>NC_139534.1:28482500-28812500 GCF_965153285.1 Podarcis tiliguerta
GTTGTTGTTAAAATATTTATATATATCCTGCCTTTTCCCCTGATTGGACTCAAGGCAGCAGTTGAGGGTGACAGACAACAACCAATTATCTGAAGAAAGGATCCCTGGAAAAACAAAAGCCAATTTATTTATATATACCTCCATAAAAGTCTCAATAGACCTCCTTTTCCAAATTTTGTTTAAAATACACACACAAACCAGTTCTCTACACCCTTTATCTGTTCTGATTGTGCAAATAATAAAAAGGACTGACTAACCCTGACAGGAGACTGAAAATAGCATCAATACACAGATGAATTGCAAGCCCTGCTTTGCAGCTATTCCCAGACTGAAGTTTCCACATTCAATTGCATCCCCAACACTGTATTCTGTTGGCATATTTTGTAAGGAACACAAGTCTACTTCTGTGCAGAGACACTTGGCACTCTGCTTTGATCTTCTTGCAGTAGATTTTCTTGCTGAGGATGGAGCTACAATTGCACGCTTCCCATAGCATCAAAGCCCTGTCCTTTTCAGCTACTCTCTGATGAGCAGGAAGGGACCCAGAGGGTGAGGTGAAATTTGGCTGCGGGTGATCTCTGGCTCACAAGCCGGAAGGGGGAAGGAATGTGATGCAGTTCACATATAAAGGTGGAGCTGCCTAGTTTGCACCTTGTGAATCAATACGAGAACTGAAAACACTGCCGACTTTTGAAATGTGTGCTTCTCTGAATTTTGCAGAGCAGTTTTTTTTGAGCAACGTGATGTGAACACAAATGCATATGCTAGCGTCAAGTGTGTATATGAATGCATATAAGAGATTAAAATGCACAATATTTTTTAAAAAATGTGTGTTGTAGGCAAAATTGCACAAAACACATTGAGAGAAATTCATACTACAATGCTGATGAAATTCCATGAAAATTTTGCAAATTGAAAAAAAAAATGGAGTGAGGGACTGCTGAGCACCCATTATACATGCTTCATGTGTAAATATCCAGAGTATGCACATGCTCTAAATATTTCATAAAAAATACCTTCAGGTGAGGATAATATTGCAAACTCAACTGTATTCCAGCGAGAACACAAATACTTCACAAACACCCCTTTCCTTTCCTTTTGTGCAAGCAAGACAGAGGTAAAAACCCATGAGTATGTTTTTTAAAAGATACATGCATCGTATGTGTGTGTGTGTGCGCGCTCACTTGAAATAGGTATAGGACACTAATTATATGTGCAGCTGGGAGTGAAAGCAAATCTACAGGATTTCATATGGATCCATTACTGAAACAAAGATAGCAATAAGCCCAAATGCCCTTATTAAGTTTACAAAGCTGAGGTATGGCAGCTCAGAGAGAGCTTCTGCGTTCATTGTAAAGAGATGAAGTGAGATCAGGTTGTGTGCATATGCTAGGGCTTCAGAGGACCAAGGATGGTATTCAACTATATATTACTCAAAGTAGACCCACTGAAACTAAAGAACGTTTTAAGTTAGGCCCATTCATTTCAACTGGTCTCCTATGGGTAAAATTTAGTTGAATGCCACCCCAACTCTCTACTTCTTCAAAAGGCTCCTATTTGTATGTTCCTGAAACTAAGAGCCATTGTCCGCATACAGCATTTCTTGGAGACCCTTTCTGAACAGCTCTTGTACTAGATGTAGCGATGTACTAAAATGTAGTAATTCTAGGGAAATGATTTTTATTTTGAAATTTGTTGCTACATATCTATCCCACCTTTTCCTCCCCCATTCCCTTTTGATTTTACACCAACTCTGTAAGGGAGGCTAGGCTGAGAGTGTGTGACTGGGTCAAATTCACCAGGTTGAGCTACATGGAAGAGTAGAGATTTGAACCCTCATCCTCCTGGATCTTAGTCCAACACTCTAACCACCGTGCCACAACTGCCTAATAATTTCAGCCACTGTGTATTTCTGATAGTAACCCACTTTGCTATATATAAGCAAGCTACTCCCATTCTAGAGCAAGTTTCCTTCTCCCTTAAAATGCTTATATCTCAGCATGACTGCAGAAAGGAAGGGGGGGGGGGGACATGTATGCTGTTGAGGAAGTTTGATTTGCCCCTAGCCTGCCTCGTTATGTTGCTGAAAGCCAGTGCACAAACTGACAGAAGCTTTTTCAATTGAAAGCAAGTCAATACTGCCTTACATCTTTGTCTGGTGGCTGACACTTCATTCCAAATTATTGTATATCAATGTGACATGCCTAAATGAAATGAGATTGCAACAGCCTCCAGAGGTTTTAAAGGCTATGCAAATATTTTCCTGTTAAGAACCTTGCTGTAAATGTAGTTTGTGTGTGTCCATGTGTGTGTCCACCCCCCTGCAATACAATCTTATATGGGAACTCTTACAAACTAGATTTTTTATTATATACTTGAGAGAGATTGGGGGTGGGGGTGAGAGGGCTGTCAGCATAGCAAACAACACTATCAAGCCACACGTAAGTGCATGATTTTACCAGAAGATGCGAGTTAGGAGGCACTGAAAATCCTGGCCAAATGTTTTCTTGACTGGGCTTGCATAATATATTGTCCTCTACTCATTTTTCTTCTTCTCTTTTTCCTAATAGAAAAGAGCCCATTTCTACTTGCCTCCCCTCAGTTTATTTTGCTAAGCTATTAACATTTATTTTTTATAGAAAGTCTGTCAAAGGAGCATGCTGGTATTATTCCAAAGGCCAATCTCCTTAGCAACTCCTTTGTCTTCATCAGTATACCTTGATACAGTCCTGTCACTAAGAGAATTTTCATTTTGCTCTGGTGGAATATAATTGTTGATTCCTGAATCTGAAGAAAGCTGGTAATGCTGGCCATGAAAAGAAATAGCAGATTAAGCTAATTGTGAATTAACAGTGTTATATAGTGAAACATGCAACACTATATAATACTAAACCATGATTTGTTAAACTATGGTTTATTAAAGCATGGCTTTGTTTTATGTGTGAACTTAGTCCAGCAGCTTAACTAGGTTTTATTAACTAGCGTTAAGCATCACTGGTTAAACAGGGTTTGTAGCTGGTTTATAAACTTTAGTTAATGTTAACCATAGCTTAGTGTTGCATGCAATCCCGTACCTCCTCCTTAACTACAGCTACAGAGCTGTCACTGCCTTAGAATGTAGCAAAAATTTCAAACAAGATAATTCTCCACATTGTTGTTCACATGAATAATTCCTCATATTGCTCATTTATTTGTCTGCATATGCTTTGCCTTTCTACCCTTCAATATACTTCATACACAAATATATAGTCACAAGAACAAAAAGGCAAAGGATAGAAAATCAGTATGTTTATTGCACATGACTAATAAAGTTATTATTAAAAAATACAATCAAAATCCTTTTAAATTGCCATGGATTTTGGAGTTTGGACTGGAAAATGGAAGTTTTGTTTGAGTCTTGAATTTTTGGAAGCTGGCACTCCTAAAGGACTTGTCTTTCACTTGAACTTTCCCCCCCTTATCTGTGACTTCTGACTGTCCAGGTGGGAATTAACAGAACTCACGGAACACCACAGAGAATAAAAATGCACTTAAAATAGCCCCTGTTCCTTCCTTCAATAAAATAGTCTCTGAAGAACCAGGCAGCACATGAACTATTGTGGAATGCAGAACAGCTGCTGTGTTCACTACAGAGTCCCTGAGCTGATTGTATCTAAGCTTATTATTGCAAAGCGCTATGGGACACCGTGACTATCAAAGGAGCCACTTAAAAGAAAATTCTGCTCTAGTCCATAAATAAAATTGCCAACTTAACAATGTAACTTGCAGTATAGTTTCCTGCAGAAGTTTTCTTTACAGCACTACTGTTGGGAGTTTATACTGCCATTAAAATCCACTATCTGTTCAGTTCAACCAATGTTCCAGTGACATATGATATGCTATATTATGTTACATCATATTATTGTCGAATCATAGGGCTGGAGGTCCTCTAGTTCAGTCCCATTCTTGGTGCATTATCTACATTCTGTGGGATACAACTGCGGTACCTCTGACCAGTCACTAGCTAGCTGCTATTTAAATGCTCCCAGTGAAGGAAATGTTTCCACCAACTCCTGAGACATCCTGTTCCATTATCAGACAGCTCTTACTGTTAGAGAGTTTTCCTGAATGTTTACCCAAAAATCTCCTGCCTTCCCATTTCCACTCATTATTTCTAGTCCTTCTTTCTGGACCATTCTGATCCATCTCCTACATGACACACCTTACAAGTGCTCCTCAATCCTCCCTTCTCCATGCTAAGCATACCAAACTATTTCAACTGTTCCTCATAGGGTTTCCAGGCCTCCTCCCTATCTAACTGGATAGTGGACATCTTCTACTTGGTCAATGTCACTCTTAAAATGTGGTGCTCAGAACAGGACACAGTATTCCAGATCAGGTCTGAGCAGTGCAGAACTAGATGGAACTATTACTTCTTGTCATTATATAGAATTATTTTCATTCCTTTTCTTAGGATAGATTAGACAAGTAGTTTAGAAGACCAACATCTCAAGAACCTACATGCACCTGGTGTTTCAAGTTGTGTAGTTTTGGGCTACACCAATATATGGCAAATCTAAGAGGATAATACAAACACAAGTTATGCTCATCTTCTTGTGTGTCAACAGAACCCCCAAGAAATGGAGCACAGTTGTGTCAGTATTACATGATACCATCACAACCATTACAGTGGCTGGCATGGGGCAAGCCACAAAAATGGGTGCAATCTGGGTATTCAAAGAGAGGAGGACTTAGCCAGGAATCAATACTTTCTCTGAGATCAGAGGCACTCCAATACTGATGTAACATGATACCTGCAATGTCTGGGAGTGCCCAGATGACAGCCTCACATCCTCCTCCACCTCTTTCCACAGTTACAATGAAAGATAACATTGTGGCCAATCATGTAGCAGAAGAACATGCTAACTGATGTCTCTGCTATCTGGTTCTGGGTTCATTGAGCAGATCCCATAGCATTGTATAGTTGGGAGGGGGGAATGGGCGCATTTTCCTAGCAGAAGTGTGTCAATAGGAAGCCCCACTGATCCCATTAGCCTATGGCTGCTTCTTCTTACCTTCCTGCCTCCATGTGATTCAAATCGGCTCCTCAGATCTTCCAAAGGGATATCAAAGCGCTCTATCTTGCGGCGGATGCCTGGAGGCCCTTCCTTGTACACCTCAGTGGAGGGGTTGTTTTTGGCCATGGTTCTGGGAGGCTCGACAGCAGTGATTTTAATCCTGAAGTCAGCTGTGAATGCTCACTTCCTGCTTTCCTCCTGCAGAGTCCCCAATTTCCTCCACTATCCAAGGCTGTTATTTCAGCTAAGAGTCAGCAATCACTCTCCTCTCATCTGGATCTTGTGAACATCAGCAACAGAGGACTACAGTGGAACTGCACAACACTTGGGGAGCCAGTCCTTTGTATATCTTCAGTTCCGTATGAAGCATGCGAGATGCCTTCAGAAGCAGATATTTGGGCAGCACCAGGGTGAACTGAAAAGAGCAATTGAATGATTTAGCCATCATGGCACATGAAAGAAGCCCCGAGATATCTCTAAAGCTAACCTGTCCCAGTTTGGTGCCCTCATAAGAAAAGTGAGATTAGAAACATTTGGATCCATTATTCCACAAGAGCTTAAATAAGGCCAGAGTATCTTGCAGAGTGAGTCTGTCAATGGCATAAGCAATTCTCCACCCCATAAAAATGAAAATAATGGGACACAGAATTCTGAAAACTGTAGAAACCTGAAATATTTATATGTTTAAAACATATTTAGCCTGCTCTTCACTGCAAAGTAATTTCAAAACAGAGCATATTAGAAGCAGATAAATTGCACATCAGATGCGCAACCAACCAATCTGACATTAAACCCCAAGAAAGACCTAGGCAAAACTTACATTTTTAATTGGTGCTGGAGATTTAACTCTTTGTGCCATTCATATCTCAGTTGGGAGTTAAAAAGCTGGGACATTAGATTTTTTTTTCATTCACTGAAATTTGTTGTTTTTATATACAGCAATGTGTTCCTTGGCATCTTTTGGGGGGGGGAGGGGCATCCTTTATTCTCAGCTTGCATTTCCTTTGCCAAATATTATGTTCCTTATTTGTTCTCCCAATTTGGAGATGACTTCCCTTTTCCAAAGGAAGCCTTTTTGCCTCTAATACCTTCTTTGACTCTTCTCTTTAACCACATAGGCATCCTCTTGGCCCTGGTGGTACCTTCCTTGATCTGCGGTATACACTGAAACAAATATTTAAATGATGCATTGTTTATCATTTTATTACAACTGTTGTTAATTTTTAAGGGGCTGGATATGGGGCACATTTCATGTTGTTTGCCCTGGGAGCAAAGATACCCAGTTCTGCACCCCATCTCAATTCCTGCACTTGCGTGAGCCATAGTAAGAGCAGTTTAGGTGCATGCTACAGTAGTTCTATGTTAGCATAGCTGACAGGCCTGGAGATCAGGCTCCTCAGGGGTCTGCAAGGTTACAGATCCAGTAGACACACAACTGCTGGACCCTTGCCCTGAAACAGCTACTTTCCACAAGAAAACTGTAGATAGTAGCTTGTCCCCCTACCTGGATGTAGCTAGGTCCTCTACCATGGCAGACCTCAAGGAAATATAACCATGGTGCTCTTCAAAAGGAAGATATGCAGAATTCTAACTGCCCCCAAGCATCAAAGGTGCAGCAGAGGGAGTAGGATTGCACAGTAAATGTATCTGCTGAAAATATAATTGTCTATAGTGCAGATGAAAGCTATAGGTAGCTGAGAAGGCCCGTTTGTAATAGAAATCCAAATGTAACAGCAGGGTAATGCACAACACTCTAACACTGCTGTTACTTCTGGACTGTTTTATTAGAAGCAACTAAAAAGTCCCAGGGAATTGAGCAAGCGCTTGATTTCTTCCACTAACTCCCATTCCGTTGATAAAGACAAACCATTATTTTAGAGTTGTCACTAGCAGATAAACACCCCTACACATCCCTCTGACTTTTTCTGGCACAATCTAACTAAATAATCTTGAGCTGATTCAGTTCGATATTATTGGGGCAATATTTTCAATATCCTGCCACCTATGTTTGCCCGGTGGGAAATCTCGACTAAGAAGCAGCTGCCTTTAAAATCTTAAGGATTGTAGCTGTAATGCATGCCTTTTCATCCAAGAAAAGGCATATATCAGGAAGAATGTTGCAGGCTAAGAAGGATGCAGAAGGGACATGTACTTATTAGGACTTGATAGTAAATAATAGGTCCCTTCCTCCCTTCTGCCAACTGTTCATCTTGTCCACGCTGCCTGCAGCTCTCTGCCTCCTGTGAGCAGGTAAACTACAGCCAAACAAAAGAGTCAAACCAGGATGTGAGCACTCCACAAGTACAATGACAGATAGTGCTTATACTGCTCCTTACATGGGGTTAGGCTTAGTGTTAGGCCACATTCACACCATACAATTAAAGTACAATGATACCATTACGATAAACAGTGATGGCTCTCCCCCAAGAATCCTAGGAGCAGTGCTTTGTTAAGGGTGCTGAGAGTTGTTAGGAGGCCCTATTCCTCCTACAGTTCTACAGTTCTCAAAGTGGTTTAACAATCAATCACTCTTCACAGGAAACTGTGTCATGAACTGGCAGGACGATGGGGAGAAGGAAGAGGATCCTGGCAAGGAGTGCAGAGGACTACAGTGGATCCTGGCAAGGGACTGGGACACACCGGGGCAAGCAGGGGATAGGGAAGAAAGTACTCACAGAGTGATGAAGGATGACAAGGGGATGGGGGTCAATGCACAGGAACCAGAGGCAGGAGGAGCCATCACCAGAGGGCCTCCTGTCTCCATGGTGGGCTCTGAGGCATAGGGAGCAGTGAGAGGGGTGTTCTAGGAGGCTGAGGCAGGCAAGGGCCCATTGCCCAGCTCCCTAGCTGGCCAGGGTGGAGCTTGCTAACTTTGGAAGTGTGTGATTCCTCAGCTGGAGAAGGCTTGGAACAGGTGAGGGTCACCTGCCTCGTCAAGCCCAGATGCTGCAATCAGCATGCGAAGTACAAAGGGGAAGCAGAGCTGAGGTGCTGCATCCATGTTGATGGACCTCAGCTTGGATGCTCCGGGATCTCTGCAGGGCTGTGCTTCAGTTTGGACTTTGGACCTGTGAATTGACCCTGGACTGGGCATTTGGCATACTGACTTGCCACCAAGCAGGCCAGGGGTTCAGGACATTCTTGGAATTGTTTCTGGAGAGTGGGAAATGGACATGGTGCTGTTGTTGTTTTGCCTTTCCTTCCTCCTGAAGCGTCCCTGTGAAGTGCAAGGAGGTACTAAAAAAACAACAACACCATTTCACAGCACACATTCCTTCAGCCCTAATCCTTTCCTTCAGGCAACATACTGTAAACTGGTAGTGGCTCCAGCAGGCCTGTTCTCTTTCTCCCTGCTAAATGACACCTCACCATTCCATACATCTTGTAAAACCACCAGTCCTTTGGGTTTTTCAAAAATCTGTGTGCCTCTCTGGGTATTATTCAACTAAGTGTCATCCAGAGCAGACCCATTGAAATGAACAAGCATGACCAAGTTAGGTCCATTAATTTCAGTGGGTCTACTCTGAGTTGGATACAAGTGCAAAGGAGATTGTTCCACCAGCCAAAGCATTTCTGCTTGCCCAATGGAATGATGTTCCCTCTCGTCACCCTGTGCATGGTCCTTAGAGTTCTCCTGGCCCTCCAGAGCAGATTTTGAGGAGGTGTGGGGGCACGTGGAGGGAGGAATGTGTGAGGAAAGCTTTGTTGTGCTAGTGGGAGTCCTTCTGCTAGAGGCCTGGATAGTAGACTCCACCCTCTATCTTTCCATTTACAAACATAAAATATTTCTCTATGACCTGAGAATCCCATGAGGACATCGAAGCCCCTAAATGTTCTGTGTGACCCCACCTCACTTCCAAGCTGATAAACACTCAGAGCCCTCCCCCAAGTCTGCTATTAGAGGGATTAGAACAACAGCAGCAGCCCAACTTCACTGTGTACTAAATCCTCTGACTTCAGTGGACTCGGGGAGATCTCAAGTGCCATAATTGATTGGATGGTGAACTATTTATATAAACAGAGATGGGTGTGGGGGGAGGGGTTGATTTCAGACAGACAGGGCTAGTTTATTTAAGCATACAGCGTGTAAATGCTCTTCTCAATTAGCTGTGTGTAAATACATTTCATTGCATGAATCAAGGGAATAGGCAGGGCAAACTAAATTGAGCAAACAAGGGCCAATTCTGCTTTGATAACAGCTTTGCAGATTTCTTCCCCTCCACTGTGCTGATCATGTCTGGTCCCTATGACAGCTGAATTTAGCACATTTGGCATATAGACAAAGTTAATGGAGGGGGGGAGGGAGTTTGCAACTGAACTGCTGCAGATATCTCAGCACTGAGCACCGTTTGCCTCGTCCAAGGAAGTTATTTATAGATTTCTTTTTCATATCTGAAAATGTTTGGCTTCTCCTAACAGGCTTATTTTTTAAAAAAAGAAAAAAGTGGGGATGGAGATTAGGCTGCCATTTCTGTTGCTATAAACCGTTGCTGAACAAAACTCCCTCTTGTCTTTATGGCTGCATTATCTGGGCTGTCTAGGATCAGATTAAATTCATAAAGATGGGTGTTGTGGGGGGGGGCAGAGCATTAAGGCTGTCAGGTTGTGTGCTCCCCCCAGCCCTCCAGATAGTACACCAATGGTTCCCTAGAGAAGAGGTGTCATTTACTGAACTGATCCAATGCTAGATTTAAAAAAGGTTTGTGGGGGGGTTAATGATCTTTGCTAAAAGGCCAAGAAGAAAGACTGCAGATTTCCACCCCCCCCTCCCGCAAAGCACTGAAAGCAGAAGACTTTGAATGCTTCTTCTTCAGATGCCCCCCAAGGGCTGATCTTTTAAGCCAGACCTATTATATTATAATTAATGGAGAGGCAGGCAATACATCAGGAATCACCAAAGGGGGCAATGTGCTGGTACAGTAGAAAATCAGCTAATTGGCTTGTGAGTTAAGTATATCATTTGGCTACTTCATATTTCTGAAGTTGCCTGCAGCAATGCTCCTGTCTATCAAGACTGAAGCAGCAACACTTTTGTAATTAGGGGGGGGGGAATCACTCCAGGTGGGGGTTAACTAATGAATGCCAGATAATCAATGCTTTCTGCTGTTGAAGACCATTATGACAGCTGAATGCTGTGTTTTCTCAGATTTGGAACAGCAGTCTGTAGAGGCACTGCATTTTAATGTTCAGGTGAAGTAAAACAGAGGTGTGGGGACAGGCACTGTTCTTTCTCTACCCACATAGTCAAATATTTATCAGCAGATGTTTCCAAAACACTTTGTTAAAGGAATATTCCATTACCAGTGATGTAGTCCCACCAGCTCCAATGAAACTGTATTGACTTCACACAGCCACTGAACCATAGAATAATATGCTGTTTATTCACAAAAAATCATCCTGTTTTCAAAGGCTGTTGTTTACCTAGAATCATAGGAGCCAACTCCTAGGGGTTGAGGACCTTTTGCCCCCCCCCCACAATAAAATATTTGAGGGGGACAGGGCCCCCTAAAGTTGTTGGCCATTGCCATTCAAATGGTGTGTAAGTGCCATGTCATGTGATGGATTATGTGGGATGGGGCTTACCTGCTCCACACCCAATATTTTATTCAAGTTGGCATCCCTGCCCAGAGTTCTGATTGTCCATTATTGTTTTTTGGGGCTTGGAGGTCTAAGGGACCTGTTGCTTCAACCAAGGAAACAGCTCAGACGAGAACCTCGTTTAGGAGCTGGAGACACTACCCCTTTCTGGCTCTCAGCCATACTGGCGCTTCCACATTCCCTTGAAGCTCCTATTTGGCTCTCTGACTCCTGGGCTCATGTGGCCATGAGGGAAATGGGGGAGCAAGAGCTGGCCAAGAACCCAGCTGAGTGGGGTCATCTGGGGTTTTGGAGTACATTGTCAGCAACATGCTGATGACTCACAGCTCTATTTCTCCTTTAGGTCTGCAGGTGAGGCAGTGGGTGTGCTGGACTGTTGTCCTGCCTCAGTAATGGACTGGATGAGAGTCAATAACCTGATGGTCAGTCCAGATAAGGCAGATGCACTGTTAATGAGTGGTTCTCTAGATAGTTCCTGTTTGTGAGACAGAAAGGAAATGGTCTGTAATGATTGCTGCTGGGTCTCAGTTGAGGTAGGGAGGGCAGCTGGACCCAACACAGAGAACCTATTCAATTCCGTCTGGGTTGGTGAAGGAGTAGCTGTCCACCCAGGCTGGCCGGACACATCTAGAGTTAATACTAAACAGCATTTGCAAACCGTGCACCTTCCAACCACCAGTACACGATATTTATACACAAATTATATCTGGTTCAGTGGTTTAATTATGAAGCAATTATAAATCTGACATTCAGCCATGGTTATCCATCAGGAGAACAAATTCACTATGACTCTAAGCCTTACACGAGCAATAAATTTGACCATAGCACTTGACCTGATTTTAAAACAGTCTCCAACACACATATTGGATGTGAAGCTCTGCCAGCAAATTCCTGGTCCACATTTTAACAACGATATATGCAAAGGATCTGGAGTTTGCATTAAGCAAAGTGTTGAAACATCAACACTGATTGCTGCTCTAATCCTCTAACTCCTATGATCTGCTCCTAGCTGTTTAAATCATTATGCAACATCAATGGGGACTTTTCCTCAATTACATGATGAAGATTTGACATTTGGGCATGACATTTATTTTCATTCATTCCCAAATTTTGTAAGGGCTTAGCATCTGGAAGGAAATAAATATAAGGCAAGGAAGTCCTGGACGTTGGCCTAAATCTAAATCATTATTTTGGACTTTGCCGCCAACATTCACAACCCACTTTTAAAAACTGCTACATGCAAGCAAGTCTCTTGGCCTTCTCTGTTGCTTTCTTTAAGTGTTCACAATAATAATTTCACTTTAGTTGCACATTGGCATAGGCAGTTTTCAAATTTGGCCTCTTGGTCAACCAAAGAGGACAGCTTCTGCTTCATTTGTTCCATTCCTCCTTCCAAGAAAGGGACAAGAAAGCCATGCTCCTATGCACAGTTACCTGTGAGTAAATATCATTAAACACAGTGGGACTTACTTCTGAGTAAACATGCATAGGCTTACCCTGCACATGTACCGATTTACTGCAGCTACAGTTTGCTCAAGCTTCTTCATAATTTCCTGTGGAAGAACTAATTTACATTTTTGGGCATTTCAAATCCCATCTCCTATTAATCTGGATAAGCTGTCAGGTGGAGCCCCACATCAAATTTATATGAATTATTTGCACAGCTATACAATTAATGACAAGAAGGAGAGTGTTTCAGGGCCAAGAGGAGATAATCTCTTGCTTGTTTGGTTTGGTATTCATGGCACTGTGGCCCTTCTAAAACAGATCAATGTCTACTAGTGCATTTGCTATATTGTATCTTCTTGTCTCTAACCATGACAATTATGATCACAAGCATTTCACAATCAGGAAATTCTCTTTATAAGAGAGATCCAATACAGGTCTTCAGGGCCAGCTCCAAGGATTGGTATTTTTGGGCCCTTGCTGAGGTCTATATCCTAGTGTGGACCCATTGCCAATTCCTGGAGTCTCCTGACCTGCTGCTCCAGGTCCTTGATGCCCTGGCCTGTTTTCATTCCCTCTCTGACTGAGCAAGCCGGGAGGAGAAGGAGCAGTAAACTCTGTCCACCTTGTTCTCTCCATCTGAAGGGTGGTGTGGCTGGGCCTGAAGGCAGAGGCAAATGGCAACAGCAGGGAGGATGTGAGCCACTTGGAGAGAAGCCCACTAAGAGCACCTTGCTCAAGAAGCAATGCAATCGGCAATGAGGATCTTCATGCAAACTCCCTCATGTTGGAGACAATATACCTCTTGCTGGAAACCGCAGGAGGGGAGAGTGTTGTTGTGCACAACTACTGCTTGCAACATCATATCCCATGACCATAAGAAACAGTAATGCGTAGCAATACAATATCAAGACAATGGTTTTGTTCCTCCTCAGTTTGTGTGAATTAAAAGCCCATGCAATTACCAGCACGACATCTCCTCCAGCACGGCATCAATGCTGAATTGTGCTTGGGGCTTGCTGGGAGAAGGGACAGAATCTCACTCAGGCTTACTGCAGTGGACAGTAAGTCTGATCTCAACAGGCAGCCCATTGAGTTGATTCAGCCCAATGAGCATTTCCTATTGACTGAAGAATATTTTGGTAGGCACTGCTGCTTATCAGAGCCTTACTGAAGCCCGTGTCACTCACATTGAGCGACCTAGTGCTCAGATCCTTATCCTGTGTGCCAATCCTGAATCTTGATATTTTCTCATTTAGTCCTGCCAGAGAGCCCAAGCTAAATCCTGAACTTGGTCCACATCCAGACAGCATCTCATCCTAAAATGCCACTCCTTTTTAAACTCGTTTCTCAGTCGTTTCTTTGTGGATCTGGGGCCATACGCCATGGTCACTTTTTGACATGTGGAATGTGACTCTGCACCCAGCCCTGCTCTCTGCATCCCTGAATCGCTTTTTCTTTGGAGCTGGGTAATCAAATTCCTCACCTGATGCAGTAGTAGAATCGCATCATTTCAGCATCATACAAGTCCTTTGCAGAAAATATAGTGTCATTTCAGGACCAAGGAAAGCATCCTTGACACCATGGCCTTCCTTCACAGCTCATACCTGGTCGCCTCGCTGTCTCCAGTGTAGGTTTTCAAACAGGAAGCTGGAGGTGGCTGATTTCCTTTTTTAGATACATGTGTCTATGCAAAGAAGGAGCCCACAGCTTCTCCGTTACATTGACTTTTTCTCTAAACCCCACAGAGCTAAGAGCTTTCTTATTCCCTTTCCTAATGCCAGTGCATACCCCAGCTATTTATTCCACTGATTCATCTGGGTCTGTGTGGCTTGAAAAGCTATAGTCCTTCAGTGATTAATTAGATGCTCACTTATAGAAAACTGTGTTTCTAAAACTTCCCCCCATGAGTCACATCAAACAAGGTCAAGAAGTATGGGGGGAGGGGGAGGGGAGGGAGGAGAGAAGAAAACTACATTTTAATTAATGTAGACATAAGAAAGGATTAAACGACTTAAATCCTGTTTTCAGAAAACAGATTCATTTTTTAGATTGGCATTTTCATATGCCATGCTTCGGCTTGGTGCAAATTTAAGTTGAGCTAAATAATATACCTCTTAAGAAGCAGAATTAAAATGTGGGAAAGAAGGGACTCCCATTAACTCTCACCATACCAAGCCAGCGCTGTAATTCTGAGGTATGTGTCACACACCAAGGCACTAATTCGCAATTAGCATTCGGTACACCTTGTGTGCAAATTGACGCATTGCTTCATGTAATAGGAAAGGACAAGAATGCATGCATTATTCATATTCATGAAGAGTAAACTACAGCCTGTGCACTTGTTTATTTTACTTCCTTTTTATCTCCTCATTCTCATTTATTAGGAGAACAGTGTCAGGCACCACACCGGATAACCTATTTCCAGAAATCCATTAAGCTGCACATTTATAATAGGCTTATCTTACCACTGTAAGGTCTTTTCGCCCACCGTCCCCTTCTGTGCTTCTGCCACAGCAGTCATACACCTGTTGAAGGAAAACTGGGGGGAAATTAAAAGTTTTTGACTCTCCGATTCATTTAACTAAGCAACAGCCAGCAGGAGAGACATACATTTGATAGCAGCTACAAGACACCAAATCTCCTATAGCTTCGTCTTGCAAATCTATTATTTAATAAGGCCTGGAGGAAAGCTGCGCACTGGTTGCCATACCTCTGGGCTGTATTGATGTGCTCACCTTACACTTAATGGTGGTAAAAGCTGGAGGCAACAGCTTTTGTTTCAAAAGTCTGCTGGGAAAGGAACAAAGCCCACAATTTTTGTGGAGGCTGAGGGCTGGAACACACAGAGAGGCACAAACATATATCAGATACCAGATAAGAGATATGCTGTATTACGGAATCCTCCTTCTTTTCTTAGCGGCAGTACAATTTATTTATTTGAAGTGTTTTATACATTAGCTTAATGCCACTGTTCTTTCCACACAGCTTAAGATGCCCACTAGTGTATAGACGGGACGCGGGTGGCGCTGTGGGTTAAACCACAGAGCCTAGGATTTGCCGATCAGAAGGTCGGCAGTTCCAATCCCCGCAACGGGGTGAACTCCCATTGCTCGGTCCCTGCTCCTGCCACTCTTGCAGTTCGAAAGCACATCAAAGTGCAAGTAGATAAATAGGTACCGCTCTGGCGGGAAGGTAAACGACATTTCTGTGCACTGCTCAGGTTCACCAGAAGCAGCTTAGTCATGCTGGCCACATGACCCGGAAGCTGTACACTGGCTCCCTCGGCCAGTAAAGCGAGATGAGCGCCGCAACCCCAGAGTCAGCCACGACTGGACCTAATGGTCAGCGGTCCCTTTACCTTTACCTAGTGTATAGAAGGAATGGGAAATCTGTAGTCCTCCAAACGCCAAGTGCCAGGAGCTCTAGCCACCATGACAAGTGGTTAGGGATGTAGTGGGAGTTGTAGACTGGCAACACCTGGGGAGACCAGAGGATAAGTCTTCCCCATCTCTGGTGTAAAGGTACATGGCAAAGAGTATAGTATTTTTAATTTATGTGTGGGCTAGCTAACAACCAGAACTTATGAGCTCTTAACTGGACATAGCTACAAAGTTCTATGGTTTGTGGGAACCCCATTATCGCTTGACATCACTAACTATAGTTTGCTAATACAGATGATGGTAATTCCACCATGTGCAAAAGCTTTATCACTGAACAGAGTCACCACAATGGAGAATGCACAGTAGTTAAATGTTGCACCACACGGGCAGTGGTGCTGATGACAAAGCAACCACATGGTGGAAAAACCTTATAAAGTATTCGATGCAGCTGTTAGAGGGCATGCTGGAAACCCAGAAGTCCAGGTTATACTCTGTTGACAGTCTTAAGATGGCAATTAGATCTTTACAGGCTGATTAAGTTAGCTTGTGCCCAATGCAAAGGCTGCCTGCACTCAAGGATATTGAAACCAAAAAGCAATGCTGCATCCCCTTTAAAAATATAAAAATTAAGAGATGACTCTCTCTCCAGCACTAATCAATATACACCAGTCCCGTAAGCTAGAGGGAAGAAGAAAAATTGTGATCCTCATCTTAGCAAAACTGGAGATAAAGGCTGCAATTGCATATACACACTTACATGAGACTAAATCACTTCAATAGGGCTTTACATTTTTGCAATCAATTTCTCCCCATATAATGCATTTTCCTAAATGTTGTTTGGAGTTGAAGAACTGCATCACGGAAGTATGAATAGTGAAGGATTCCTACATTTCACTTTGTATATTAGTTCAGGAAGTGCAAGTTCTGAGCAACCAGCGTAAGGGCTTGAACCAATGAAGTTAGCAGACAAGGGGCAACCCTTATGTGTCTTGAGTCACACTGTTATGTGTGCAGCTCTGATTGTTCACAATATAGTGAAATATTTCCCCTGTAAAGGAAAAATCAGACAAGAAGGAACCCAAAGTATAATAAATGTTTAAGATGTGGAAGAACTCAGAGGGAGCTTGATGCCAAACATTTTCCTGCAATTAAAATTAGACTTTCTAACGAACAGCATGATCTACTTATTCCATCGACTCTAAATCAGAACCAACTTCTGAAGCATGACTTTGAATTATAGGCTAAAGAATGTAAATTGTTGCAAATAATTTTTCTCTTTTGCATGTTGTTATCTCCTCTGCAGTGCCCAGGAATATGAACTTGTTTATCAGCATTCTCTTTGTCATAAACGTCAGCCAAAAGGTTTTAGAGTAGCCTCTTGACGAGTATTTGATCTCCTTGACCCATTTTTTTCCCCCAGCAAAATGAGTCTCCAAGTGCCATTGTGTTAATGATGTATCATTCCATATGATGTTGCTTGTTGCCTGTGACAAATGAATGCAATGTCATTCACTGTTTCCCTTCTTAGAATGTTAAATGCAATTTATGAAGTGCAAAAGGTGTAGCGCTGCAAGGAGAAGCACTTAGAAAGCTCAGAGGGGCTAGTCAATCTACTTACAAGAATGTGATTTCCATAAATTTGGTCCCGCTTTGTAAAGGGGTGGACAATTACTGACAATTTGAGAAGTACTCAGCGGCTTTCCTACCCTGTTCCAGACATGCTTTGACGAACAAACATCAGACTGGAAAATGGAAGCGAGGAAGCAGGGGTGAAATGGGAGATGCTTTCATGTGTGCATGTGCTCAACGCATAACCACAGGAACCCCAATTTATAAAAATCATATCATTGTTAGGGTTGGGTGAGCTCCCATTGGTCTGATTAGGAGCTGTCTTGGTACTCATGAGCCCTATCAATCATTTCCCCAGAGTTCTCTCCCATCTCGTGGCTGATGGTGCTGCATGTGCAATCATATTAACTCCTAGGCCCTGTAATCTCCTGGCTGGGACCCACTGCACAGCACCAGCTTTTTAGAAGCTAGATCCCTCCCCCTCTTCAAATTCACACACTCGAGAACAAGAAAGGGTCCTATATTTTTAACCCCTCCCCCTTTCTGCAAGGGCTTCAGAATGATGTGCATTTAGATACACAGCCTGTGGCCTTCCAGTTGTCATTGGACCATAGCCCCCATCAACCCTAATCAGCATGGCCAATCATCAGGAATGGTGGGAGTTGTAGTCCACAACTTCTGGAAGGCCACAAGTTGTAGGTGCACATGGTTTTCTCCCCCTCCCCAGTATTTTTCTCACCGCATCATATAACTACCCATGAGTGCCCAGGGTCCTCTGGTGAGCTCTATGGGATTAAAGCCTGGGTCCTCCCAGTCTAGTAATTGGTACACCACACTGGCTATCAATTTTAGATCTGGCGGGAGAGGGCAGCAGCTTCTTGAAATTCTGCAAAATGCAAGAGAACTGAGCCTAATAGGAAAAGACATTAATCAAACAAAAGTTTGCTTTGTCAACTGGGGGCTGGGTCACAACAAATCAAACAAGAGAGGATCAAAAATAGAAAACAGCCAAATGAGAAAAAAACAGGATTCCTGCATTAGGACTTGAACAAGTTCATAAACTGAATTATGAATTGTGGCAACATCACTGTTCATTATTAAATGAAAGGAGCTGAAAGTGGGCCACTCCTAGCTACTGGGGCTTCAAATGATGAAGGTGGATCAAGGAACACCCCCAAGCTACAGACTTGCTCTTTCAAGGACAATGCAGCCCTATGAAGGGTGGGCCATCTACCCAGTTCCCAGACCTGAGAGCCCACAATTCACAGTACTTCAGCTTGTCTGGATTTAGTTTCACCTTATTGGCCCATGGCCAGCCCATTACTGCCTCCAGACATCTAATTCAGTTGAAGCAGAGAAACAGAGTTGAGTTTCATTTACATATTGATAACACTGCTACCCATCTCCTGATGGCATCTCCCAATTGCTTCATATAGATGTTGAAGAGTATGGGGGATAAGACTGGTTCTTGAAGAACCCAACACAATAACTTCCATGGGATTAAGCAGAAATTCCTAGCTGCTACTCTTTAGAAGCAACTACAGAGATAGGAATGGAACCACTGCAATTCAGCGCTCCAACTCTGAATGTATCCAAGAGGACACCATGGCCCAGATTATCAAAAGCTACTGAGAAGTTGAGCAGAATCAGCAAAGGTTGAACTCTCCCTCTCACTCCTCTGATAATGGTAATCAATCAGGAAGACCACCAAAGCTACTTTGACGCTGTATTGGGGCCTGAAGCTAAACTGAGATGGATCTAGATAAAACTTTATTTTTATTTGCTGTAACATGGAATACTGAGAAATGCACCAAACCCAGTAGAATGCCTCTAAATACAAAAGTTCATAGATCAACATAAATCACTCCTTAATTTTGATGCGTGCCTCTGTATGATGTTACAAATGGTTTCCACTGAGCCCTTTAATTTTGCTATTTTTATTGCTGTCAAAATTCTGAAACCATTAGAGAGTATGAAAAACCACCAGGACTTAGAATGAGCAATTTAGGGACAAAAATAAAAATGATTAAGTGGAGGAAAATAGCAAAACCATTTAAATTTTTATAGATGTATTGTGAGCAGATATACCACAGAGAATGAAGAAAGCAGACCATGTGTAACTGATAAGGATTTTTTCCCCGACAGCTGATACAAATAAATTACAGAAGCAGTTCATAGAAATTGTTTAACAAAACAGAGGGAGGGGGAGGCATCCGCCGATGCAGTTTCTTTGAAATGCTTGTATAAGGTCTTCACTGTTGTCTGGTCTACACTGGAACTCACAGTCTTCCAGTAAAAACAATTGGCTGGGGATTCAAGGCAAGGAAGGGAATCTGAATGACTGAGGCAAGTAGGGGAGGCAAGATATGGATTTCTAGGCCTTATTGACAAACTGCAAATTAATAAATCCCTGGGTCCAGATGGCAGCCATCCAATAGTTCCTGAAGAACTCAGATGTGAGATTGCTGAGTTTCTGATAAAAATATGTAACGTGTCTCAAAGCCTGGCCTCGGTATCAGAAGACTGGAAAGAAGCCAATGAAAGAAGCCAACTTTTTTTTTTTAAAGCAATCTAAGAAAAGAGATCTTGCGGTCATGGTAGATAGCTCAGCTAAAACCTCAATCCAGTGTGTGGCAGCTATTTAAAAGGTGAGTTATGGGTTAGGGATCAAAAACTAAAACTTCCCAACGTCATAATACTTTTTTACAGATCAAATTTATACAAATCAATGGTGCAACCACACTTGAAATACTCTGCATGCTGTAACATTCTGGTCCCCACATCTTCAGTATACCTTAAGGAGTGTCTCCACCCCCATCATTCAGCCCAGACACTGAGGTCCAGCTCCGAGGGCCTTCTGGCAGTTCCCTCACTGTGAGAAATGAGGTTACAGGAAACCAGGCAGAGGGCCTTCTCGGTAGTGGCGCCCACCCTGTGGAACGCCCTCCCATCAGATGTCAAAGAAATAAACAACTATCTGACTTTTAGAAGACATCTGAGGGCAGCCCTGTTTAGGGAAGTTTTTAATGTTTGAGGTTTTATCGTGTTTTTAATATTCTGTTGGGGAAAGCCAGCCAGATGGGTGGGGTATAAATAAATAAAATTATTATTAATAATAATTAATAATTAATTATTATTAATGAAACAATTCCTTTGAGGAAAGGTTACAACAGTCGCAATGCCTATATGTTCCCTCCAGAAATCAGAGGCAGCATACTTCAAGAATACCTGTTTCTGGGTGGTCATGAGAGAATGCTATTTTGCTCATGTCTGTTTGCAGGCTTTAAATAGGCGTCTGGTTGACCACTGTGGGAAGAAGGATATTGAACCAGAAATGATTTTGGTGTGCATTCCAGAAGGGCTGTCCTTATATTGTTATTGCAGAGAGAGAGAGAAGTTCTCTTTCCTTCACCACATATTTAATGAAACTCTCTTGCACAAGATGTGTTGCTGCCCATGAGATCAAGCAGCTTTAAAAGAGGATTAGACAAATTCATAGTCCTCAATATGCACTGCTAGTCACAAAGGCTAAATTTAGCTTTCAGTAAAAGTTGCTTAGGAACAGTAGCAGGAGTTATTGTTGACCTCTTTTTCTTGTGGTGTTTTCCAGAGGACTATGGTTGGCCAATGGAAGAACCAGGATAGGCCATTGCTCACATCCCACTGGGCTCTGATTCCTATTTGTTTTACTTAAAAACATTTTCACATGTTTTTTATGTCCCATCATAAATGGAGCAGATCTTGCACGCAGCAAGGCCTCTGTCATTTAACCTCAGGAGAATTTCTCCTCAGCAGAAGTATGTCTGAGGAATTGTGACTTTAAAAATTCTCTCTTAAGCTTCAAAGGGTACCTCTTTCTTCTTCTCTTTTACATGTATAGAGCTGGTTGCTCACCTGTGAGATTTAAGTCTCACGACTTTGAAAGAAGACTTTGCCAATCTTGATGATAACCCAGTTGTTTCTTCGACTGCCAATATATTTAAAGGTGTTTTGGAGGAACACAGAGTGTTAGAGCAAAAACAAAACCCAAACACTGATGCTTAAAAAGCCGTCATGTTCACTGAAGTAAAAATAAACTGAACATGACCCCCCCAAAAAAACCTCTTCAAAAATAAACATGTATCTATCCATATATCTATCTACAGCTCTTTGTTTTTCTTACTTGAGATTTAAAATTTTGCAGTAAGGTACAATGGGACATACTGAGTAGGGAGCAGCAGCCTCAAAGCAGAAAAACAGGGGTGAGAACATCATGTGGCCCCTCCTTTTTCTTTAATTATTTTATATTTGGGGGAGAAGAAGAAGAGGAAGAAGAGTTTGGATTTGATATCCCGCTTTATCACTACCTGAAGGAGTCTCAAAGCAGCTAACATTCTCCTTTCCCTTCCTCCCCCACAACAAACACTCTGTGAGGTGAGTGGGGCTGAGAGACTTCAAAGAAGTGTGACTGGCACAAGGTCACCCAGAAACTGCATGTGGAGGAGCGGAGATGCAAACCTGGTTCACCAGATTACGAGTCTACCGCTCTTAACCACTACACCACACTGGCTCTCAGACGATTATGCAGGACTTAATGCTTCCATGTTATTCAGCACAAGAGTGAGGAGCCACTGAGCAGCCCCACCTTTCGTTTCCCTTGAAGGGTGTGACCATGTTATCACAGTGGCCTATAACATCAGTTGGACAGGTTGACAGATCATTGTGCAAAGGCCATGAGGCTCCCACACCCCCTCTGGCTTATGGCAGCCACACCTGGGGGAGGCCTCTGAGCCCCAAGTCTAGTCATGAAGGAGGTGCCACTACAAGCTGCTGTCAGCAATACCTCCATGGCCCAAGTAGTGCCAACGTAACAATACTCATCTTCCTTGTAATTGCCACTTTAGTATTTAATACTTTTAGGATTAATAATGTGCATTACTAGCACTATTTAGTATCAATCAAAAATGAAAGAGGGTTCCCGTGTTGCAGGTGAGTCCTGGGTCTAGACCTGGTTGAAGAATGCTGCTATAAGGCATTGCCTGTCTGTTCAAGATCACATTCATCACAGAAAGGATCTTCTCCCCACAACAGCATAAATCCAGGGCAGGCTAGCCTCCTTTGTCTTGAGAAATTCATGAGCAGGCATCATAATACACCAACTCACCATTGCTGTTGGTCTCCCTGAAACACTGGCCTAAGTCTGAGTTGTACATTGTTATGTAAGGGTTTGGGGGTTTAGAGCTCAGTTGTCTGTCACACTGAGATGACAAGCTGTGCATGGGCAGCCATGTTCTTGATCATTCCGACTTGGTCTGACAGACATTGCCTGAACTGAACAGGAACTGAGCAATGGAAAAGAAAGCTGTGCCGTCTTGCTTCCATAGTGAGATGAGAGGCATGTATAATGCTATCAGATCCTTTTTCCATGCCCCAGACAGCTAGCCACCAAATTCCTGGCTGTAAAATAGCAAGGAGGCCTACTCAGTGGTTCATTTTCAGTCTTTTAAAAACTGTGTTTCTGGAATTTAGCTGCACATTAAAACTACACTGGTTTTAATAATGGCAAAACTTGTGTTGCTGTTATTACTGTCCACGCAGGCTTATTAACTGTTATGTAGGACTAGGTTTGTGGTCCTTAATTCTGTGACCTACATCCTCATTAGAGCCAGACACAGCTTTGTTTTATTAATATGGCAGGATTCGGTCAGATAATAGGCTTGAGCCATTTCCCTTGAGGCCGGTGGGAATCTACAGCTAAAGTTCTGTGAAGGTCTCCCTCCTCATAAAATAAATTATCTGCATCATTTCCTCAGTTTGCTTCTCCCTTTCCAGGAATAAAGAACAGCTTGGGGCTACAGCAAACATGAAGAGTCTGTGCCATTTCAGATGTTGTTGTACTCCAACTCCCAACAGCTCCAGGCAGTGTGCTCAATAGTCAGTGATGATGGGAGTTGTAGTCCAGCAGCAACTCACAGGCCACAGGTTCCCCACCTCTGCTCCTCCTCCTCTTCTTCTTTTTCTTCAGAAAATGAGAAACTATAGCCTGCTGAGTGTGCACCTTGAATTATGAGGTGAATTGTGGTGATTTGGAAAGGTTCTCACATTTCTGTGTTGAGTCACACCATTACAAGGTGTTTCAAGTCATAGTAGGGAATCCTTATGTTTCCTAGTCTCTCTGTGCCATCAACTGTCTCTAAAATGCACAACCACTTTTATTTCTTTCTGTGAATGAGCATGGTGGTGACAAATGTAGGAGCCTTTCCCCACTGATGGTGTGGGACTGATGAGGTAACCATTCCTTCACCATTTTGCGGCACTGACTCTTTTCTGCTTGGTTAGATGTGACAGCCATTTTGAGTCATACCATGGCCCCAAGGCAGCCATTTTGTGTTCTGCCACACACCACATTTTGTGGCTGGTGCACCCCACCTTTCTCAAAATGCTAAATGTGACTCTGGTCCCAAAACATAGACAAACTCTCCAATATACACCTACCTGGAAATTTGTTTGATTGAATTCAGTGGTGCATTGTGGATCCCATTCTATGCCAATAGCTACGAAGTCCAGACTGTAGACTACACAAATGCAACTGGCTTCTAAATTTCAAGTGTTTTCTCCCCTGTTAAATTAATCTACATGTATCTCCTGTCAATCAACTTGCTAAAAGTACCTTAAGGTTGTTTCCACCCAGTTCTTACAGTGCAGTAATGAGCTACCAGATAATAGAACGTAAATTCTGCTCACTCTAAAAGGTCATTCTCTTTTAAGGAAACCAATTGGCTTAGACAGTGCACAGCCTAGGAGACAGTATTACATGAGACTAGTGGAGGCAGATCGTTATTCTAAGGCATGGCAGAAATGACTTGAATGCCTACTTAGTGCACTCCAAGACGTTTGTTTTAGGGCAGAGAACAAGTGTTCAGAGTCCTTCCACCACACTTAAAGATGCATGTGTGTGCTTATCCCAGTAGAATTAAAAATAACCAGACATGCATGGGGAGAAATAATTTGTTAAAGACAAAGAGTTGTGATTTCTAAGATGGATAATGTTTTTTTTGTAGGGGAAAAAATCTAATATCACAGTGTTTTCAAGCATCAGTCACTTTTTTAAAAAATTCTCAAAGCTGAATAATATATGGAATAATATTTGGTGCATTGCTACACAGGGCTTCATAAGATAAATGCAGCACCCAAGACAATTAGCTTCCACATATGACCAAATGAATAATCCCAAACAAAGAAGCAGACGACAGAGGCTGATATCACCTAGCCCTGCGGGCCTCCTATCCTAAAGCCAGCTGTTGATCAAGGCCCCATCTGTACCATACATATAAAACAGTCATGTCATGCCACCTTAAGCAGTCATGATTTTCCCCAAAGAATCTAGGGACTGCTGAGAGTTGTTACGATATCCCTCTTCCTCTCACAGAGCTATAATTTCCAGAGTTCCCTGTGAAGGATCAAGTGTTAATGCCACTATCAGAATTGTACTTCTGGGTGGAGAAGAGGGCAGTCAGTTCAGATACCTGGCAAGAGATATATGCCTCTCCCTTGGTGGCCTGCTGGGCAGAGATTGAGAGAGGGAGAAAGGGCTGGTTCCACCCTCCATTAGTAATGGTAGAGAAATTCAATTCCGTTAGGAACATAGGAAGCTGCCTTATACTGAGTCAGTCCATTGGTCCGTCAAGGTCAGTAACATCTACACTGACTGCTGGCAGTTCTTCAGGATTTCTGGCAAAGTTCTCTTTCAGTCCTATCCAGAGATGCTGGGGATCAAAGCAGGTGAGACCTTCTGCATCCAAAGCAGGTGAGACCAGATGCTGTACCACTGAGCTTTGGCCCTTCCCCCTCCCAGGTAAAGGTGAACTATGACAATGTAATAATAAGCAAGATCCACACAATATAATGGGCAAGGTATAAAAGGAACAGCAGCTGGGGAGGGAGGAGGAAAAAGTGGAACTATCAGTTTTGCTTATGAGGTTTGTGATTTGGTTTTACACATGTCATTTTAAATCCTTTGCCTAAAATGCCGATGCTAAACAAATATGGCTAAATAGTCTTAAGATTCAGTAGCCCAAGAGAGAAGCAGAGGATGATCTCATTTCATGTGAGAAAAAATGAATTCCATAGACCGCACAGCTGAAATTAAGTGATTTGCTGTGTTGAATGAGCCCACAGCTCTCAGAGGACAGATTTAAACCCTTGTACAAAAGAAAAACACTCTTTCCAATTCATTTATATTCCTTGAGTTGCCAAATTAGGAGAAGGTCCACTGAGGCAAAGTGTAATGGGTTTTTTTCTGAGAGGCTGGATGTTCGGGGGGGGGGGGGGATGTCCGTGGTGCCACTTGTGACAGTTAACAGGCAGCCCCAGATTCACTTCAAAGTGCTTGTATGAAACAAGCCTCACTTAAACAGGATCTTGCTTTCATGTTTCCTGCAACAGGCTTAAATCTGCGACATCTGCATTAGGGTTGCCAGTGACTGATTGTCTTTGATTGTTGACACATCCTGTCCTCCCTAAAAGAGGGCACGTGTTGTGGTGAGACCTGGAGACTGACACCCTGTGTTGTGGGTGGGTTGATTGGTTGATTGGTAGGTCCCTCGATGTTGGGTTCAATCTGGCCAATGGGGTGCAGTCTAAATGGATCGAGGGACCTATTTATGCCCATGCACGTGACTCAGAGCTTCCTCTTTTGGCTCGTGCATTCGGAACGCCCGCCCACCTCTCCCTACTTTTAGGGCTTGTTGCGCTTGACCTTGCTATGCCGTCGTGTGACGTTGGGACAGAGGCACAGCAGGAATTTCCCCACTTGGCTAATTGGCTGTTGCCATTTGGGTTTCACCTGCCGCGTAGCAAATTGTCACAACTTGTAAGGTTGCGGATAGGCTCTGGTTCAGGTGATAGGGATGGGGGAGCGGTCTCGCCATCCCTATGTGAAGAAGAAGAAGAAGAAGAGTTTGGATTTGATATTCTGCCTTTTCACTCCCTTTAAGGAGTCTCAAAGCGGCTAACAATCTCCTTTCCCTTCCTCCCCCACAACAAACACTCTGTGAGGTGAGTGGAGCTGATAGACTTCAAAGAAGTGTGACTGGCCCAAGGTCACCCAGCAGCTGCATTTGGAGGAGCGGAGACGTGAACCCGGTTCCCCAGATTACGTGACTACCACTCTTAACCACTACACCACACTGGCTCCAAACAGGGTATTTCATTAAAGGAATCCAGGGACTCAACTGGTTTGGTCAACCCCTGAGAGGGGGTTGTGCCCGTACCTGAGTCCAGGGGGCCATCTGGGTGGTGAACATAGTCTGTTTCCGGCTTTTCACCTTCCGAGGTGTTCACCCTTGGCTGACCTATGTTGGTGCCCTGGGCCAGCGCTGCCTGCAAGGGTGTAAGGAGCTAGTTGAACCAGAGTCTATGCAACCACTCACTCTCTGTAATCATTAAAGTTGTGACCTAAATTCTGCCAAAAACTAAAATTTGAGTCATGTGTGAATTTATTTAGGGGGGAGGTATCTGGGCCTGAACACGCAACTGTTCCTTGAGTTGCTGCATCCATACCAAGCATGTCCATTCATAGCTGCTTCACAAAATGGGTACTCCCCCCCCCATAGTCAAAGCATTGTGATGGAAGAAACCCCAGCTGCCAAATTGCCACTGCTTTACAGCTATTCATACTGGAAGCTGGTGAGGCTTCTCAAGAGGCAACAGAAACCCACAGCAGTCTGTTCCACATTTTGGGTGCTCTGTCCATTATTACAAGGTAGATTCAATTGCCATGTATCTGACTGCAGTCATGTTCACACCATACATTTAAAGTGCTATGATGCCACTTTAGTTGGGATGTCCCACAAATAATTCTGGGAAATGCAGTTTGCTAAGGGTGCTGAGAGTTCTTAAGAGACTCCTTTTCCCTTCACAGAGGATTTTTTCAGGGGGGTATTTGAGGGTTCGCAGTAACGTTAAAAGGTAAAGGACCTCTGATTGGTTAAGTCCAGTCAGATTCAACTATGGGGAGCATTGCTCATCTCTGCTTTCGGGCCAAGGGAGCCAGCGTTTGTTCACAGACAGCTTTCCGGGTCTTGCGGCCAGCATGCCAAAACCGCTTCTGGTGCAATGGGACACCGTGATGAGTGCCGGAGCACACGGAAACGCCATTTACCTTCCCACCACAACAGTACCTGTTTATCTACTCATGCTGGTATGCTTTCAAACTGCTAGGTTGGCAGGAGCAGGGACAGAGCAATGGGAGCTCACCCCTCACACAGATTTGAACCGCCGACTTTACGATTGGCAAGAGGCTCAGTGGTTTAGACCACAGTGCTACCTGTGTCCCAAGGTGAAGAAACAGCACCTAACCACCCCCGTCAAAAGTGTGGCGCTGACTGTAACAACTTCATGATGTGTACTGGCACCCCCATTTCTTCCTATAAAAAGGCACTGGCCACAATTCCCAGAGTTCCCTTGGAAAATAGATTGAATGTTAAACCATGCTTTGGAAATCCACGTCTGCTTCCCAAACACACACATTTCTGAGGAAAAGGAAGAGTTTTTCGGTCTGGACAAAAGTCAAGTGTTTGCAACCTGGATGGTGTACCATTTTTATATATTTACAGTATCTTGTTGGCAAGGTCTCTGTGTTTGTGTGTGTGTTGTTGGAGTCCAATGATTTTTCTTGGACTTCATAGGTACTAGGGCAGCAATGGAGCCCTCCTCCTCCTCCTCTCATTTGGTCTTGACAGGATAGTGGTAAGACAAGATGGCAACATCCCTGACACTTCAGTCTTTTCTTAATGGGAGGCAGAGAGAGCTCACTGTGACAAGAGACCTTTTTCACAGTCTGCCGCATGTTTCTCTGGATTTCTGTACAAAAGGAATCAGAAACAAGTAATTAAGGTGACATTTTTCACGTTAGTAAAAAACACTCCATGCTGTGGGTTATTTTGGAAGGAGACAATCCAGAATCATCATCACCTGTTCACATTAGGGGACCATCTGCTGGATACATAAAGTAGAAGTGGTTCTGAAACATCAGTCTTTGGGATTATGTTTCAGGAAGAAGCAGGCATTTGTAGGTGTTTTATTCAGCCACACCTAATTGATTCAAATGAATAATGATTCTTAATGAAACCCATTCCAAAGGGAAAGGTGAAAAGGTCCCTCACCCAGAGCATCACTCCTGGAGAACAAGGACCCAAAAGAGAGAGAGAAAAAATCTTCCCTCAAAAGGCTGAAGTCTGGTTCTTCTATGACTTAAAATCTACCTTCCATATGGGTCATGGGAGTTTTACATTGGCAGCCACCCAGAGTGTTTCTGTTCTACTTTTAAATCCTGTATTTTATGTCCATATTAAAGCTGGGTATCTAGCATAGTGTTGCTGTTTTTTTAGTTGCAAGTTCTTCCCTCCTAGCATTCGGCGAACTAGGTAGGCAACATATTTCCCTAAATTACAAATTATTTCCTGAAAAGGAAGAATAGGAGAAGGTGAATGCTGTGCAGATAAAGCCTGCTTGTTATGAATACGAAATTAGGTTGGGTTGGATTTCTTTGCTTTGAATAATTTTAGGTGCAAATGAAACTGAAAATGGAATTTCCTCATATTGCCACCATTTGCACTACCTGTGAACTCCATCAGCTATTCAGAGTTCATCAGACCATGGACATATTAATTGGAACAGTGGAGAATATTATCAGAAGTGTGTGCACAGTAGGGGACCATCAATATCATACCATAAATACTTGGAAGACACCTTCTGAATTAGAGCATGATTCAAGCTGATTGAAATCCCTTGTTCCAATGTCCCTTCCAATTATTTTGCAAATGAAAAAAAAACTATGCAGTGGGATACTTATTGGTAGGAACGTGTTGCAACAATGAAGACAATAGTTTTACGATTATAGTACTTTATCCTTACTTAAAACAACACACATTTTATTTCAAAGGACGTATTTCATGGGACAGTGGATGTCTATTAAAATACAGTGGTACCTCTGGTTACGAACTTAATTCGTTCCGGGGGTCCGTTCTTAACCTGAAACCATTCTTAACCTGAGGTACCACTTTAGCTAATGGGGCTTGCTGGTGCCACTGCGCAATTTCTGTTCTCATCCTGAGGTAAAGTTCTTAACCCGAGGTACTACCTCTGGGTTAGCAGAGTCTGTGACCCAAAGTGTTTGTAACCCAAGGTGTTTATAACCCGAGGTACCACTGTATAGTTGATGATGGCAATAGCCACTTTCTTAAGTCCATAAAGCGATGAAGATCACATTTAATCAGTCACATGCCACTGTAGGGACATTTAGGATGTTACATTATTTTGGTGATACATAGGTAAGAATGTAACATCTTAAATGTTTGTCACTTCTACAAAGATTTGAAAGGCTACAAGACCCGCCTCTTGACCTTGCTGATGGGGGCTAAAGAAATCAGAGCAATATGTTTGACACCAGCTTGGCTGCAGAAGTTGCCAGAAGGAGGCATACAAGATGCTATCCAACAGCCTTAGGGATTCCATTCTGGATTTGTGTAGGGTTACTCCTTAGCTTTATCTTCTCCCGAAGATGTCTCACAAGACAGTGGGTGCAGATTTTTCCTTGGGGTTTACTCTTGAAGACTTTATCACAGATGAGCGTAGCTTCAAGGCAGCAGAGAATTAAGACCAGAGTTTTCCTTCTCCAAAGCTAATGGAGAAAGCTAATGTATCCTTGCAAAAGAAATGGAGAGGAGCGGGGCATGTTCTCGTGGCAACATGTGCTAGGACATAACATTTGGTCTGCCTCTATCTCACACAGGATGATGCCTTTTCAACTGTACCAATCTATTATCTGCATATATCCTATCTTGTTACCGGATTCCACTCAGCAGGTACCTTAAACCACACTGAAGGATGCCTGTTAAATTATCCTCGTTAATTTTCTTAGAACTAACAACGTCTAGGGCATTCAATTAGATAACACGGCACAAAGTGCCTGGTAAGAAACATTTACTAGTAACAAAGGAAGAGCTTCATTCCTGTGAAATTTCCCCCAAGGACTTTAATAGCTATTGTGTTCTCTTCTTCATTATGATACAATGGAGCACATCTGCCCTCTTTGTAGAAAGTAATTTCTTCTACATGTTTGTACTCGCTCAATGAGTAGTCATTATTCATGCTCTGTTTTACTTTGGCTCCTCCCACCTGGAGAATTCCTGCAGAGCCTGGTTGCTTCAATTCCAAATCTGCCCGATATGCCTGTGTCAGGGAACTGCCATCGGCTCAGAGGTGAGAAATAGAAGGGCAGTTGTGTTACAGGGAGCCTCCGAAAATCTTGCGAAGCAGTTCCTCTTCCGGCGAGGAGGAAAGCCCCACCACCAGTGGGGAAGAGGTACAAGGACCAGAGGATGCTGGTGGGAGCCTTAACACTGCTTCTGGGCAAGCCGGACAGGAGGGAGACACGCCCTTGCCATCGCCCATCCTGCGCAGTAGTTTGAGGCGCAGAGAGGGGAGGACACGTTTGGGGGTAACGAAACTCTTACGTTGGGGGAGGTCCAAAAAAAGACCACTCCTGGATTCTGCTAGCGATTGAGCCAGACATGAGCTTTGGGGCTCCTCACTGTAAATAGTTTGCACCAAAATAATGCCTGTTAAACACAGGTCGGAGTCCTGCCTGGTTACTCTCGAGCAACCGCAACAGCACCTGTCAGCTTGCTTCAAACATTATGGCACCCACCCAACTGCTGAGTTTGGCATGCATAGGCCAACAAAAGAAGCAAGATCTAGGCAAACAATATGCTAATATCTGATGCAAAAGACATCAAGCTTTTGTGAGTACTTAAAGCAAATGCTGTCTCTCGCGCACACACCCAAAACCTGATCATATCACAGCCAAATGAAGGGGTGTTCATGCATCTCTGGAACAAACTGCTATCGGACTGTAGCTTGGGTTAAATGCAGGTCCTCTTTCCAAGTTATTTCTTCACATGTTCAAGTATCTGGAGAAGGAAGGGGCCACACTCAAGCATTCGGTGGAATATACCCGGATTCTTCCATGCATTTGGTAACACTGATTGTGAAGAAGGTTCTAAGCTTCCCTCTTCATTCCTTCCCACTCTGTGTGCCCCAAATGGAGCTGGTGGCAATATTGGGGGCAGGCCTAGCTTGTGCATCACTGTTCAGTAGGGCTCACCTTGTTCATTCCCATTAACACTTCACATATTCAAATTAAATGCCTGAAGAAGGCTCCTGTCTTTTCTACATCTAATCAAAGCAATGTGGCAAGAAAACAGATTTTCTTGTTTATGAGCTCAAAATAAACAGTTTATTGGAGCTGGGGGAGTGTTGCATTTTTGCCAAGTAAATTTTAAAAAGGATTGACACTATACGAGGTGTGAAAACAGATTTCTGGAGCTGCTAGCAAACTGGGAGATAGTAGTATCAGAAGAGTTTTGTTAGTGTGAAGGGTATGGCTTTGGGCCAAACCTATCTTCTCATTTCAAACCATAATTTTCCAGGAAGTCAGTAGCACGAAGGGTTGTCTATTGGGATATGAAGTTACAGAATTTATATATTGTTCTTTGAAGATCATGAACATTTTGAAATTTCTTAGAGGATTTTGAATTTCAGCAGCTAGCTTAGCATACAGATTTCCCTTTCTTCTCACTGGTCAATGGAAGCAGAAGGAAATCCCTAATGTTTTCAGTTTCAAATTTCATTTTTTTAAATATTATAGTAATTTCTGTGTCTTCATAGAGAATGGAAGCCAGATATCTATGGCAAGCTTATGAAAACAGAGAGGAACCACCTAAAACAGAAGAAGGGGGAAACCTGTATATTCTCCCTTCCCCACTCTTTATTCATTAATATTTCTTAATATGCAAGGGAAATTTGAAGGAAGCCCTTTTGTGCTGAACTGAGGAATCAACAGTTGAAATCATCCTGCAGAAAACCAAGCTTTTGGGGTAGAAACTTTCTTTAATTTTTCTCCATTGTCATCAAAATACATCAGCCATGCTTACTGCAATGAAGAATATTGTGGTACCTTGGCCAATGAAAGCTTATATGCCAAAATAAACATGGTATGTCTGTACCACAGATGACCTTGGGTGCTTTTCCAGGCATTTAATTTTTCTTCAGGCATTTAATTTTAATATTTATTGTGGTTTGGATGCTCCTCACACATGCCAGTTTTATGCAACATCCTCACAACATCCAGACTGACAATTTCAAGTGGGGAAATAATGAAATAAAAGTGTTGCCAGTGTCCCATTTGTGATATGTGAATGACCCATTTGCAATGTTAAGTCCTACTCTTAAGAAGAACTTTTATAGGGCATTATGCATTTATTGAAAAGCAAACCATGTTCATTGTGCATTTTGAATTTGAAAGTACAAAACTATGCATTGTACAACCATGTAAGCAAATAGATCCTGTTTGAAATAACAGTGTGGAAAATGTTAATTTAATTGGTAGTATCATCTGTTTATAGCTTTTCATGTTAATGGTGTATTCAGCTTAATGTACAGATTCTTTTCTTCTAATTAAATAATTGTGTGTAAATAAATAGGTGTGATGTCTTTAAGGTGTCGCAAGAGTGTTATTTTGGCTGAAATAGTTCTGAGATGGCAGGAAAATCTCAGCATCTTTAGCTGCAAGGAATTTGTATGTGGAATTGAGTGTAATAAATGATGTTTTGGAGATCCGGTCTAATATAGAGAGATTTGAACAAGAATGATTGAGGGCTGATATTGCATAGGAGGTAGTTGTTCTTCTATTTCTCATCCCCTAATCAATACTCACAAGGTATAAGGCCTGGTTCACACAGTCAGAGAGGCAAGCGCCATCATACCCTGATAGAAACACAGGGTGTTTTTCCCCAAACTACAAGCAACTTACTAGGAATTTTCCATTATTACATTTTTTAAACCCAAGCATTTGAGGTCTAAAAAATACTGTTCTTGGAAATGTGAGGTTATTAGTTGCAAGAGTGTGTGGGTTGTTTTTACATGTTTTTAATGTCTTAGATTCCCCCCCCCCCAACCCTTAAGCATGCTTTTAAATATTTTTTTCATTGTATTGTCTCATTGTCTTTGTGCTTGCTGCCTCAGCTCCTTTAAAGGTAAGAGGTGTGTGTGTGTGTGAGAGAGAGAGAGAGAGAGAGAGAAAACACCTGAATTTTGTGTAATATGCTCTGCATTTTCAGTTTCCTGCAATGTTCAGTTCCTTAAGTTCATTCATCTCCCCTCCCCTTCTGCTTCACCAGGGTACATGTGCACACTGCTTATAGAGTTTTACTCATCTTAGTTGTATCAAAAGTACTTTTGGAATAATAATAATAACAATAATATATTATTTATACCCTGCCCATCTGGCTGGGTTTCCCCAGCCACTCTGGATGACTCCCAACAGAATTAAAAGCACAATAAACCATCAAACATTAAAAACTTGCATGTGCTTATATGAAATACTGAACAATCAAGTAATGGATTTTCTTACCCCCAGTCTGCAGGGTGATAACTTCCATCTGCACTTTGGAGAAAGCCCCTAGACTGAGATGCTCATGCTGTTCATCTCTTGAAACAGAGCACATGGGCTTCACGGTTAAGCAAATAACATCAGTCTTGCAGCTTGGTTTACACATTCAAGAGGGGTCCAAAAAGGCATTCACATGTACAGTGCAGTCTTATACATGTCTGCTTAGAATTAAGCCCCAATGAGCTCCCACATAAGTCCATATGGGGTTGCGGCCTTAGCGTAACTTTATTAAAAGCCTGCCAAGAAATTGGTACTGGGCCAATCCATTTCCCCCCTGCCTCCAAGCATCTGCCACCAGAGGTGGCAGCCTCGCTCTACCCAATAGTAGAGCCGGCCTTGTCTTAACTACAGCAGAGTCATCCCCAAGGAGCACAAGTTTATGTCCAACTAAATTGAAATGTGAAGCAATTTCCGCCATTCAGGCCGGATGTTACAGTATTAAGGATTGTCATTTTTGCTTCCTCCTCAGCAAAAAGATACCACTTTTAGCATGTTTCTAAGTTCGTTCAAAGAGCGCATAAGTCTGAAAAGCGAGAAACCTCCCTGCAGGCAATATTATTGTAGAGATTTCCCACAGAGCATCTCATTTTTTGCAAAGGCAGCAGAATGCTTATGATGTCTATGATCTCTATAAGGGTGATGGGGTTCTTTCTGTGCAAGAGGTCTTGAAATGTCAGTCCTATGGGGATCTCAAATGCACCAAATCGACCTTCACCTTATTAATAGTGTTGCCTTAGTTGGCAGTGCCACTACAGGAACCACAATCCTGAGGCAACCCCACCGGCTTTCTTTCTTGTTTTCACTCAGCGCATTTAGGCTGAGATATATACCTTCTTGTGCAACTGCAGCAGCTGCAAGGGGGGAGGAAAAAAACGTTCAGTGCTGCAGGTCATTATCATTTCAACTTGATTAAAATGTTTAAAATACTTGCTTGCGGAAGAACTCCACACATTTTGCTGACGCTGTTTTCAAAAGAACTAAACGCTCCGAAGCAGAGATTTCAATTGTATTTGACTGCCATGGTGGAGAAAAGCCACCTGGGGCCTTGTCTCTTTTTTTTCCTGGGCTGCATGACAACTTTTATGTCCATCTGCATTTTAATCCTACAACAAGAGCATAAATATTGAACTCTATTACATCCAGCTGGAAAAGACATGCTGGGTGAGGAGAATGGGATTCATACAGTTATGGGCTCCAAGGGGAAAGTGAGCTTGAACCCTACACCGTCGGCAGTGCTACATTTTGCAGTCTGAAAAGTTTCAACAGAATCCCCTTGAGGTATTAAGAAACACAATTTAAAAAGGATTCACCATAAAGATGATGTTCAAAAGTTGATTGAACAGCTACCGGAAGGCAGTAAAAGGGCTGATGCATAACAATTCACAAGAAGTTGCACCTTCCAATATTCCCAAATCCAAAGTTGGTTGGGTCCATGGACACTGACTCGGCCAAAGATGCGTCTGATCACAAATCAGCAGGTGACTACCTATTTCAGGATGGAAAAGGAGATGTACGTTCGCCCAGCAGAAAGCAAACATCTATATCACTTTCATCTACTAAAGCAGAATTTGTAGTAGCTGTTCAAGCAAGTGAAGAAATTACATGGATTCGTCAGATGTTGTAAAAACTAGTACAAAATGTTCTAGAACCGGCAACAATTTTTGAAGATAATCAAGGATGCATAAAACTGGCCAAAAGGTTAATCTTCAGACAAAATATTACAAAGTGAAGCATCATCTGCTGAAAGACATGCAATAACAGGGGGCTATTAATCTTCAGTATCATCCTTCAACAGAAATGATTGCAGATGTACATTCTCTCTCCTTTTGATTTCTTTTAATTGAAGTTTTCACCATACAATTAAAAGAACAAACCAAGCTTCAAGAAATAAAGAAAAGAAAGAAACTAAAAGAGGCACATTCTCAACCTCAAATGAGACACCAGCACTGGCGTTTACAAACAAAAATGAATGTAGCATGTAGATTAACTCACATGCTGTTGGGAGTAACAACAATACTGAGTAGTGTGTCTGAGCTTGTATACATGTATTGCATAGGTTTTAGGCTAGCTGGTGGTCTCCAAGGTGACCTGAGCATTCCTTCTGTTAGTCTGTGAATGAAACTGCTGTCTTGCTAGCTTGAAGTTTACACTCTTTCATCTCAGTTAGAAAGTTGTTGTGTTCATTAGTAAAGTTTCCTTGTGTGTACTTCATGGGCACCTTCAAGTTTCCTGCCAGCAATCTACATAGGCATGGCATTCAAAAGTTAAATTAACAGTTAGAGGCAAAACAAATAAAGCTTCAGTATTTTATTTCCTTTTGGAATCAAGGATGCTGCCCGTTGAGTGTGATTTAAACAATGAATAAGACTTTGATTTTTATACAAGACAGAAATAGCTGATTGCTTATTTGGCACTGTCTCCATAATCATAAAGGAACTTTCATCCAAAACAATGCATACAGTGGTACCTTGGTTCTCAGACTGAATCCATTCTGGAAGTCCATGCCAAAACCAAAGCGTGCCAAAACCAAGGTGCAAAACAAAAAGAGCCGCAAAAACAAAAATGCAAAATAAATAGCAAACACAGACCGCAGCGTAACACTCAAAATGGAAGTGTGGCACTCAAAACGGAGCACATTCAGCTTCCGAAAAAGGTTCGCAAACCGGAACACTTACTTCCGGGTTTGCAGTGTTTGGGTTCCAAGTTGTTTGAGTACCAAGGCGTTTGAGAACCAAGGTACCACTGTACTATTAGAGTTAAAAGTATTATCAACATTAGTATTATTGTACTATTCATTACATTTATATTGCCCTTCATCTGAGGATCACAGGGTGGTTAACAATATAAAAACACAAAAGGCATAACATAGGAACAAACTAAAATAGTAACATCCTCCACCCCAACCATAAATTGTTTAATTAGGCCAAGGCCTGGGAGAAGATGAATGTTTCTTCCTGGTGCCTAAATGAAGGCACCTGACGAGCCTCCCTGGGGAGAGCATTTCACAAGCGGGGAGCCACCACAGAAAACGTCTGTTGTGATTCAAGGACCCGATCCCCGCTTGGGGAATAAAGACACATGGACACAGAAGGTAAGGTTAATGGGTAAGGTAAAGGCCACAACTTTATTGATTACAGCATGTGAGAAGGTATTGGTTTAGGCATTGGACCACGGAACAATAGACTCCACCCACTCGTAGAGGGGTGAGTCTGAGGAGGGGTTAACCACCAGTAGGGGAAGCCTGTTGATGCTAATCCAACTATAGGCTCTCTTCCTGATGTCACCGAGGGTCGTGCCATGGCCCCCCGCCACACAGGCATCGGAAAGGATCCACGACCGCCGGATTCCTTTAGCGGAATACCCAAAATTGTCAGGGAAGGCGATGGCCACACCTTGCCCCCCGAAACACCAACAACACATTCCAATGCCTAACCGCCACCCGAGCCAAAAGGCTCGCCATCAATACCCTCACAGCTGCAACCAATCCCTAAGACTATTGGATATGTTAGCCAGCCATATGTTGTTTCCGCAATCTGAAAGGTGAACGCCGTCATCCCAGAATAGGGTCTGGTCGCCAATCTGGATATCATCATGAGATATAACTAGGCCATTCATAAAACGCACTTTGCGCGCTACCGCACGATTCAAGAGTTTCCTGGATTTCTCAAAGGCCATAATGTTATGCGCACCGCGCCAAACCTTTCTGAGGCACACACAGAAGAGCCTCAGATGACGATCACAATGTCTGGGTTAGTTCACATGGGAAGAGGCAGTAGACAACCTTTGAACAATGGAAGTTAAGCGAAAGTTAAATGAAAACAAACGTCTTCGTGTGAGTACCTCACTCCTGCCCAAAACACGATGCCAGAGGCTTTTGCATGTTGAGACAAAGATCTTTATGCAGGTAAGTAATAGGACAGGCTCAGCAGCAGGCAAAGCACTAGAAATCAAGAGTTCGGGAGCTGAGCAGAAGCAACAAAGATGTCAAAAAGTGTCTATGCTCTTCTGCCAAGCGTTTAAAGATGAGGTATGGAGAGCTTACTTGCATGACTCTCCTGACTTGTGAGAATGGGTGGGCAGGTCCATTCATCTCTATGGACTTGGTGCTTCATCCCTGGTGATAAGGCTGCACCCTCCCTTTCTGATTCCTGTTAACCTCATGTCACTTCCAGCTCAGCCATCCCCAACCATCCATGCTCCCCTCAGCCCTCAGTTAGGCTCTCCTCTCCACAGGAGGGGCAGAAGCTGGAGAATCTACTTCCTCTATCCTCAGTTTCCACTATTTGCCCCTACTTGCTTCATCCTAATCCTCCTCACCACACAGAACCTGTAAATCCATGTTTGACCCTAATGGAGCTACAGAGTATGTGTGCTCCTTTTCCCTGCTCCATTCTTAACATTCATGTAATTCTCCAGAAATGTTTAAAAGCTACTAGCTGCAAAAAAATTACAGAATAAATTATGCAACACCAACTACTGCATTTGCATAATTTATACAGGTGGAAAAATCCAGCTTTCTGTGTCTCAGAAACTGGGTTATCGGAAGGTAGATTTTTTATTCTATTTCACTTTAGTTTAGCATTGAGCACACATAAGCTTTGGTGGCACTGGGGACAAAAAGAGCAAGGGGAACGGAAAACCATCACAAAGAGACCAAATAATGTGAAAATATATTTAGCTTGTGGTGTTGCTCCCAGGGAAACAACAAATTCAAGGGCAAGGAACAAGTTTCTTTGAAAAAAGTGAGCTCTATGTGTGGTTCTTCTTTGCAGATTCCTCCTGCAAAGATCAATTTTCAAATGCCTACTGTTTGAAGAATCAAGTTAAGGGTTGTTGTTGAGGATAGCATTTCATGAGTATCACCAAGTAGACCAACTGAAATGGGAGGTTTGGAGCTTAAGAAACACCACAGTAGCTTGGCGATGACAGTAAGAGGGCAAAAAGAGAATTGTGCAATGCAAACAGTAGCACTGAAGTCCAACACGAATTGTGTGTCAAGACCCCGAAGCCACCCCCTCATTGATGAAAAAGACACAAGGACACGGATATTAGGTTAATGGTTATTGGGTGAATTTAGGCCACAACTTTATTGGTTACAGAATATAAGTGGCATTGGTTTAGAATTGACCCGACTATATCTGACTCCTGCCCATCATGCCGGGAGTCCTGTAAGGGTCAACCACTGGTAGGGGGAGCCCCATCGATACAAACCAACTCGAGCTCCACCTGGGTTCCCGGCGGGGTCATGGCATCGCCCTAGCCCCATCCCGGACTTTGGACAAGATCCACACCCCCGGATTCCTTTAACAGAATACCCTTAAGCTTGGTGATGGCCACACCTCCCCTCCCCCATCATAAGATCAACCAAAGCCTAACCGTCAAACCTTACAAAGTTGTGACAATTGCTATGAGGTAGGTGAAAACCCAATGGCCCATGCCAATTTTCTGTGGAAAAATTCCTATCAGGCCCCTCAACGGCGACCAACCGAGGTCCATAGCAAGGCCAGTGTTAAAACTTGAAAACAGGGAGGGAGGGAGATTGAGGAGGCAAGCCAAGAGGAAGCTCTCTGGATCGCGCCTCCATTTAAATGGGGCCTAGCCCCCCCCCCCCCCAGCCAGCGGATTGGCTGGCTGGAAATGACTTCTTCCCCTGCCCCTAGAGTAGAGTGGGTGGCCATGAGGTCCACCACAACTCCTCCCCACTGGGAAATGGAACAGATTTCTCCTTCCTTTCCTTCCTGCTCACTGCAGCTCCTTGCATGCCCCCAACATCTATTCCATAGGGTTAGAGGGCCCTACAGAGAGATCTTGGGAGCTTATGGGGGCCTGGAGGAAGAGAAGAGAAACAGAAGTCCTAATGCAGAAGTGGATTCCTGTTCCACAAGCACATGGATATCATTAGATGTTGCCTGAAGACTTCTGCGTAATTGTGGAAACTCACCTGTCTCTGCTCAAAGGGTTCAGTGAGATTACAGGAGAAGATGTGAGGCAAAAGAATTAAGAATGCAGCTATCAGAATAATAAGAATCCATATACTTCTTCATATAAAGAGGCCTTGATGGATGACATGTGATGGTGGATTTAAATGTGGCTGCCATTATTTTTCATAGCAAGTTTCTGTAACTGCAATGCTCTAATCTGCTTTTAATTAATTTTATTGGCAGGTATTAAAAAAAACAGCCCAACAATTTAGAGTGTTAAGTGGTTGGGAGTGAACCGTGTGGTCTGTTCCCCTTTCCCAGGAATGTCCAGTATTTCTGGGAAGCTAAACTAGCATCACAATTTTGTAATTTTATTCCCTTTAATAGTAAAAATAATAGTAAATAGTCGCTCTTCTGTGAGCCAAGAGGAAGCCTGGTATAATTAGTCTAACCATGCAATTCAGTACTGCAGGGAGTCCTGCAGCCGGTCATTAATCTGTCCGCTTGCCAGTAGGAAGCCTACAGTGAAAGAAATTAAATAGCGCTGCGTCTCTGCAAGAGAATACAAATCAAATGCATTTTTAATAAAGTTATAAACTAATAATAATCACCCTTTGATTGTCCTTTCTAATCTGCTCTATGCCTGTTTTTATCTAGAGTACTTTTTCAGCGGAGGTACTCACAAGACTATTGTATGCCGAGGAAAATGCCAAATGAATGCAAATCTTGCCAGAGCTAATCCCACCCCACTTTCTGCATGGTTTTGCAGTCTTCAGCCAAGCTCCAGTTTTCTACAAAACAATAAACTCAGCAAAACATTTGACCATAGCAAGCTGTGCCCTTAGCTACTCCCCTCAGCAGTTCGCAGAGGTGCCCTCTCAGTCATGCATTTCTAGTTCATGTTTGGCCAGCTCTTGAAAACAAGATGACTAATGGGAAAATCTTTAACAACATGAATAATTGTCTCCTTTCTTCTCCCCAACCCCACATTTCTCAGCCCAATCTAAAGGGGATAGTGACTGAACTAGGGCTGGGCTGGACTTCTGATAGTTTACAAAATGGAGGCCCACATTAGGGATAGGGTGTCTGGAAGAAGGAAGGGTGCATGAAACCCTCTCCTCACATTTTCAGAAAGGTGCATAGTTTTCAAGGCAGATGACTCACCAGAGCTCTTTGCAGTTTCAATCACCTCCATTGTTTCCAGAATGCCATTTGGAATGGCGCCTCAAAATGGGGGCAGGGTATTTATTGTTGTTATTTGTTTAAATTTGTATGTCGCTTTCCCATACATAGATGTTCAATATTTGTATCCCACTTTCCTATATAAATAGGCCGGATATAAATATGCAGCTCATAACAAACAAAAATGCAGATCAATACATCATTACAATAACAACCCAATAACGAATCATTTCAAAACGTAACGTGGCAATGCAGCAAAGTCAGTTTGAGTGCATGAACATTATTACATTTTCAAATCAACATAAAAGAAACCATCAATCATTATAACATGTCAATTAATGACAAATATAATAAGGGTTTCAGCTCGCTGAACATGAGGCAACTCTTCCAGACACATGCTGAAGGGGACAACAAAATGACCTTGACTCCACGAATTATGTATTTATCATCATGGTTTGGGATATTGTGCTGTTATAGCAGCTGACAAACTCTAAGCCACTTAGATCTATCTGGTAGGGTAAGTCCATGCAGGAACACAGCATGCGAAATTTCCTAACATGTCAGTGAAATTGCGTATAATTGAAACCCATTGAAAAAGCCTGCAAACACCCCATACTGTCCCCTACTCCACCCTTGTTTCACCCTTTTAGTGACGTTTCAGTGACATCTTTATTATGTTTCTAGGTCACTTCTGAGTTCAGTGCAATGCACGTATACACCGTCACACGCATACTGAGGCAAGTTTGCTTGGGTACCCAACTCCCATCTTTTGAAAAAACAGAATAGGATCTCATAGGATTTTCAGATTGCTTTTATTCTCTCCAAAGGCTCCTACTTCCTACACCGACAACGGAAAACAGACACTTCCTTGATGTCGAGAAGCTGCTTCTCCCATAGCTCTCAAAGGGGTTCCACTCTGCTTTGGATGTCATTCCGAATTGTCTCCTTCCCTTGCTCTTTTCCCAGTTGCACATGGAGTGTGCAATGGTAAGACATACTCTAGAGGCTATGCAGCAGTTTCTGGACCATTTTTTTGCCCAAGAAGAAAGAAAAGACCAATCTTGCGAGCATTTGCACACACAGAGGGAGAGGATTTAGTGAGTTGCTTACTTGCATATGTATAGCATGAAAAGTTAGCAGTTTTCGTGAAGAAATAAGCTAAGGGAAAGTATTAAGCTAGACTAGATGAACCACTGAGGTGATCCAGCAAGGCAACTCTGATGTTCTTATGAGCACAAGCCTCGTTGTTTCCTCTGAATCATTTCTGGAATAATCCGTAAGATTAAGGGCGTGATGGAGCCATGATCAACACCTCAAAATCCCATTGATTTCCACTGGAGCATGAAAAATCCTCCTCCTCCTCAGACTATCTGCCCTGCCCTTCCTTTCAAAGAAGTCCAAGGCAGCAGACACCAAAGTGGTAAAACATTAAAAATAAAAATAAAACATATTTAAATATGTATGAACAATTAAAAACATCTAAAAACATGCAAACACAAATAAAGCACAAAGCCAATAATTTCAAGGCTACCAGGAATAGCACTTAACTCTCTTCCACTAAAATCAATGAGACGTTGAAGTGTGTTGTCTGGATCATAATTTTACATTATTTTTGCTGCATGCATTTTCCAGTTCATCTATCTGCTCCCGAGGTAGTCAGTTGAAGCTCTCAATATCGTGTTGGACTCCAGCTCCCATAATCCTCTGATTATTGGCCATGCTTGTTGGGACTGATGGGAGCTGGAGTCCAGCCGCAGGTGGAGGACACAATGATGGCTAACTCGAATCTCCTCATGCAATTTACCTCCATTTACTCTTTATTCCACTGTCTAATCTAATCGGCTCCCCTGTTAAGTCTTCCACTCCAAATATATGTATCAAAGCGTTTCCAAGTGTTTGCACAGGGCCGTCTTTACCCAGGGTGCAAGGGGTGCGGTGCACCCGGGCGCTGAATTCTGGGGGGCACCAAATGTATACCTACTGTATACTGGTCCCTCTCAATCGACAGCAGTGAAAATCAATGGAGCGAAAGTCCCCCACCCCGTCACTCTGTTACTCCGCAGCGTCAAATATTCCCGACGAGTCAGGAAACAAAAGCAGTTCTTTCCCTGTGTCATTGTTACAGGTGAGCGATTTTCCTCCCCCCCAAAAAGTCAACAACTTTGGCTCCCCCCTCCCCAAAAAAGCTCAAGAATTTTGAGTTTGGCCCCCCCTAAAAATCTGGGGGTAGCTAAACTAAATTTGGGGGCGCTGGGCGGATCTTTGCACCCCGGCAACACATATGCTAAAGATGGCCCTGTGTTTGCATCATACCTCATTGCGTTTTGTGGGAATTGTCTCAGCAGAAGTGGAGACTACTGTGCAGGAGGAAGTTAAGAAGAGGAAAGTAGTAAAAGCTACAAAGATCTCCGAATAGCGAGGGAAAATGTCTAACACAAGTACTCGCTAGGCTTGATTACTATTGAGGCTGAGCAAGTCTGAAATTAATGAAGAAAGGTAATTACATCCCCACCTCCTCTTTCAAGCACATGTTCTGTGATTAACCATAATTTTACAAAATAGCCCAACTACCGAGGCATGCTTTATTAACCCCAATATGAAAAAAGAAGTTATTTTACAAACCTAATGGTTTGGAGGACTTTGCAAGCTGAGGCCATTAAGTAATGTTCCGTGCTTGTCCCCCAATAAAGGTGGTTGAGTGTGCAATTCTATACTTGTCTATTCAGAAGTCAGCCCCTTTGTGCTCAATGGTGTTTACTCCCAGTGTGTAAAGGATCACATCCCAAAGCATTAAAAATAAATTTGTTTAATAAATAAAGGTTTAATAGAGTTTTAAAAAACAAAGGATATCGGGATGGCGCTTAAAAGCAAACAGAGGCTACATACACACTAAACCACCTGTAGCACAAAAATTTGCATTTTCTCTATCTGGAATTGTTCGTGCTCATCCTCAACATGTTGCTTTCAGTCTAAATTCATTCTAGATTGTGCCATCAGGGTGGGTTAAAAAGACAAACTTTGGGGCTGCCCTGGGTAGCAATGAGGCAGTGTGTTTACATCCCTTTTGCAACTGCTTATAAAATAGAGAGCCCTTTTCTTACCTGCAAAGGTTTTGGCAGCTCAGGTTTTGCTTGGCAAGGGTAGTTATAATGTCTGAAAAGTTCATGCCAATTGGATGGAAAACACAGATGTTACAGACAGCTGCAGACCAGCTGCATCTCCCACTGAACACAGTGGGAAGTGATGAAGAAAGGGAATGACAACAACAAATGAAACAATAAAATGAATGTGATATTGATGAATGAATAATTAGACAAACTAGTGTTTAATCATGAAAAATATTAATAATGAGAATGAATGGAACAAAAAGATTCTTGAACGACCTGAAAGGGTGTCTTGGTTTTTGCAATCATTATCACTCTGAATAAGAATATGAAGGGCTTTGGGACAGACAATTGCCGTTCCATAAATACCTTTACAGTATTATCCTGTTTGCCACAGAAAATTGGTTCCATGTGATTGCCCCCTGCCATGGTTCCAGAAAAATCTGAATGGATTTCCCACATTTGTTAGCTCAGCCTTTGTCAACCTGTTGCCCTCCAGACACTTTGGACCACAGCTCCCACCAGACCCAGCCATGTGGTTCAAAGCATCTTGCGAGAACACCAGGTTATAGTGAAGGCTGCTCTGGAGCCATGGTTCTGTGAGGGACTGGCTGGACACTGTTGAGTGGTGGTTGGATCCTGATGAGTAGGCACCAGGAAAAGGGGGGTTGGAGACTGACTTGGATGAAGGGATCAGTGATCTGGGGGAACCTGTAACAGCCGGGAGATGAGAGGCAGAGGCAGTTGAAGCTGCAGGATTGGAGAACAAAGAACAGGTGTAGGAGAAGGGAGAGATAGGTGAGTCTGGTGCAGGGTCAAACACTTCCACACCTCTTCCTCCAGCTCCCTCCCCTCCTGCTCTACTGTCTCCCAGGACCAGGAGAAGATTGAAGTGGAAGGAGCAGATACAAGTCACACACAGGCAGAGTCTTTGGCCGCTTGCACACAGCTCGGATACGGGCAATACATAAGCTGAGGTCAAGGGTTGGGCCTCCCTGTTGCAGCAACCGCCTCGTCAGATGCACACCTAGAAGTAGCTGAGAGACATGGTACTGACAGACACGCCTTTTCCTAACTTGTAAGTGTCCTTTTGACAATCAAGAGTGAACTCCTCACTCTGGACATTCCTTGCCTGACAGGCCGTGACAGATTGCTACACATACCTAGCTAGTTAGCAGTCAGTCCAGCCAACCTATGCCAGAAGGTTGCCCAGATACTCAGAAAGCTCTATGGGAATCATGCAGAAGCTCTTATTAGTGGCAACCCCATTGCTTATGAAACGGCCTTTTGAATCAAAGCAAAAACTGCACCTTTATCCCAAGGCAAAGGAACTTTTGCTGACTTCTTCCAAAGTGCTCCTGCAAGCAGCACTGTCAAGAGCATTATGGATTCGCTTTCAGAAAACCACTTACAAAACATAAAGATATGATTGGTCTTTGATGCCCTTCTATTTTGCTGCTGAATTCCAAAAGAGCTTGGTATAATAGTAATGGCTTTATGATGGCAAGAAAGAGCAAAAGGTGCCACAATGGGGGATGCTGTGCAGTACAAAAACAGTAGATTTAAAGGGGGTGGGGGCTACAGTAAGGTGGTAAGCAAGACTGGATGGGGGGGGGGGAGAAATGATTATTTATATAAGTACCATAGGTCAAGTCCAAAAATGTAAGCCACTATGAATGTCAAGTTGTAAGTCATAATTTTTTCCTTTCAGGCAAACTTCTGAGGTCTGCTGGTTTATTAAAATATCCACTACTGTGGATTATTTGAACAATAGTCACATAACATATCATTCATTTAATAACATATCATTCATTTGTAACTTTCACAAATCAAAGCCAAGCGAGGAATATATATTTTCCTTTGCTTTGTAGGTACCATTGGGAAGCAAAGATGAGTGAAGGTAAGTGATCTGATTCTATAGTTTCATCTATTTATTTTACTTGTGTGCCAACGGGTACATTACATCCTTCCCTCCTAGCTGAAGGGAAAAAGAAAGAACGCATTTTGCCTCTCTTGCCATCAAGGCAGCAGAGGCGATTTTGTTTCCACCTTAATCATTTATCCTCAGGATGGCTACTTCTCACGGAAGGAAAAACAGACCACTGCACACCTGCTTAAGTTAATAATTTAAATGTATGCAGGTAAAACAAACTGTGCAGAAGACAAACGACCCAAGCAAGCTCCTCTAAGGCCATACACTAGTAAAAACCTGCCATTTGTCCTGCATTCTGATGCTTTATTTAAATGTTCAGTTTGGCCCTCATTTCTATATCACTTTGCATTATATAAAAAAAATTCTCATGAAAGCTCATCAGCATTTTATAGCACATTTCTCTTAATTTAATGCCTGGAAATTTTGCCTGCCACAGGTATTTTTACAAACAAATTTCCCTAATACATTCTAATGCATGTTTCTAGGCTATTTTCTACTAACATGCATTTTTGGTTGGAGACCAAACCATGCATCTGTCTTTCAACCTGGATGATCCATTGAACCTCCATGAATTTGGTAGATGATCTTCTAAGACCTTTGAAGAAAGTGGCCATGTCCTTGTATTATAGCAATGAGTTCCCTTAAATTAGGTTGCAAGATCAAAAACCCTTTCCTGTCTTTGCAGCCATTAAGCTGTGATCAAAATTATCATAGCCTTTCTAAATTCAAGAAGCAAAGTAGGAGTAATATTATGAAATATACAACAGGAATTAAAGTCAATTTGAGGGAAATTTACAAACATATGTTCTCACTTTTATGCCGAGGACAGTACAATCATATTCACTTACATACAGGGCCTAAAAATATATTATAAATTCATATCCAGCTGTTGTTCGTGTTGATGAAAACGGGCTTTTGGAGAGAGAGGGGGAAAAGAAACTATACCCAGCTAATTAAGAATAGATTCACCTTCTGCTTCCTGAAATGTTGTAGCACATACACCAAGGAAAACAAACCAAATTCATGAAAGTGTTTCTTTTGAAAACCTGGAATTAATTATATTGCTAGATCTCGTCTGCAAACTCAAGAGCCATTCAAGAAGTTTTAATGGGAGCAGAAATTAACCCGATTGGCCCCTTCAGTCACCTGATTCCTGCTGAGCTGGCACCTGCACTAGGACCCTGAGGTAGTCCCTGATAGTCTTATCCTTCATGAATTTGCCTAATCTTTCAAAGCCACCCAAGTTGGTGGCACTCACAGCCTCTTGTGGGAGCGAATGCCATAGTTTAACTATATGCTGTGTGAATAAGTAATTTTCTGAGTCTTTACTGGATGTCCATGCTATGAGAGAGGGAGGAAAAAACTTTTCTCTGTCACTTTCTGTATACCATGCATAATTTTACGATTTGTCTCCAGGCCCCTCACTATCCTTCTTACCCAGGGTGGATCTACACACAGAAAACCCCCCACTATAAATAAGTCGGAAATTAAATTGTTATAACAAAAGGGGGGGAAACCCGCTATGTAAAAATCACATAGAATTTCCTTTCTCTCTGGCACCATCTGGCGTTGCGTGTTATAATGCATTCAAAACGTTGTGGTGTTTTTTTTACTAATGTAGCTGAGTCCCCTATTTTGAGCATGCTCCTGATTGTTGATACCCTTCTAAACAGTGTCGCCCAGAATAAAATGACAAGAAGAACCCTTCTCACTACCTAGATAGTAGCTCCATTAGTCACTCCCAAGTAAGCATACATGTGGTTTCACTGCTAAGGACTTTTAAATAGAAGAAAATGAAGCAATCAGTTACCAAAACAGAGGTGAACTACCTGTAGCCTTTAACCATTCGAGACTATAACCCGTATCAACCCTGACCATTGGCTATGTTGCCTGGGGCTGGTGGGGGGCTGGTGTCCAATAATATATGGATTCCTCACCCTTGTACTAAAAGAACCATATGTTGATCTCCCAACCACAAACACGGAATACATAAGAATGCATTTAAAATGGGCCTTCTTCTCATGCAGGAATGCATTGCATGCATTGGAACTGGTGCAGAGTTCTGGCCAGAAGTGCCAGCTTGCAAGGACGATGGGGGAAGCCACTCATGTGATGTCAGGACAAGCCAGGGGTGGAACTGAACATGGCGGCCTTGTGGCTTCAATGGCCAGTGGCACTTCTTCCTCCCTCCTTTCCCTCCATGGCAGCAGCAGGAGGAGGAGCTGGCCACTGCAGCCATGCCTCCACACTTTGCCTCCACACTTTTTAAACATGGGGGAGCCTGGCCCCCACCCACCAAAAAAAATATTGGCGGTCCAATGTTGGGATTCACAGAATGCTGTGTGACATAGTAGGTCTGCAGGCTTGAGTTTGCAAGCTGATGCAATACTTTCTCTGGAAGTGCTGAGTCAGAAAGACTCAGCAGTAATGTGCTGACAGCTGATTGGCTGTCCTCGGTTTAAAAGGGAAACCTGTCCAAGTGGTGGTGTAGAGGAGTGTGGTCAGAGAGAGACAGTTAGAGGTCTTCCTATTTGCCTTAAGGTGCTGTTTGACTGTATGAACTGCTCGTGTATTATAGCCTGTAGATATTTCTGTATATATATAGCTCACAATAAACATACTGCACTAAAGAACCTGGAACTCTGAGCATTTCTGCTAAAGCGCCGTGAAGAATTCGCAACACCCAAATGGGCTTGGCCCCCAGGAGCTGGCACCCCCGGTCTAAGGGAAGCCATAAATGACACATTGGCAGGATTTGGAAATAGGTTTTTTGCCCCAAATCACGATCTTTCCTCTTCATGTGTGCCTGAACTTCAGTCAGACATTTATTTATTTTTTAAAGAAGAAACTGGGCCTGCGATCTGAAAAACACTATGTCAGCTACTTATCTTTGAGTGCAGGCTCCTTGTAATCTAAAAGATAGAACTATTTCTTCCCACACAGGAAAGCTCTAAGGACAATTACAAGCCACTGGCATACTCAGTGTGTATAGAAATTTATATTGTAGCAAATCTTAAGGGGGCTTTTTCTGCACTCGTGTGTGCTTTCCACACCTGCGGAGCACAAAATATGACACCTGGCACAAATTATAGGCACCTGAGAATAATTGATTCTATTTTTAAAACATTACATTTCCTGTGCTTGTGTTCTCGATGAAAAGCTTTTGAAAGTAGAGGCCCTGACAGCTCTCATAAAGGCTTAGACACTCATGTAGACACACTCACACAGAGTGAGATCCTTCATTTCAATTCTCTTAACTTACAAAACATAATGCTAAGGAAGGTATTCATGAAAACCCTATTCCAGAATGCCTAAACCACTGAGCCTCCTGGGCTTGCCGATCAGAAGGTCGGTGGTTCGTATCCCTGCAATGGGGTGAGTTCCCGTTGCTTTGTCCCAGCTCCTGGCAACCTAGCAGTTCAAAAGCACACCAGTATGGTGGGATTACAAGATCATTTTAAAAAATTGGGAAATGATATACAACGAACTGAAAAAAATGTTTAAAACAACTTTTGTTAAGAAACCAGAAGCCTTTCTGTTGGGTATTTTAGGACAAGAACTGCCAGGGGGAAAACTGGACATTATTTATGTATGCTACAACAGCAGCAAGAATTTTAATAGCACAGAAATGGAAGACTGGAGAAATACCATCAAAAGAATAATGACAAGAAAAGTTGATGAATTATGCAGAATTAGCAAAGTTAAATGATGTCCTCCCTAAAAGAGGGCACGTGTTGCGGTGTGACCTGGATACTGACCTCCTGTGTTGTGGGTGGGTTGGATTGGTTTGCCACAACACCTGATTGGTAGGTCCCTCAATGTTGGGTTGAATCTGACCAATGGGGTGCAGTCCAAATGGATTGAGGGACCTATTTAGAATCATAGAATCATAGAGTTGGAAGAGACCACAAGGGCCATTGAGTCCAACCCCCTGCCAAGCAGGAAACACCATCAGAGCACTCCTGACATATGGTTGTCAAGCCTCTGCTTAAAGACCTCCAAAGAAGAAGACTCCACCACACTCCTTGGCAGCAAATTCCACTGTCGAACAGCTCTCACTGTCAGGAAGTTCCTCCTAACGTTTAGGTGGAATCTTCTTTCTTGTAGTTTGGATCCATTGCTCCGTATCCGCTTCTCTGGAGCAGCAGAAAACAACCTTTCTCCCTCCTCTATGTGACATCCTTTTATATATTTGAACATGGCTATCATATCACCCCTTAATCTCCTCTTCTCCAGGCTAAACATGCCCAGCTCCCTTAGCCGTTCCTCATAAGGCATCATTTCCAGGCCTTTGACCATTTTGGTTGCCCTCCTCTGGACACGTTGCAGTTTGTCAGTGTCCTTCTTGAACTGTGGTGCCCAGAACTGGACACAGTACTCCAGGTGAGGTCTGACCAGAGCAGAATACAGTGGCACTATTACTTCCCTTGATCTAGATGCTATACTCCTATTGATGCAGCCCAGAATTGCATTGGCTTTTTTAGCTGCCGTGTCACACTGTTGGCTCATGTCAAGTTTGTGGTCAACCAAGACTCCTAGATCCTTTTCACATGTACTGCTCTCAAGCCAGGTGTCACCCATCTTGTATTTGTGCCTCTCATTTTTTTTGCCCAAGTGCAATACTTTACATTTCTCCCTGTTAAAATCCATCTTTATGCCCATGCACGTGACCCAGAGCTTCCTCTTTTGGCTAGTGCATTCAGAACACCCGCCCACCTCTCCCTAATTTTAGGGCTTTGTGCGTTTGACCTTACTATGCCGTCATGTGTCGTCTGTCCAGGTGCCAAATTGTCTAAACCTTAGCAAGGCCCTTAGAGGACACTCAGCATGAAGAATACACCCAGAGTAGTAGCTGATTTAAATTACCTAAGAGTTGCAGAGTATTAAAAAGTTCATTTGGTGCAGGATGACACTGTTCTCTAAGGCACCATTTCGACACTTTGCAGCTGCAAATGTGAGCCCTATGATTGTAGGATGTTACACTTGCACCAAGGGGGGGACAAATGGGTTTAAATCCCAGCTCACTCATGATTTTTCTTGGTGACCTTGAGCTGCTCCACAGCTGTATATTAGAAATAATAAAGATCAGAGGGAAATTGTGAGGGTGAACAAGATAGAAGCTATGAAGCACTTTGAGCACTTTCCAAAGGCACTATAAATAATCATAATAGGGAGTGAGATAGCTATCAGCCACTTTCGGTTGCCCAAGAATTGCTAAACTTATTGGATCCAAAGCAAAGGCAATGCACAAAGCTTTCGTTTATGACTGATTTCCGAGCAATTTATTATTTACTGGGTGCCACAGTTCATCAGTTAGAAAAGCCTTTATTTACATTTATGGCAACCCTGCTTTCAGTTGTTTCTGGGGTTTAAGGTTTTTCTTAAAATTGCATTTATTCCTTTTATGACCATGCCTTTCTTTTATTCCAGGACGCTGTGCTGAAGTTCCCTAAACCTCAGTAATGAGTTGAAAAATTTCCTCCTCCTTTTAAAATTACACTTTGTTTCAATTACAGGTTGGTGCATTGACAATTACCTTTGTTTTGAGCACAGCAGGCTGCCATTATTTCACCCCGACGTGATTCCATCAAGTAAAATTACTCTCCTTGGTGTGCACAAGTTCATTTCCTATCATGCAGCAGCCCCACGTTAGAGCTAAGAATTACATCAGAAGCAAATAAAGTGGCCCGAGGATGGGGGGGGAGGCATAGGTCCTACTTGAAAAGGGGGCTGATTTCTACAGATTTCAAGGGATTCTGAACACAAAAAGCTGCCTGATCCAAATCTGACTTAAAGAGCAGTGAAGGGGCCTCGAAGTTGCCCCTCAATGACACCTGGACAGCAAACTGAGCAAGTGCAAATGTCGTTGCCTGCCCCTCTTTCACCTAAGTTTTACTCAGGAGTAGACCCATTGAAATTGATGGAGCCAACACATTAATTTGGGTGGATCTGCTCGGTGTAAACCTTAGGTGAGTACAATCCACTATATTTTAACAATACTGAAGCAGAATTATATAAAAACTATCACATATATTTTCTGCAAAAACTGAGCACCAACAGTAAAATACGGTATATGTCTATTCAAAAGTAAGTCCCAGTGAGTTCCATGGGTCTACCTCCCAAACAAGTCTGCACAGTATTGTAGCCTAACCCTGCAGTCCTAGGCTCATTTACCTGGAAGTAAGTTCCAGTGAATTCAGTGGAACATACTTATGAGTAGACGTGCATAGAATTGCACTGTATGTCACACACATTGCATTCTTAACAGTCTCCCTTGGGAGAGTGGGGAAGTAGATTACATTGGTTGAACTGATCCTGCAGCCAGATCCTAAAATGTGTGCAGCAACTTCTATTTATGTATACCCTAATTCTGAAGATTATTTTGCAAAGTTGTTCTGCGATATTGATACCTCAGGCCTGCCTTCCCTCCCTGGCAGTCCCACTGAGTTCAGTGGCCAAGTAAGCACAAGGCTCACAACTGAGCAGTGTAATTCTATGCACAGTCGCCTGGCAGTAAGCCACAATGAACAACAGTGGACCTTACTTCTGAATGCACAGAATCACACCGTATCATATTTACCCATAGCTTGCTTTACCTAGTGGCCAATTTCTGTGCTTAGCAATCTGGGCAACAGTTGCCAGCCTTCAGTTGCAATCCTTTCCCTCTTTTCCTTCTGGTATAGTGTGAAACTCAGTTGAATACTAAAATCCTACAATGAATGAGAATGAAATATATGGTTAGCATTTGCTTGCAATGTAGCTTCCTTATTAAAATGAATGTGCCCTTTAATAAGACATTACAGTTTATTCCTCCTGTTGTTCTTTCAAATTTGCCTACATGAGCTACTGAGACATGGATTTATGAACGAGCCACGGGGACTGTCAAGACGTGTTTAAAATTTATACGTACAGACTTGCATGATGATGTTTCGAAATTGCAAAAATGTGCGCAATAATTAGACAAGTGTCAGTCTAGGCAACAGAATCACACTCTTGGATTTCTTCTCCAGAGTGATGTTAAATTTATCTGCTTATCGCATTTACACCCCACCATCCTGCATAAAACTCAAGGATGGGCCATCGTGGGAAATAACCTTTTCACAGCCAACAATCCCACAAGATAGGGTAGAATGAGCTGCTTGTTCAGGGCCACCACATGAGCATCATAGAAGGGGATACGTTTATTGTTATTATTTATGTCGTTTCTGAATCACTTGTCATGAAGCACCTCAAAGTTATTTGAACCCAAGCCTTTCCAAAAATATACCCATTTCATGTCCACAAATATACCCATTACACCACAGCAGGGCCCTGAAACTTCCATAGCCAAGGGTAATAGTTACAATATTTCTCGTGTCAGGAGGTAATATTGACAAGACATAAAGAGCCGGTGGCCCTTTAGATGTTGTTGGACCTCAACTTTCCATGTGACTTTTCAATGGTGGCTCCCCATTTATGGAATGTTGTCCTCAGGGAAGTTCACCTGGCGCCATCTTTGTCTGATTTTAGGTGCCAGGCAGAAGCTTTCCTTTGTAGTCAAACAAAAACTGGAGGCCCACATGTTCCTCACCCCAATCCAAAACAAAAGAAACCACCCTGTCTGGTGTTGTCTTTTTCTGTTCTTTTCTCCCCCTTTGTCCTCTTTGCATCATGAATGAATAGGAGGTGATAGGGCCACATAACCAAGTTGTAACACTTCTTTGTGTGAGGGTGCTTAGCAAGACTAAGGGTGCAACTACACAACACACTTAAAGCACTCTTGTGCCATGTTAGCAGTCATGACTCCCCCTGCCCCAAGAATCCTTGATGTCGTGGTTTGTTAAGGATGCTGAGAGTTTTTAGGAAACCCATGACAGAGCTATGATCCCCAACACCATGAGCAAAGTACAGTTCTCAGCAGTACTATTTTTCTAGAAAAAGAGAGTCAGAAGTCACCATGAATGCTTCCTTGTTCTCTCATAATAGCAATGGCGCCCACCTGAGAGGGGCTGGAACTGAGTTCTGGCAAGTTCTGGCTGAAAAAAAGCCCTGGTTCTCAGGATTTTGTGGGGAAAGCCATGACTGTTAAAATGCTAAATGAGTGATTTAGATATATGGTGTGCTTGTGACCAAAGCCAATAACCAAACCTCAAGCCAGTGGAATTCAGCTCTGCATATCCACCCAAGGGAGGAAAGAGACCTGTTTGGGAATTTACAGCAAATACTTGTCCTGCACTTACAGAGTGGCTGTCTCCTTATGAAAACATACATTATATGTATATATTATATATTATATGTATGGGCATTTCTAGTCCTGTCTTATAAGATACCACAGATGAGAATGATTGCAGGCGGGGGCAAATACCTTGAACACAGTTGAACCATCCGGCAATAGAGGTCTTAGTGCTTCTTAAGAGCAAACGATCAGGTCATGGCTAAGTTGAACTTCCTGATGCTGGGATGGAGCCACCTCCCCTAGCCTGTGTGGCACCAGCTACTACTGTGCAACTATTATAAATAGGTTTGCTTGTAAACATCAGTTGAGAAGGACTAAGCTCATGGGGTTATTACAAATAAAACTGGAACATGTGTATTGAGTTCCAGATTTATTTCTAGATGTGTTTTCGCTGACCTGGAATCAGGATCAAAACATGTCAATATTACCTTTAAAATACCCAGACTGTTGAGTCATTGCAGCGGTCAACTAGGCCTTGACGGGAATTTGAATCAGGCAAAAGTTTTGAAGTGCTCATCGACATCTATACAAAAGGCACACCTGATTTTATATTCTCGGTTGTGTCTTCCTCCTTGCGCAAGTTATTTTTCCTGGTTTTCAAAGCCAATGTGTAAGGCTGGTCACGAAAACCTCAACTTTCTCCTCCGATATCTCATTGTGCCCATAAACAATGAAGCTTTTTTTATAGGTCTGGGAATGGTTTGTTTGAGGTTTTGGAGAGTCGTGTAAATGGAGTTTTATATATTGTAATAATAGCATGCAGATAAAAGCATGTCTAAATAAAACAGTTTGTGTCGCTTAAAAAGAACTGCAAAAAGAGGAGCTGATTGAATTGTAGAGCGCAGGAAATGTGAAACACATTCTAAATATGTTCCAGAGCCGCTAATAAAACTGAACGGGGCTTTATGTGTGAACTCTAGCAAGGTAATGGGAAAAGATGGTGTGCCATTTGAGGAGGCTTTAAGGGTGGGGGAGCAGTGCTTTTCTCGTCTCTTTTTCTTCCCTGCGTGAGTACACAGAATCACTTCTGTCTCTGGTTACTTTGAGGGATAAAAAAGTAATCACAACAAATGCTTTTAAAGGGCATTCTTTTTCCCTTTTTTGCAATTAAGAACAGAGTCCTAACACACACACCCTGTCCATTTCAATTGTGTGGAGTAGAATGGTGCACAGATTTCCAGGCTGCCCCTGGGGGTGAGAGGACCTAAACTATACCCAGGTATGTGGTAAGCTGCCGCCAGTAATTCTCCCCCAGGATTCAGTGCACTAAGCCCTGAAATGGGGCATTTTAGGGCAAAGGGATCAGTGGTTTTGGCAGCATTGGATCTCCAAAGGTACATTAGTCTCCTGAGAGGCCCGTCCCCGCCTTGGCATAGCAGGAAAAAACACACAGATCTCTCTCTCCACATTTGCCCTGGCATGCAAGAGCTGGTGGGGGTTAGAATGCAGTGGTAGAACCACAACTCCCAGTGCTCCCAGTCCCAGTGGCAATCCCATGCACAGCTACCTGACACTTAACCTCCAAGTGAATATGCATATCTTGAAGATAATCCATGGTAAGGTCTTTCAGTGTCTATGAACATTGCATGTCTCCTTTTCACAACCTGAAATGGCAACCGTGCATTTCAGTATTAGCTTCCTATAGTTGGTTTCCGTTTTGAAAATAGGTTCAGTTTTTCTCAAGAGAAATGGCTATTTGAAAAGAGAAGTTTAGTACTATTTTCTAAAACTGTAGACTAATCCATTTTTATCTTATCCCACTTAAAAATTCTTGGTTGAGATTATGATCTCTGCGAAATCAGCTCCTGATCCTTAAAATAGTTAACTACTCCGCAGCTTATAATGAGGCCCACACACTGCGGATCACGCTGTAAAATACTACCTTTTCATTATTTTAAAATATATTAATGGAAGATGAGCAGAACGTCATCATTTTTCTCATGTATCAGACACATACTTTGAAGTCCTGATTCTGAGGCTGATAAATAGTAGAAAGTTGGATTCATTTATCACCATTTAACATATAGATATTTTTGGAATCTGCATCTGACTGAAAGTGCAACGCAGCAATAATTGTAAGTAGAGCTTTCAGGAGCTCAGATTTTGCTCAAAGGGTGAAGCATTTTACGATGATGGATTTCAAGGAAGGGAGAATTCTAGTCAGAGACTCAGGATATTGTCAATATTGTGCTATGATACACTGTGAAAAATGTGCATCCATTTACAGGATTTTATGTATATATAAACATAGATCTACTTTCAGCAAATGATGAACAAACTCCATTTGGCTCATTTCGAAAACTGCTTGGTTGTTTTGTGATTTCCTCGAGAAAAATCCCCTCAAGTATTGTTGGGTTTTTAATATATATATATTCCTGAGGGGAAAAACATGGCACTATGTAGCCTATCAAATTAGGATGTGTGACAATGCTACTCTGGAAAAGATGGTTAGGAGGGAAACCAATGTTCTCTGAGTGGACCTCACTCAAAGAGTGAAAGCTTCACTCTCTTTCAGAGTGATCCCTGGAAGAAACAAACACACAAACTAAAAGTCCAGGGTACCTTTCAATGCAAATGAAACAGTTTGCAAATCTTGCGACTTATTTTGGCTCAGCCTTCCTCCTGCTGCTGCTGGACCATCCCTCTGAACCTTCTCTATGGCTCAGCTCCACCCATCTCCATTGCCCATTGGTTTTGCAGCACCATGTGCCATGTGGCATAACTTGGAGGGGAGGCCCAGCCTGCGCAAGCCCATCTGCCTCCCTGGGATGCTTCCCCGTTCTCCCTTCTCCTGCCCTTGTCACCCCTGAGCAGCCAGCCATGGGATTGCTGGCCAAGGATCCCCCGCAGCCAGCAGACCTCTACCACAACATGTGCATGGCTGCAGTGGTTCCTCAGCAGTCCCACCCTCCTTTAAGTGGGGCGATTTTTACTCCCGAGGAAGCCCGCAGGTGCCAGAAGAGTGCTTCACTGCTGGGACTACCTTCAACAAGAACTTGGCAGTCCCTTTAAGGCAGTGGTTTCCAACTGGTGGTCTTCAATTGTAACTCACCCAGGGAGTCCATGGCACATATCAACGATCTGTCCATTTTGGATGGCGTGCTCCCAAGTGTCATGTCCCAGTTTTGTGCTGGGATACATTGGAGAGCATGTGATTCTGTGTTTCCAGCCAATGAGTGACACTTGTAGCCCATGAAATGTTGAAAGATATATTCTGCAGGAGTGCGGTTCCAGACATACCTACTCATAATTAAGTCTCATTGAGTCAAAGGGATAAATGCATCAGTTTACATATTCCTGACAGGAATATGCTTTTCTGAACATGTTGAAACAATGGAGGGGATGAGGAATCATGCATTAATATATCTTCTTTGATGCAATATATTTCTACATACGTACATACATACATACATACATCTGTCACACACATCCTTCTATTTTGCAAATTTTATAGTGAAGAACGAGTTCAATTTATTTTGCTGCTTTTATCAAAATTTATACCCCTACAACATTATTTGGAATCCTCCCTCGAAATTTTACGAAATTACCTTCTGGAAGATTCCTCAAGCTCAATATCATATGAGGTGGCCAAATTTTGCACTTTAGTAATCAGGAAGCGTAAATCTTCTCTGTTGAATGGCACAATGTGAAGTTCCCTTGTGTAATCCTTTTTCTTTTCTTTTCTTTTTTCCTTTTTTTCTGATGCCATTGTTGAATTCTTTTTGTCTGATCTTGTGGTGTTTAGTGTTACTGGCTTTTGCCGCAATAAAACTTGAACTTGGAACATACATACATATATACGTATTTCCAGTTATAAGAGAGGCAGTAAAATTTGTTCTGCTGGTTTACTTGTGGCATGTACCTTTTCTTTTTACCTTTAAATGATATGTCTCTTAAATTCCACCCCAGACAGTGCAAACGTATACACATGTCTTGCTCCAGGTAAGTGTGTTTAGGATAGCAGGTGGAGGAGACACGTCTGGCACTCTGGCCATTGGTCCATAGGCTTCTCAGAAGTTTGAGAGAACCCTAAGGAGATATTCCCACAGCTCGAAACCACATGATCTAGAAGATGTCGACAACTGCAGAAGAAGCCACTGGTCCTTTAACTGACAGCATGTAAGAGTGGTGGTCCTAGTCAATGAATACCTGGACCATATCCTTCTTTAAAAGTAGCACAGGGATTTGGTGGACTTGATAACATCAGTTTGCACCAGCATTGAGCAGCTGAGCCAAGTACAGTTAATTAATAACATCCTTGAGCACCACGTGAGCTGCTTCACAGACAGGCTAGTCGGTTGATCGGTTCAGGCTGCCTATGAAAAGCTACTCTGGACACATTTTGTTCTCCATCCTTTCATCTCTAGCAAGATCTCTACAAAGTTACCGGAGGGGTAAACCAACAGGGTGTTTAAAGCAAACCTTCAGGGGACCATTTAGCATTTAGTATTGAGCAGGAGTCTGGAGACTCAGTAAAAGACTCATCCTTGGTTTGGTCAGTAGGATCACCCCCCCAACAGTTTTGAAAGAAGCCCCCCTTGGGGAGATAATTGCCTAATATGCAATGGAAAAAAGCCCTAGCACTGAAATTATTCCTTAAACTAAAGAAAAATTGTTAAAACATATGTGTTTGTGTGAGAGCGATATTATATATTAAGGCTTCGATCCTATACAGAAGATCCATCTGATGATGGGTAAAGGACCCCTGGACAGTTAAGTCCAGTCAATTTGTCTATGGGTTGCATCTCCGCTTACAGGCTGAGGGAGCCGGCATTTGTCCACAGACAGCTTTCCGGGTCATGCAGCCAGCATGACTAAACTGCTTCTGGTGCAGCGGGACACCACGACAGAAGCCAGAATGCATGGAAATGCCATTTACCTTCCTGCCACAGCAGTACCTATTTATCTACTCACGCTAGTATGTTTTTGAAATGCTAGGTTGGCAGGAGCTGGGACAAAGCAATGGGAGCTCACCCCATCATGCAGATTCGAACTGTCGACCTTATGATCGATGAGTCCAAGAGGCTTGGAAAGCCCTGCTGTGCTGGTGGGACACTGGATATGCTGATGCCTCAGATATGCTGGCAAAATGTTCTGCTGGCAGAGCTGTTCCGCTAGTGAAGACCAGTGGAATGGTTGAAATAGGACATGGTTGCAGGCAGCACAGAGAAGGAGCACACCTATGTCAACAAGACTACAAATAACATACTCTGCAACATATTGCAATGAAAAACCAGGATCCAATCCTCTTCCGGGATTGCATTCCTGCACAAGATTTCGGCCCTGGAAAATGCATACTTTTGAGACAAAATATTATTTGAATACATATATACATTTATACATTACATACATCTGTTAAAATATTTATGTACATTTTTAGATCTGAATTTTCGTATGGGTTTTTTTAATTTAAAAAATGCAGATTTAGGTGAAAGTGGGATAGAAAAAACTTATGACTATATTATGAATGATATACCATATGCAAAGGTGACACAGGCTAGAGGTGCAGTGATCACTCCATTCTAGTCAGGGGAATCACCTTTAAAAAGGATGCTCTTCCCTCTCCCACAACCAAAAACACACAAACGTGGCATGTCGTACAGTCATGCCAAGCTTTCTCCTTGACGTGCTAGATTCCTAGAAGGTAGATATATTTTTCTTTGTCAAGCATGCGTAAAAATGCAACTTCTCCCCAAACCAGGATTCCTAGAAAATCTTTACCTTTCGATTCTACTGAATGTATGAACTTTAGCCTCCACACTTCGAGGGAAATGCTTTAGAAGTAAAATATGCTTGTTAACAGTCAACCTGACTTTAGTGGCAATGAATCACACAAATGCAAAATTAATCCTGGGGAAAACTAAGCATAGCATAAAAAGGAATGGGGCAACAGCCTAATAGGTCTACATACCTAAACAGATAACCAGTTTCCTGTAAAAAGATCAGGAAGGCGCAAGATGTGTGCATTAGCACAAGATGAATAATATAAGCAACTGAAATGGATACATCATACATAATGAAATATTGTTTACATTTACAGGCGCTATTAGAGCCATGATTTATCCTATGGCATCCATGCATCATTAAATGGTATTGAAATCAGGCACATTATCGATGCACAATATCTCGCATAGTGAAAAGTTTATAAAGCACAATCAATGTAGCACACAGTGCATGACGTAACTTGGACCAGAATTTATCCTGATGCATAAACAATACATAGGACAAAAAAAGGAATCATTAATAAGTTTTTGTCCAGAGTGAAGCTTTAAGATGGGAAATATTAACAAGGTAAAGTAAAGGTAAAGGGACCCCTGACCATTAGGTCCAGTCGTGACCGACTCTGGGGTTGTGGTGCTCATCTCGCTTTATTGGCCGAGGGAGCCGGCGTACAGCTTCCGGGTCATGTGGCCAGCATGACTAAGCCGCTTCTTGCGAACCAGAGCAGCTCACGGAAATGCAGTTTACCTTCCCGCTGGAGTAGTACCTATTTATCTACTTGCAGTTTGACGTGCTTTCAAACTGCTAGGTTGGCAGGAGCAGGGACCGAGCAATGGGAGCTCACCCCGTTGCGGGGATTTGAACCGCCAACCTTCTGATTGGCCAGTAACAAGGTCTGTACCTTCGTGTTAAAAAAAAGAAAGAGGCATGCAGTCAGAAATGTTAAGACTCCTATAATCATGGACCTAGTGACTGAGTTACCCAAGAGCACAAGCATCTTGTTGCTAAGCCCCACATTGCTGCATTCATCTTCCTTGCCCAGCACAGGGTGTCAATAGCAGGACAGGGTGTGCCACTGTGATCATGTGTCTCAATTACTTTCATTGCATACACTAGTGCACAGAGCTACTACTGGTTCATACCGTGAATCTCCCATAACCCCCATCTACTCTTCTGGAGAAAAAAGGGGTGGTATGCACTTCTGAGGACCCAAGTCCTGAGCACAGATATTATAGTTAAATGGATGAATTTCTCTATGTGTGAAATGGCATTTTGCCAGACACACTTTGGGTTTATATTTTCTCCATTATATTATAATAAAAATGCCAATTTATAGCGGGAGTAAAAAAAACAGCAGCAGAGTTATGGAGCCATGTCCCATTGGTTTGCAGAGGGGCGTTACTACAAACGGTTGTGATAGTTGCACCAGTCCTTACAGGATGTGAGGCAAGAGAAATCAGTAGTGTAAGTCAGAGCAAAGCTACCCTTAAGTATATGTATACAGTAATTGTTCTGTATCAGAAATCTGCAAACTGTTAACACAGAGAGACCTGGTTTGCACAAAATACTAAGCCAGGTTTACAAATCATGGTTTAAGCTGATCATTGGAAGCCAGCTGAGTGTCTTAACTATAGTTTATTACGCAAGAACAAACTATACCTATATGCCATGGTTTGTTGTGGGCTTATAAACTTTAGTTAACATTAACTATATGTCAGCATTATGTACAAATGAGGCAATGAGTAGCAATTGAAACCCATTTGGTCACTCAGATCCAGAAAGGAAGATTCCCCCCCTCTTATTTATTTATTTATTTATTTATCTATTGAATTCCCCCCATTATGGAATTCCAGGTAGCATGCATAGGGTTCCTCAGTAGTCCCCCATTGCAGGTCCTGAGTGTGGGATGTGAAACACAAGAGCAGTCAAGTACAACATTCCTAGAGTGAACATGTTTACACATGGGGAGGGATGTTTGTCCAGCCAGCAGGTAAACTTCCTGTTTCCTTCTGGGCTGGGACAGACTTCCTCTGCATGTGACAAGAGGTGGGTGTGGCCTCACCTGTGCAGGTAATGACAAAAGCACAGGGCAGGGCAGCCATCTCTCTCTCTTTCACCACATGCATCGGAGAAGCAACATCTACTGAGCGAAAGATGCCCTCTTGGCTTCTAGCCAAGAGAGGACAAAGGGACTTTCTTCTTAAGAGATAGATTCCAGGTGTATGTTATTTCATTAAGCTAAGTCTGCCTTCTGGGATCTGATTGTGAACAGAATGTGAGTAAACTCTTTTTATACTTTTGTAAAGGACTGTGTTGTCTCTTCTTTATGAGGGAATAAGGGGAAATTACCAGAATAGTTATTATAGAGGCTTTAGCGAGCCTGAGCAAACGCTACCGTTGCAAACTTAAAATAAAGGGGAATGTGTTACTCTGCTGAAATCGGGGAACTTGTTAACACAAGTTGGATAATGATACAATCAGAAAATATATCCTCTCCTGCATCCCTGAACATTCCCACACTGAGCACACCTAGGGCTGCCTAGCTTCAGCAATGCTACTTGGTCATGTGAATCACAGTATGCCCTGGAAAGCAAAGCTGTGTATGTCCTGCTGATCTGCAACTCTGGTTGTTCATTGGGTTCCATCCAACTGACTGGATGCAGATTGCTTTTGTGCATCTTCCTTAGGCACTCCCCAACTGTTGCATGCAAGTAGTTGCCGATATCTATAGAGCTAGGTCAGGACCCACGTATAGAAACAAATATAATATGCAAAAGATATTAGCCATTCATATAATTCTGCCATCGTTCGTATTTGGGAATTAAGAAAATCTATAAGATTTCAGTTTTGCATAATTTATATTGCTAATGAACTATTTGAGAACCATCCTGTCTCTTGAATAGCAGCATCATTTAAAAAAAAAAAAAGTATAGAGATTTGAGCCATTAAAAAAAAAGATTAATGGCCTCATGCCTTAGGGCTACAAAAGCCAGGAATGTGATGTTTTATTCATAGGTTTCTTCAAATATACTTATTTACTGATATTCCCATAATTTGCTTCAATATTTCTTGAATGTGAAGCTATTTATATAGAGATTCTGCGTCGGCTTTCCTGTCATAAAACCTCAAATCCATTCACCAGTCACGGCAAAGTCTACTGCTTCTTTCTGCCCCCCCCCCCTTTCTCTCTTGTTGAAAAGTGTCCACAAACAATTTAACACAGTTGCTATTTGGTCTCCAAAGTTTGTTTGTTTCCTAAAAGGAACAATAAGAACCTTCTTTTGATTCTTAGATATCCTCACTCTTAACTTTGATTCAGGTTTTATGGATGACCTCAAGTCAAATGAAGAGCAATACATCTGCAGAAGGAAAATTCCCCTCTAAATTGCCCTTGATAATACATTCTGGTTGTCTGGGTCTTGTTTTCACCTCCTTGTGCCAGTTGTCAGAGTCAAATAGCCATTATTTTGTTTTTCAGAAAATCTGACTGAGCCAATATACCTCTGCCAGAATGTATCACAAAACTCTCTCGGTTCTGCTTGTGCAGCTGTTTTTTGCACATATGCCATAGTTCTCTCTTGAGTCGTTTCCATGAGGGCTCTGAAAGAGTGAATTACCAATATCCCATGAGTGCAAAGAAATGTAGCTGTCTCATTCATGTCTGTTCTGCTAATGGATTACAGCACACAAATCTGGTCAGTGCGCTTGACTGCTTGATATGTCAGCACTCACTGATGTACTCTTCTTGCCTCTGACTGTTGACATCCGTTTCGCCTCCTTGTTATTAACGTACCTCCACAGCTTCTCTTCTCCAGGTAATATGGCGTTGCTTCTTTCTCTTTCACAATTTTTAGAACACCATTTCCTGCTTGGACATTGTTCTTGCTTCTTCTCCCCACCCCATCCCCGCCCTCAAAACAATCCCATTCTTCCAGATGCCTGCAGACCTTCTTTTGCTTCGAACAAACTATACCAATGCCAAGAGTTAACCACTGTAATTACAGCCTGGTGGTAACACAAGAGGCACGGCTAGCTTTTATTGGAACAATAAACTACCTGAAGTTGGCTAAGGAAATAATAGAAGTGAGGGGGTCTGTTCATGGACTGTACAGAAATCAAAGAAGAACGTGTCACCTGATTCCTCCACTTGTGGCGTCTAAGTGCACTTGCCTCCATTCATGGAAGTCAGAGGCTGATACTGTCAGGAACCATCTTCTCATTGTCTCCTTGAAGTTAGCTTCACTATACTTTGTGAAGAGCATCTACCATTTCAAGCCACTATCACAACCCTTCCATTATTTACCAAAGTCACGGAAGCTGTTGTGAGCAGTCTCATAAGTGGAAGTCATAGCTGTCAAGTGTCCCTTATTTGAAGGGACAGTCCCTTATTCCAGCGCCATGTCCCGCTGCTGTCCCTTATTGATGGATGTCCCTTAAATGATGTCCCTTAAATTTCAAAGGAAGCAGCTCCTCTCCCTCCCTCCCTGCTGGCCAGGGAGGAGGGAGGCTCCAACTGTGTTGCTTGGCTGTGTTGCTCACCCAATAAGAAGTCTAAGAACGACTGGGGGGGTGGAGCTTGCATGCCTTGTGTGTGGCTAGTTAATGCAAGCTGATGAGTTTTTTGAATGCTGGACGCCATTTTATTGCACGTGCTGCTGCAAACTTTGCAGTGCAAAGCCAGGCCGGGGAGCCATCTTAAGTTGCATAGGCATTGTGGTGCATGTGATTCAGATTCTATTCAGTGGAACCTCTGGTTACAAAGTTGGTTGGACAGTGTTCTCGAAGCTACCAGCATGAGTTTGACCAGACTGCAGGAGGACAGGAAGACTGGAGTGCCTGGAACAGGTGAGGCTGCAGGTCCCTTATTTTGGCTGCTGGTCCCTTATTTTCAAGGCTGCTGGTCCCTTATTTTCAAATCTGTAAGTTGACAGCTATGGTGGAAGTTCTCAGACAGCGGGAGGACCTGGAAGAGAGAGATCATAATAGCCATGCAGGTTAATGTAGGAAAAGGTAGTCGTTAAGAATCTAGAGGCGTGCAGGCTGCATCGACACTATAGATTCGAGACACTTTCATACCACTTTAAACAGTCATATCTTCCCTCAAAGAATCCTGGGAAATTCAGTTTGTGAAGGGTGAGTAATTAGGAGACCCTCATTCTGCTCATAGAGCTAGAATTTGAAGAGTTATCTGGGAAGAAGGATTGATTGTTAAATCACTCTGGGCATTTCTGCTCTGGGAGGGGACTAGGAGCCTCCAAACATCTTTCAGAACCCTTAACGAACTACCATCCTCAGGATTCTTTGAGGGAAGCCATGAATGCATAGTGCAGATGTGGCTGTATTTTCTTGAGGGTGACTAAGAATTCTATAGTGAAAATCCTGGGGGAGAAGAAATGTCTAGGCTGTGATATAGCTCCACCTAAAAGGTTAATTAGATGCAGTTTCTATGTCCAATTAGGTCTTGGCAGGCTGAGAAAGCACTGCATCCCCAGCATATGACCAAGTGTTTATCAATCAACAGCTTCTATTATTGGACTCCCTGGCCACAGAGACACACACCACTCCTATCCAGTGCTGGAAACTGTGCCGAAGCCAATCATGTGAATCAGCCCTCAGTTCCGCAAGAAAATTACTGGTAATATATATAAATTACCTTTTAGATCAGACAGAAGGGCCTCTGTAATAGATCACTGTTCAAAGTAATTTTCTCATCTATGAAAATTGAGCATATGGTAATAAGAGGTACTAACCATAACTGAAGTAATTACTAAGCATACAGACGGGCAGGCTTTCTTAAAAAACGGAACCATAAAAATTGGAAACAATATGTCAGCCTTAAACTGAACAACACACCCTTCTGAAAAGTGTCAGCAAAAGGAGTTCGGCGAACGTAAATATAATTTGTTCCACTTTCCCCGGGGGTGCTAGAAAACCACATTTGAAACCTGTAAAATGGTTTCATTAAAATATAGAAGATCCAATTTAAACCAAATTTGGTAGGGGAGGAAAATATCAGTGGGCGCTTATGGGCGCAGCTTCCTCCTAAATCATATTTTAACTGTGAAGTTGTAAACACTTCCCACCAATGACAGCTTTTAAAATGGACTGAGTGGGGAAACTGCCTTTCAGAACATCATGTAACTGCACATATATCTATAAAATGATGTTTTTCCTTTACTCTAGCTGACCTTCATTTTGCAAACACCTTTCCTCTCCCTCTCCTCCCCCTCCCTCTTCTCCTTTACAAGCCCCATCTCTCCTTTTATTTCATTTACCCATGGAACTTTTTGTGGGAAACCCCATTCAGGTCCATATATGCAACCCATTGCATGCTGCAAAGCTGTGCCCTTCTTTTCCACTGAAAGGAATGGGGCCACGCAAGCAAAAATTGCCTGCACCCGCAGCCAAGACCAGACTGTACAATCTCTTAAGGACACAAGCCTTTTTCACTGAACACTCCTGCTTTGAAACTAAAGTATCTCACCTCTTAATCAAATTCATTGACCTGTGGTAAGTATATTATGCTGTATTTTACAGGAGTGCTATTAAAATGTTATGGCAACACTTCTGCCATGTTTGGGAAATTTATTGGACATGTTCCTGTAAAGAATTTTGCTGCTGCATGTACTTACATAGCATGTGTGTGAAATAATTCAAAAATAAATATATGATAGGATCTGTTTATAGTTCTTATTTCATCCATGAACTCCTGTTGTTTCCATTTCTGAGCCAGGAACACCCTTGCAGCCGTCACTGCATATTGGGAAAACTTGCTATCCTTTCTCTTAATCTCCTTTCCTAGAATACCTAACAGAAAGGCCTCTGGCTTCTTTATAAAAGTATATTTTAAAATCTTTTTCAACTCATTATATATCATTTCCCAGAAGCCTTTCACTTTCTTGCATTCCCACCACATGTGGTAAAACAAACCTTCTTTTTCTTTACATTTCCAACACTTATTATATGTCTTATACATTTTCGCTAATTTTACCGGTGTAATATACCACCTATAAAACATTTTCATCACATTTTCTTTCAATGTCATACATGCTGTAAATTTTAAGTTTTCCTTCCATAGTTTTTCCCAGTCTTCAAACTGAATGTTATAGCCAAAGTCTCTGACCCAATGTATTATTACCGACTTGACTTCCTCATCTTTCAAATTCCACTCTAATAGCAACTTATACATTTTCGACAGGGTTTTAACTTCCTTATTTACTATTTCTGACTGGAATATTGAATCTTTGTCTGCATAACCACATTCTTTTACATCTTTCCTGAACATTTCATTTGTTTGATAATAATGCAACCAATCATATACATGTTTTTTAACCTGTTCGTATGGTTTGGGCAAACTCATGCTGGTAGCTTCGAGAACACTGTCCAGCCATCTCGTCCTCTGTCGTCCCCTTCTCCTTGTGCCCTCCATCTTTCCCAACATCAGGGTCTTTTCCAGGGAGTCTTCTCTTCTCATGTCTTTATTATAATCCACCAGAACTATGGGCCTTGTCCTTATCATCCCCACTGGGATGCTAGGGATGTCAACTGCCCCCTCCCCTCTCATCTGATTGATCACCTGATGAGTGCAGAAAGAGCAATAGCCATCACCTGCCCCGGAATGGATCTGCTGAGAGAGGAGATGGTGTGCCTGTGTGTTTTTCAAGTGTGTCCTTTCTCTCTGTGTGGCATGTAGACCCCAGAAGGTTGGCCAAGCATGGATGCAGCCCTTGACTCAAATAAAAGGTTAGCTAGCCCTTCCATATTTATTTTTCATCTTTGTATACCTCACTTCTTCCAACATGTTCAAGGCCCATTTTATCTCACAACGGCTCTGGGATTACAAGATGAATTTTCTTGTGATGCAGCAATTTGCCCAAGGCCACTCAGTGAACTTCAAGGCTCAGCAGGGATTGAAATCCAGTTCAGGTTGAATCTTAGGCATGCCACTGGCATTGTAAAATATGCTTCTGGCTTCTGTGATGACACACAGGTGTGTCCACAACAAACTCTTATAATTCAATTCCCATTTCATTTTTAATGTTGACTTTTTTTTTATCACCGAGCTCCTTTCATACGACCTTGAGCCACCCTTAAAATCCAGCAACACAATAACCCATCCCAGAGCCAGTCTGTGAAACAGCAGTAGACAGTCAGCAGCCTAAGGGATGCATGCGACCCTCAGCCTCATTTCATACGAGTGGCAGGAGCTGGGGGGGGGGGGGAGAAGGTGGGCGGAAGTGCGGAGGAAAGGAGGGAAGCTGAAGTAAATAGGGTGATGGAAGGAGCAGAGGAAGCCCTCTGCAAAGCAATCAGTTCATACCTCTGGAAAACTGAAATGCAAAACATCTCACCACAGTCTGGAAGATACAAGAACTTAGGAAAGGCCTCCCAACCACTGGAGCTGAAGATCAGGCTTTTGTGTGTCAAGGTCCCCAAGCCACCCCTCAAATAACTCACAACACACACATAAATTTTGTTTAATGTTTTTTGGCATAATTTTGGTCACAACTTTATTGAAATACATAAATGTGAGTGGTTGTTTAGCCATTGGTTAACACTATCTGTCCCTCTGCCTGGGGACAGAACTGACTTCCGGGCACCACCGAAAGCTAGTAAGGGAAAACAATATTGGGGAGAAATGGAGCTGAGGCACAGACCCTCACCTCTCCCCGCATGCTCCCCAGGGCTTGCCGGCCCTAGCCCCGTTCCAGGGATTGGACGAAAAGATGGCAAGCCCCTGGATTCCTTTAATGGAATTCCCTTTCCGCAGCAACCATGGAAGGGCAGGCCCAGCCAATCCTAACCCCTCCTCCAACCAATTGATAACAAATTCCTAACCGCAACCTTACAAGCTGTGATGATTTGCTATGCAGTAGGCAAAAACCAAATGGCCCAGCCAATCAGCCAGATGGACAAAATTCCTACCAGGCCCCTGCCCCGACGGCAAGCGACCCCATGACAGGCATAGCAAGGTCAACACAAAACCCATAAAATTAGGGCGGGTGATCCGATGCACTCAGCCAAAGAGAAAGCTCCAAGCTGCTTCACAGGATTTAAAACATCCGATCCCTCCCACCAAATTGCAACATAGGATTTACCCCAGCAACCCAGCCATCCAGTCGTTGCCACAGGCTTCCTTAGTAATCCTGCCTGGCAAAAGAGGGGTGGCCTGGTGGACCCCATCGCAACACACACTCTCCATGAGGGAGAACGCGCTTTCCTTCATCATAACTACATATCACAAGTACAGCACCTGACATTCCTCCATAGGTGAATGGTGGTGGGCAGGGAGGGAAACCTGCTGAGATGATCACAGTAACCAAGAAGCAAGCTTGCACCTCTCTGCATAGTCTTCCTCCATGGCTCTTATTTCACTCTAGCTGATGCCATTCCCCCTATTCAGGGGGGAACATATTTGCCACAACCCTCCTCCCCTGGAAGAGGAGAGGTGGTTTCCTTCAGCTGAGGCATGTGGGCTTTCTTGCCCAATGAGCAAGAGGCAGAGATGGGCTATTTAAATTGCCAATCCTTGCCTCACACGCTCCTCTCTTCTTCATTCGACACCCACTCCCCTGCCCTTTGCAGTGGGGCCTTTGGCTAGTTGCCAGCTAATTAGGATTTTTTTGCAGAGGAGACTCTGATTGACTGTTGGCCTTCTCTTAGTCACCTTGGACGAGCTTGGTCTGAGGGGTACTGCGAGGTGCCCCCTTTGGCCCAGGTGAACATTGGACAACAGGGCCATGGTGTGCCTCTTGGGAACATACACCCAAGCACCACACAGCTGGGAGGGAGGAATTTTAGGAAACCAGGCTGCATGGACACAGTGTGGGGCTGTAAACTGGCACAGGTGATGGGAAGGGTAGATAACCCCCACATTTTTATACACCTGCCCAGGCTTATTTAATTTGGTCGCATTCTTTTAACAATCAAGACTATTTTGCAGATGCTTAAGCTGTTTTATTTTAATAAATATGATCTGTTAAGCATAAATTAGTGCATTGAGTCTTCTTCCAGGTACATTGGCAATGACAGTGTTTGGAACTTATTTTTACCTCTACAGATAGTCAGCTCTGTATGTGTGTGTTTTTTGTGGCGCTCATTCCACACCGAGTCTAAGTTTAGCCTCCATCTAAGCCTTCCGTTGTTCTAAAGCTTTCCAGAGGTTAATTCAACATGCATCTCTAGCGCAAAAATCCTTGATTCCAAATTGCAAATTCTTTCCAATGATATGCTTTATGCAGAATTGTTCATAGTGCTCCATAATGCAGCAACAGAGCACATCATTCGCCCCTGCTGACAGTGTAATCCTCCCTGTTCACAGATTTGTTTTCCTTTAGAATTGACTACATGTTGAGTTTTCCAAGGTGATTTTGTTTAAAAAGTGGGGGAGGGGTGACAATATAACTTCAGTGCTGTTATTAGAACTAGCAATCACATTTGCTTGGAGAGTTTGGGAGAAATTGCTCTCGTGATGGATAAGGAACTCTGCTGATTTAATTTTTAAACAACCAACCAAAATGCTTGTTGGAAAATTTTGATTGTCTGTATGGTACTGATGAACTTGGAAGTCAGACGGTTGTGATTGTTTTCAATTCATTTTAGCAGAAAACCCCCCCAAAAAGGTGAATTATGAGAGACAATTACTTGGCGCATTCACAGGAAATGAATGGAATAATACGATCACACTGGCTGAGTCACAAAACTTGTACCGGATGTGCTGATCACAGAAAGCTATTATGTTACACCCTTTTATTATTTCCTTATCTGCCATGCTCTTAAATTTCCGTCTTCACTGCTCTCCTGAGGCACTGGGGAACAGGAGTTAGATGTATCCCTGAAACACTCTCATAACGAACAGCTTTAACCCTGACCTCCAGGCTAAAGGCTGCAATTCTTGCAGCATGTGCAATCTGGTCCCTGTTCCAAGGGCAATACTTTCCGGATAGGACTATGCCAATGGGCTGCTTGATTTCTTGCTTGACATTTGAGGCATTCAGTTCCTTTTTTGGAATGGTTGCTCTGAGAGTGGGTGGCATCTCAATTAACAGTGCATCATTTGGGTGGTTTTCTTTTTGTCAGGGCTGCAGGGACCCAGCAATGTTCACACCTAACTGAGACTGTCTCGAGATTAAATAACTTCCTTTGGTGCTTGAGAAATCCAAAGGGATGGCCACAACCCTCACCTTCCTAGGTATTGAGCTTGACACTTAAGCTCAACTGCACATTGTAAGTTAACCGCCCTGCATTTCCACCTAGAATCATAGAATCATAGAATCATAGAGTTGGAAGAGACCACAAGGGCCATCGAGTCCAACCCCCTGCCAAGCAGGAAACACCATCAGAGCACTCCTGACATATGGTTGTCAAGCCTCTGCTTAAAGACCTCCAAAGAAGGAGACTCCACCAAGAGTCTTCTAATGTAAGAGGCATTAGAAGTAAAGGATTTCACCCTACACCAGCTTCAGTGATTACTAGGCCACATTTTTTTAAAAAAAAAATTTCAAGGTCATCTCTCCTGAGCGGCCATCTCTGAGATACTTTCACAATGCTATGGTGGGGTTAAGAAAAAATCTCATCAAGAACACAGGCATGTGGGCCAGTCTGCAGGTATGGCTTGAATTCCTGTCTGCAGCCTTGTTGCCAGTTTGAGGGAGGCTGTTCTAGGGTTTAGACCAGGGCTTGCAGCCCATACATGGGCTACCAAGAGGTTTTTGATATCCTGCAGGCAACCATAAAATTTTGTGATGGCCAAATAAATGACAGTTTTTATCAGGGTGTGTGTGGATTTACCCCATCATATTTTTCCCTGGTTTTCGGTGGGGTTTAAATGTTGCTGAAAGAAACATTTAAGAAATATGGGACATGAGCAAATTCTGGATTTTCCATCTGGAGCGCAGCCAGCAGAAAAATGCAGCACAGCACTTGTCTCTTCAGAAGCTGGGGGGATTTGATATCTTTATCACCGGATAGCAAGCCTGCCGCTCACAAGGCCCACTCTCAAAGACATTACTGCTGATCACCATAGAGATGTGCCTGTCATACGAAGATTATCCTGCTCTGGGGGTCACCTCAGCCGTTGCTTCATCTTGTATGACATTTTGCCTTTAATTTCATTGGAATCTGTGCTCCGTTCTCTACCCTGACACAAACCGTCCATGGGGGACGTTTTAATTAAGGAAGCCCAACTCCAAAATAAGTATGAAATGCACAAATCCACGGAAATGCTCACACAAAAGCAGGCAGATATTAACGTAGCCTCTTTTTGCTGTCAACATTACAGTGAGCCAAATGTGTTGTGCCACGTACAACCTCTAAAATGCAAATTGGTGCGGAAGAGGTTCTAATTAAAATAATAGCGAAAGAGTAAAATATTTGATGGGGTAGCACAGACAACTGCCTGCTTAATGGGTGTGCTGAAACACGTTTTCTTCCCGGGTGATGTTTTTAGTTATGACTCATTTTAGGGATGGATTGCAGATGAAAGCCTTTCTGCCACAAGCTTCTGTCGCCTGTCAAACAGGGAAGTGAAGTATCTTGGTTAGCTTCATCCAGCCCAGCTCCTTTTCAGGGTTAATAGAGCAGTAAGAATAGATGATCACATGTGTTTGGGAGATAGCCTCTATCCTCAAGCTGGCTTCTGAACAGAGCAGGGGAAAACAAATAGCCTTTATTATACTTTTGTACAAATGTCATTAGCAGGAGATATGCCAGGTGACACTTTCGCAATTTTACCATTTAATTAGCTTCGTGTAAGGAACAATAGAAGGAGCCATCAGAGTTATGTTTCATGAAGCCCAGTATCTGTCATAATAATTAATGGGTGCTTTGGCTGCAAAAAGGAACTTGGGGCTTCTTCTATGGCATCGACACTGGAAATGTAGATGCCTCCCTTCTGCAAGTGCTGACTAATGCTGAAACTGTAAACCTAGGGCTGGGCTGCATAGCTTTCAGATCTGGAGAAAGTTCTCATGATGTTGAAGTGGAAAGGGATAAGCCTGGGATTTGAAACCTGTGAGACCTCCAGGTGTTGTTGGACAGCAGTTCCCAGCTGTGATGTGAGTTGTAGTTCAGCAACATCTGGAGGGTCACAGTTTTTCCATCCCTAATACAGGCAATTGTAGCTTTACCTGTTCATTCCATCCCTGGACCATCATCCACAACATCTGCCCCAAGATGCTGAAATTGATCCAGGTATACCACACAGCAAGGAGAGGAGGAGGGTGGATTTCAGGGCCAGGCGGGAGAAATTACCATGGTCTTATCACCTTGGATTTCAAGGTCTCTGAACACCATACCCTCCAACATTTCTCCAATGAAAATAGGGACATCCTAAGGAAAAGTGGGACATTCCAGGATCAAATCAGAAACTGGGACGGCTTCTGTAACTCTGGGACTGTTCCTGGAAAATAGGGAAACTTGGAGGGTCTGGAACATTCTCCTGGTCTGAATCTTGGAAAACATTTTAGGCTGCTCACGCGATTTAATTGCTTCTTCATGCAAAAAGTATTCCCCAAATATAGCAAGCTAGCATGTTAAGGCGAAGGGAAGGGGTTGTGGAAACCTCCTCCTCAATATGCTGGTTTCTGTGCAGAGGGGATTTTATCCTTTATGGAAGAACACGCAGTCCTACAAATCTCTCCCTGCAGCCTGCAGTTTTACAGCCAAGACACTGTTTTACAACCTCTGGCAGAATTAGGCCAGAGGGAGGGATTGTTGACCAGGGCTGACAAAATGCATGTTAATTTTACAGTTGCAGCTAATGGGGCACCTTTTCAACCTTAACTGCTGCACTGGGGTTGGTGAGGAAGAAAGAGAGTTGGTAGAAGAATTGCAGTACATGGAAAACTTAACACTTTCCATCACAACTGCAACACCCTCCCATAAAAAATGTCACATGGAATTTAGGCTTGTAGACAGCTTCCCAATGGCTCACCCAAGGCTGGGTGACGAGGGGAGACCCATGAACTATATCTGGCCTGCAGGCTGGACATTTCCCAACCCTGCTTTAAACTGGCCCCAAGCCAATGTGATTTCCACCAGCTAGAAGATGGCCAAGGCAAGATGGAGAGCAGTAGGCCCAGCGCTCTGGAACAGACTGGAAACCAAGGCAAGTTTCAGGATCACAGTTTACCAACCTGCGCTGAGCCAGCAAGAGCTAGTTGCCTCAGCACTGCCCTAAAGCAACTGCCAATCATTATAGTTTGGGCTAGATAGCTAGATCACATCCCCAAGCGCTGCATCTGACCAATTAAAAGGCTAGTGCTTTTTTTACTTCAGCTATTGGTTTCTTCTGGGAATTGAGGTTTCATTCTGCAGGGACTTCTTTGGGGGAAGCTCCTCAGGAGCTTCTTGTGCAGTGTCCAGTGACAGGTGTACGGTGTGACCCCCACGTTTGGGGCCATGACAAAACCTAAGGTATCAGTAAAATGGTTTGGTGGCCAGCATGGTGAAATGCAAAGGAAGGCAGAACACCTGCCCCAGTAAGACTCATGATGCAGCCGTTGCCCTTTTCCTCAGCCCAGCATAGCAAGCAGTGCAGCTGCCCAAATTTATTTTTCTATACCACTCCAAACAATACTGGATCCCTCTTCCCACTTTGCTTCCAGTCACTCAATTAACAGCCATAGGAATAAATGTCAAAGGAATGTTTTGTTGGCCACTATAGGACAAAGCTCTGCATTAACAAGGCCCTCTGTGTTTTATTCCACCAGCAATGTAATGGCGACAACAGGAGGAAATAAGCCATGATTGATTCTACCGCTGTACTATTTCGATTGTTTCCATTTTGCACGGCAATGAAATGGCTGCTTCTGTTATAGCTACAATATTAAACTGCCCTGGCCACAGTCAGTCTCTCTCTCTCATTTCTAGACAGTTATTTTCTATAGCTCATCCTCTGCACCAGGCAATTTGTATTTGCATACATGTAGATGGATCGAGTCAGTCTGGCTAAGTGAGGCGGGGCATGGCATGTGTGTGATGTCATACACATTTGACAGACCCCCACAATGTTGGGGATAACTTGGCGTGTCTGAAGGAGAGTAGGTTGTCTGTGGGGGAAACCACTTAAAAGGGGTCATGAATTATGTCTGGATGACTTATCTGAAGGCAAATGGCTGACTAGAATCATAGAAGAGTTGGTAGGGTTCATCTAGTCCAACTCCCTGTGATGCAGGAATCTGTTGCTCAACATGGGGCTCAAACCCACAACCCTGAGATGAACAGTCTCATGCTCTACTGACTGAGCTATCCCTTCAGAGTTAGCTGATAGCTGTCATTTGGTAATTTTGCCTGGGAAAACACCTGAGTTATATGTAAGGCCGCTGCAGACCTAGCAATGTGAATGATGAAATAAATAGTTTAAATAAAATCAAGCAATGTATTCATTTAGGCAGCACTAAGAGTCACAATCCCTTTCTAGTCTTAAAATGGCAATAACCTGCCAGCCCTTGGCACTCCTGAGCACACCTGATCCAGTCAGGTTCTCTTGAGAGAACACGAAAACATTTGCCCCCTGGCAGGCTGAGAAAAAGGACAGAGATTCCCAAGCCATGAATTGACAATAGTTAAATGATGGGACATTCTCGTTGCCTAGGGGTGTAGATATAAACAAAGCTACCATATTTCCACAGAGCTGTGGGCGCCTAACTACATCTTAAATAATAAAGGCTTGGTATCGGGCAGTAACTGAAACCTGATGTTGCTTTGCAGCAGTGCAACTTGATGCTGATGTTCAAAGACGGATACTTGGTCTTAAGCTTGCTTTTCTAACCTGTCATGTATTGGGGATGAGATCCAAAGACTAAAGCTTGTGATCCAAGGAAGATCATCAAAGCTCACAATCATGCAATGTTTCAATTGTATGTCTCAGTGCCAATAACCCTCTCCATTGCTCTTCATTTTCAACATTTCTATTTTTGCACAGCAAATGTAAGCAGCCTCATAGGAAGGCTAGTATTCTTCTTCTTCTTTGGCGATCACTCATAGCGGAGTACCATTGTCTTCCGTGAACATGGTCTTAACGGTGTGTCTAAGTGCCTGTGGAGGCCAATTCTAGATCCACATGTCCTTCCACAGTGGAGAAATAGGCTTCTGGGCAGGAATTGATCACGGTGAGGATTTGCCAAACGTGGCTTCCTCTTAGCTCATTTCTCCCTTTCGTCCTGATACCAGGCCATTCATATATATATATATATATATATATATATATATTTGCTTTCGTAGATTTTCACGGGTACAGGAATGCAGGTTTTGGTGTCCTCGGGTGTCTTCCCGTGTAAAAGTTGGGGTGTCTAGGCGACGTTTCGACGAGGTCTCACTCGTCATCTTCAGGCTGGTGCTTTCGGCTTCTTGTTACTGGAACAGAGCAGGATCTCAGTGTTTGAGTTCCTATAAATACTGTTGAGGAGGTGTGGTGTATAGCCTCCAATGTTCTGGGCAGAGAGGAGGTTCCCAGGCTAGTGTGCCTTTTCTTCTTTTGTTCCTTAATTACTTGAGGGATATCTTGAGTGATTTCTTGAGTGATTTCCTGAATCCCACTTGGGTGGGTCATTAGGTGTGGATTAGTTGCTAAAGCCTTCGTGTCTTGAACTCTTGAACTTTGTGAAGAGTTTTTCTGAGAAGATGGCTGTACTGCACTTGGTTGTGCTCTGGCTTGGCTTCGTGTATAGGGGCGAGCTGTGGTTTTGTGGCCTGTGCCAGCCAGATCTGTGTAGGGATTGCAGGGGGGTGCAGCATCCGGAGGTGTCACCCTGGTTTGGCTACTGGATGGTGTCTGTAATTTATCTGTGGAGAGGGTCTGGGTTTGGGTCTGGTGTGGTTGATTGGTGATGGCGTTCTGTGTGCCTCTGGATCTGGTGTCAGATTTTGTGGGGAGGGCTAATTTCCAGATGTCTGGCAAGCGGGATGTGTCGTCACGCTTGTTCATGTTGTGAGGGTGTTTCTCTATCTCGATGGCTTCCATGATTATTCTCTTGTGGTGATGTTCCATGTTAAAGAGCAATTTGGAATCTGCAAAATTAATTTCGTGTCCTGTTTCTTTCATGTGTTGGAAAAGAGAGGAAGTTTTTTCTTCTTTTTTGACGGCATTCTTGTGTTCTGCGATACGTGCATTTATTCGTCTGTTTGTTTGTCCAATGTACGTGGCTGGGCAGACTTTGCAGGGTATTTCATAGACCCCTTGGTTTTCCAACTGAATTTTATCCTTGGGGTTTCTGAGGATATTGGCTATTTTTTGGTTGGTGCAAAAGGCTGTTTTGATATTGTGTTTATGGAGGATTTTGCTAATTTTATCTGTAGTGCCCTTGATATAAGGAAGGAGGGCTATGCCATTGTTTTCTTCTGTGTCTTGGTTTTTGCTCTTTAACATGGAACATCACCACAAGAGAATAATCATGGAAGCCATCGAGATAGAGAAACACCCTCACATTATGAACAAGCGTGACGACACATCCCGCTTGCCAGACATCTGGAAATTAGCCCTCCCCACAAAATCTGACACCAGATCCAGAGGCACACAGAACGCCATCACCAATCAACCACACCAGACCCAAACCCAGACCCTCTCCACAGATAAATTACAGACACCATCCAGTAGCCAAACCAGGGTGACACCTCCGGATGCTGCACCCCCCTGCAATCCCTACACAGATCTGGCTGGCACAGGCCACAAAACCACAGCTCGCCCCTATACACGAAGCCAAGCCAGAGCACAACCAAGTGCAGTACAGCCATCTTCTCAGAAAAACTCTTCACAAAGTTCAAGAGTTCAAGACACGAAGGCTTTAGCAACTAATCCACACCTAATGACCCACCCAAGTGGGATTCAGGAAATCACTCAAGAAATCACTCAAGATATCCCTCAAGTAATTAAGGAACAAAAGAAGAAAAGGCACACTAGCCTGGGAACCTCCTCTCTGCCCAGAACATTGGAGGCTATACACCACACCTCCTCAACAGTATTTATAGGAACTCAAACACTGAGATCCTGCTCTGTTCCAGTAACAAGAAGCCGAAAGCACCAGCCTGAAGATGACGAGTGAGACCTCGTCGAAACGTCGCCTAGACACCCCAACTTTTACACGGGAAGACACCCGAGGACACCAAAACCTGCATATATATATATATATATATATATGAATGGCCTGGCATCAAAAGAAGCACCTCAGCTCATTTGAACCTGCCAGAAGGGCAGCAGCCACTCTGGAGTAAGCAACTCTGTTGGCATTAGAGGAATGGTAGCTGAGCCTTGTGAAATGCCCTTCTTGGAGCGATCCACCAGACTCTCATTCTTTGCTTCTTTCAGATGGGCAGTTCAGCGCCTACAGCAGAACTTTGACCTCTGGTGACTGTGGCATTTTTTTATTGTAGATGATTTACCACGGCTGCTTTTTGTTACAGCATATTATTATTATTATTTTCAAGACAAAGCACTTTTATTTACTGAACTGTAAACACCAAGCTATTAAGCCAAGGCCACAGCTTCAGGGGCTAATCTAGCCTCCAACTCATGAACATAATATTTACTGGCTGCATGCAAGAGCCTACATGCTGAGTAATACAGAGAAGCGAAAAACAAGCAAACATTTAACACTCCGGAGAGTACAGATCCCAATATATAGTATTTGTTACAGCATTTTAATGTGCTTCTTTTACTAACCCTAAACTGATATGGTTAATCCTCGTAGATGGGCATGTTAGTTGCTCCTTTGAATATGTGACATAGAAAAAGCGGGACAGTGATCTATTGAAGTAAGTCAGTAAAAGAAGTACATTTGTACTCAGTCATGAAGTGTGCTTCACTCAGCCATGATCAGTCAACATTGCCTATTCCCCCCCCCCACCCATGTCCTTGTGAGTTACAGAGAGCTACTGTAAATACAACCTCATGTATGCTGGACTGAGCATTCCTCTTTGGTGGAAAGGGTCAATGCAAATATGATAAATAAATAATATAACAGCAAAAACATGTCATATCTCTAGTAGGGATGGAAAGATCCATCTATTTCTAGCCCATTAGTTTTGCATCTGCTTATTTTTTAGTCCATTCTATCCTGTTTACACATTAACACACCATTTCTTTTTTTAAAGTATATAAATTCACATTAAACTACAGATTGAAATAAATACTGAATCACAAAATGAAGAAGAAGAAGAAGAAGAAGAAGAAGAAGAAGAAGAAGAAGAAGAAGAAGAAGAAAAGGAAGAAGTTATTATTTATACCCTGCCCATCTGACTGGGTTTCCCCAGCCACCCTGGGCAGCTCTCAACAGAATATTAAAAACACAATAAAACATCAAACATTAAAAACTTCACTAAGCAGGGCTGCCTTCAGATGTCTTCTAAAAGTCAGATGGTTGTTTATTTCCATGACATCTGATGGGAGGGCATTCCACAGGGCAGGCACCACCACCGAGAAGGCCCTCTACTTGGTTCCCTGTAACCTTACTTCTCACAGGGAGGGAACCGCCAGAAGGCCCTCGGAGCTGGACCTCAGTGTCCAGGCTGAACGATGGGGGTGGAGACGATCCTTCAGGTATACTGAGCTGAGGCCGTTTAGGGCTTTGAAGGTCAGCAACAACACTTGTGCTCGGAAATGTACTGGGAGTCAATGTAGGTCTTTCAGGACTTGTGTTATATGGGCTTGGTGGCCAGTCCACAACGTACACATTTCTAAATACGTTTTATCCGAAAATACACATTTTGGGTATGTTGTTTGAGCTGAGAACTCTCTCACAAAATGCAGGTAAGTACAAAATCTGAAGGGGAATTGCATTTTGATCCATATTGTTAAGTCCAGTAGAATACACTATTTAGGTCTGTTTGCTTTAGAATTCTCTTCCATCCCTAGTCTCTGGCTGTATAGTTTTCTTCAAACAGCTGTGCAGTCTGTTGAAGATGAGTTGTTTGCCACGAGAAAGGATAATGTATCACTTCAAACATATCAGATTAATTGTGCCTCTCTGATCACTGACAAAAGTGGTACACTCCAAAGCAAAGACAGAGTTTCTTAGAAAGGAGGGAGGGAGGCAGGGATCTCCAATTGCATGCTTTTATTACAAGCAATTCAAAACATCTTTCAGTATTACCTTGACTTCTTCAGGGTTAATTAGAATGCCCTCCCATAATTGCACAGGAAAAGAAATATTCCGCAGTACCCAAACGCATTCCAAATTTTTGCTGGGCTCTCTGGAAGGCAAATTAGACACACTAAGATGTTTATGGTAAACATTTTTCAAGAAATGTTAATAAAACTGTAAGTGCAGTTAAAGTAGTGAAGTAAAAAAGCATACTTTGAATGGAAATAAAAATAAATAAAAATGCTATTTTTAAAAGGAAAAGATGAAGCTATGTGTTTTCAGAGAGGGCTGAGCCAAAACTAGAACAGCCACTTGTTTCCTTATTTCATCATGCCACATCACAAACCTCAATAAAGAGCCTTTCATGCACTTTGGGGTTTGAGATTTTGGAAAGAACAAATATTACTCAGGAGATGGTTGGTTTTTGTTGTTGTTTTGTTGTCATATTGTTCAATTGTCAGAAATGTTCAAGGGGTGTGGAATTGCTATGCAGGGCCAATAGGGACATGCCTGAGGAGATGTTTGCCACAGGATTTCACTTACGGTTGAATTGGAAGCAAAATTAAATGTGTCTCTTCAGGCACAGTGCCTGAGGAATGTGGAGAGGAATCAGAAAGCATTCATAAAACTAGCAAAATCCTCAGGGATGTTTGGCACATTCCCTCTACACCTCTAATTGAAAATAATTTGTATTTTTAGCAAAGGGAGGGGGTGGAGGAAATGGAAGAACAACCTGTTTCTTTACTTTGGCTGGTGGTCATTCAGGCTATTTCCCCCCCTTCCATCATCATCATCATCATCATCATTTATTATTTATACCCCGCCCATCTGGCTGGGTTTCCCCAGCCACTCTGGGCGGCTCCCAACAAAAGATTAAAAATACATTAAAACAACAGTCATTAGAAACTTCCATAGACAGGGCTGCCTTCAGATGTCTTCTAAAAGTCAGACAGTTGTTTATTTCTTTGACATCTGATGGGAGGGTGTTCCACAGGGCAGGCGCCACTACCGAGAAGGCCCTCTGCCTGGTTCCCTGTAACCTCACTTCTCATGGTGAGGGAACCACCAGAAGGGCCTTGGAGCTGGACCTCCATAGGAAAAGGAGGACTAAAGTTCAAAGCATCTGCTGGAATTCCTCTTTACATAGAAGCATAGAGCTGGAAGAGACCCTGAGGAACATCTAGCCCAACCCCCTGCAATGCAGGAATATGCAACTGTCCCTTACGGGGATCAGCAGTTAAAGACAGGGGCCCTGTGGCCCTTCTGATGTTGCTGGACCACAGCTAATGACAGGTGAATATGTCTGTTTGGGGTTCTCCCAGTTTCTCATTTTTCCATTCTTAGCTTCGGTTCTCCACATTTCCACATCACTTTTCCAAAAGCGCTAATTTGTTACATTTGCCTTTAAACGCAAGCTGAATTGAGTTTCTCCTTCACATACCCAACTACAGTCTCCATCATCCTGGACCATTGGATTGGCTGACTGGGTTTAATAGGAGTCTCCCACTGAATTTTCTGCAGAATTTCTGAGAAGTGGGAGAAGGAAATAGCCGTGAAATACAGTACACCCTCAGCTTTGGCTGAAAGAACTAAGAAGTTTAAGGTGCAAACTGCAGAATTGCAGACTTAGGGAAGCTTTAATTGCCGTCTCACTCCTGCCGATCCAGTTCTCATTAAACGGATGGGTTGCTGACCTTCAAATGAGATTGTGATTCTGTGATTGCAGTTAACCACCTGACTTCCTGATCCTGAACATGCAGATCTCAATGAGACTTACTTTCTGACATCTAATACACATATAATTAGTTTGGCAGTGGCGGGAGAGGCATGACTTTGATATTTCATCTCCTTTTGTTTTAGGTTCAGCCAAAGCCTAAAAATGATTGTTGTCGCTGTAAATGTTTGGCAAACTCAGTCTCATCCACCGGTCCCTCTTTGACAGATGCCCATTGCCAGTGTCTTGTTTCCATGCTGCGCTGTCCAGCAAGTTGCCACTGATTTATCGCAAACAGCTGCTTTGAACCCAAATCCTCAATTAGCATAAAATTACTATAATTTCACCACAGCCATCATCATGGCTGACAGCATCTTATTCAGGACGTCTGACTTGACTGCTAGATTGCAGGCAGCATCAACTGGCCTGCCTAATAGCCTAAAAGAGATATCTTGCTCTGAACGTGTCTCTTAAAAGCCAAACACCACAATTAACCACTTTGCAATCCTTACGACGTCACTTTTATGGAGAACAGGAAAGAGCTTCCATCTGGGAACCCTCTAATGGGGATGACAGGTCTGCTCCCCACTGCAGATCTTCTTGTCGCCCCATAGGATATGTACTTATCCCAAATGTTAGTTTGCAGTTCTTTTTCCCTTCCCCACATAGGGAGATTTGTGTGCATACTCAGAGGCAGGGACACAGTGTAGGGAGGGCCAGGGGGGCTGTGGCCCCAGGTGCACAGTTTTGATCGGGCACAAACCAGGCAGCCTCACCCAGGGATCCCTCTCCCACCCTACTTGCCACCAGGGGTCTCTGGGCCCCAGAACCCAGCCTGGCCTCACTGCCATGTCCCTGCCCCCCTTGCTGAATGGCCAGCGCTCGCTCACTCCTCGCTCAGATGGTGAGTGGGTGCAGACAAAGGGAGGCGGGAAAGGGGTGACCCCACTGTGGCCCAGCCCGGTGGATCAGGGGGACTCGCCTGCTGGGGGCTGCATCGGCTAGTGGGGCACCCCATGCATAGGTAGGCAGGCAGGCAGGTAGGTGGTGCAGCACAGCGCCACTTGGCTCCAGTGGCAATGACTGGGATGGCACGATGGGTTCCATTCACCCTCCATGCCCCCTCCCCGCCCAGCTTGCATGTGCCCATTTGGCAGCATCAGTGGCAAAGGAAGCACGGCGGGTTCCATTCATCCTCTGTGCCCTGCTGAGCGTATGCCCATGCCCTGGGCACCAGCAAACAATGCTACGCCACTGCACAGAGGCCAGCATCACACCATACATTTAAAGCCTTGTGATACCACTGTCAACAGTCATGGCTTGCCCCGAAGAATTATGGCAGCTGTGGCATGTTATGGATGCTGAGAGTTGTTAGGAGATCTCTATTCCAGAACTACACAGATTCAAAAGCCAGCAGTGGGAGCGCCCTGGCATGATATTCCCAAAACTACTGAAATTGTTTCATGATATTTTCTTGAGCTTTTCAAAGACAAATTGTAAACATATTTGATTTTCTTAATGAGTTTTTTATGTTTATGTGTTTAACATGTCTGGACTTCCAATGTTTTATGGATGGGTTTCCCCCCCTTCTCTTTTATGATTTTATTTTCTAAATTATGCCAATAAAGGCTGAATGAATGAAATAAACTACAATTCTAAGAGCTGATTGGCAGTCTATCTCTCTACACAGGGAACTCTGTGAAGCCAATGGCCAATCTCAGGGGTTGGCGAGGTTTACCTTGCCTGGGCCAGTTCACTCCAGCAGAGATCCCTCCGTGGGCCAGATCACGTGCCAGCAATTTTCGGCGCCTGCGCAGACACAATTTTCGGCATCTGTGCATGCGCAGATGTGATTTCCGGTGCCGTGGAAGCAAGTCCCCATGCTACGCTGCACTGGTTAGGACAGTGTGTGGGGAATCGCTGAGCGGGTGGCTCGGTTGAGGGGCAGCTTGTGGGCCGGTTAAACGACCTCCGTGGGCCACTTGTGGCCTATAGGCCTTAGGGTGCCGACCCCTGCAGTCCAGCATTCTATTCTCATAGAGGCCAACCAGATGTCTATGGGAAACCAAAAACCCAGTACCTGAGCACAACAGCACTCTATGAGTCAAACCATATGTTTATGCCCTCTTCCCTATCAAGGAACTATTGTGAGACTTTTTCTTCTTGATCCCTATCTGAAAGAGAAGCAGCTGTAACACTGCAATAGATATATGTGGCATGAACAAAATCAGCTGCCTTCCCATTAATATTCCAAAGGAGTTGCATTCTGATCAAAGCAGATCAATTAAAGCCATTAAAAGAGAAATGCATGCAGTAGCATTGAAGGAAATTCAGTATGACTATATAAGCACTGTGGCTCAGGCAGTATGAGTACAAAGTTAATTGTAGAAATGTAGAAAATCAATTCCCCCCCCCCTTGGAAAAAAATAAATCTGCAAGCCCCCAAACACAAAAAAATAGGAAATTTAAGAATAAGGGGGTGCTTCAAGAGGGTGGGCTTTTTACATCCCCCACCATTGCTTTTCTGCTATAAGTGGCTCAATGGGTAGGGCAAAACACTACACTGGCTTCCTGGCACGTGGGTGGCTGCTGCTTAATGGGAGGGAGAGGGGCAAGGTGGGAGCTCAGTGCAGCGCAAACACACTGGCAGAGCCAAGCAGCCTACTGGGAAGCTATGGTAGTAGCAAGCCACTTCTGACACTTAGCTACATGCAGAATCACAAGTGACTTTCCAAACTTTGGTGTGTTCTGTTGTTACTCTTTCACTAGCAGGGAGTGGCCAGCACTGACCAGGAATTTTTAGAAACCAGAAAATATGGTGATGTTTAAATGGATAGTGTAATTTGTGGGTTGGACCAGCCACACCAAAAATGTGTGACTTCACCCAAGTCTGTCATCTTGATTCAAAACAGTGCCTAGCACCCAAAAGCAGACACAGACTGGAATCATTGTGCCAAATTTGGTGACGATATCTCAAGAAGTAGCCAAACCTGTAGTGAACAGATGGACAGACAGACAAACCATGTTGCATGGCAATCCCAGACTCTGAACAATTGAGGAATTTCTGTTTCCAGTCTTACTGTAATTCTGGGTACTTGAGACATGCAGGTTGAGGCCCTTACCACTGTTTCCACCAGAAGACACCTTAGCATCAGTCTCCTCAGTGGAAATCTAACTTTCCCTGTAGCAGAATAAATGAATCAAAAGTACAGAGCAGTTTTCAGAGGAACACATCAGAAGTTGGCCAAGGATGAATCGAGGTTGCAAACACAGAATCTTTTGAAGATGCATATGACGCTCTCAAAATAGCACAGCAGAAGACCATGTGCAAAGATCAAACAATCCACTACAGGGGTGGGGGACAACCACCAATCCCTGCTTTTAATGGATTTCAAATTTGACAGGTAATTATTTGATTATATTCTTTCGTACTCAAAGATCATTAAGATTTTCAAGATGCAGCTTTATTTAAAAAAATTTATACCACCCATCAAAACTCAATGCAGTGTCAAGAATAAAAGTTTGTCTGGCAGGGCAAAAAGCCCCGAATAAAGTATAAAATATTAACTGATTCAAAAGAAAGAGGGGGGTTTGCCCTGCCGGATTTGAGGTTGTACTATGAAGCTGCAGCCTTCTGCTGGCTGAAAGATTGGTTTTTGCTAGAAAACACCGACGTCCTAGATCTGGAAGGTTTTGATAATGCATTTGGTTGGCATGCATATCTATGGTATGACAAGGTTAAAGTTCACAAATTGTTTAAAAGCCATATTGTCAGAAAAGCGATTTTTGCAGTCTGGATGAAATATAAAGACTTATTAGAGAGTAAAACACCGAGGTGGCTATCACCGGTGGAGGCCAAAGCTCGAAAAAGACCCAATATGGAGGCCTATTGGCCGAAATATTGGGAATTAATTGAAAAAATTGGAGACGGTTGGAAGTTGCAGAGCCAGGACAAATTAAAAAACAAGGTGCGAGATTGGTTACATTATGCTCAAATTCAAGAGGTTTTTAAAATGGATAAAAAGGTTGGTTTCCAGGAGGGGAAATCGAAACTAGAGACAGAATTGTTAGAACCAAAGACCAAGATTTTATCTAGAATGTATAACTTGCTGCTTATGTGGAACACACAGGATGAGACAGTTAAATCTGCTATGATAAAATGGGCACAGGATGTTGGACATAATATTATGTTTGAAGACTGGGAAAGGTTATGGAACACCGGAATGAAATTCACGGCATCTAGTGCCTTGAAGGAAAACATTATGAAAATGATATACCGGTGGTACATGACCCCAGTCAGGCTAGCCAAGATGCATCACCTGTCTGACAACAAATGTTGGAAGTGTAAGGAAGCAGAGGGGACTTTCTTCCATCTCTGGTGGACCTGCCCAAAAGTGAAGGCCTTCTGGGAAATGATTTATAATGAATTGAAAAAGGTATTTAGGTATACCTTTCCTAAGAAACCAGAGGCCTTCCTGTTGGGCATGGTGGACCAGAAAATGTCAAAGAAAGATAGAACTTTGTTTATGTACGCTAGCACAGCAGCAAGAATACTCATTGCAAAGAGTTGGAAGACACAAGATTTGCCCACGCTGGAGGACTGGCAGACGCAGTTGATGGACTACATGGAGATAGCTGAACTGACCGGCAGAATCCGAGATTTGGATAAAGAAACAATTGAGGAGGACTGGGGAAAATTTAAAGATTATCTGAAAAAATATTATAAGCTGTATGAATCCTAAGAAAGTGCATGATTAGGAAACGTTAAGCTTCTGCGAATATGATTAAGTAAATGGTAAAATTAGTGACAAAAGAGAAAAGGAGACAATTTAAATTGAATATGTTATGTTTATTTTAAAGGTATTGAAATTGAGATATAATATATTGTATTTGGATACATAACATTCGAAAGTTACAACAAGGTATGAAATAAGGTAACAAAATGCTGACATTGTTAATGCAAAGAACGCAGAATCGGAAGGGGTGGGGAAGTCCAAGTTTTATTTTGTTTTTGTTGTTAAAAAAGAGAAAATTTGTTTCTTGTAACTACTTTATTTGTTTATAAACCTATAAAATTATGGAAAGAAACGCAATAAAAAAATTTATAAAAAAAAAAAAGAATAAAAGATGAAATAAAACACATTCATATTCTAATGCAATCTCATAACAGGGATGGAAATAAGTACCCAATAAAACTATCAATAGGGAGGCAATAAAATTAACATTGCTTCTAGAAATGCCGGGTACCAATAAATCAGGCAGTAGATGTTACGGTATTGGTATCGGCTTTGGCTGCATGGCTCTGTCTTGCCCTCTATGCTACTGAACATGAAATCACTGGAGGAGATCATCTGGAGAATGCAGATGGCACTTAGCTCTATCTCTCCTTTCCATCTAGTTCCAGGGAGGCTATGGCAGTTCTGCATCAGTGTTTGAAATCAGTGATGGACTAGATATGGGCCAACAAAATGAATCTTAATCCACACCGAGGCAGTGAGAAGTAATGTAGATTAAGGAGAGAGAGATTTCAGCCTGTTTTGGATGGGATTGCACTCTCCTTGAAGATTCAGGTTCTCAGTTTGGGGAGTGCTCCCTAACCCAGTTTAGCAACCCAATGTGGCAGGCCTGGCAATGAGTGCCTTTGCCCAGTATAGATCCCTATACTGTTGTCTCTTGCAATTGTATATCTGGCCATGGATTGTATTTGCTTTCGTCACCTTGAAACTGGACTGCTGTGCTGTGTGTTCTTTTATGGGGCTGCCTTTGACAAGTGTCTAGCAACTTCTAGCTAGGTCAGAATGCTGCTGCAAGCGTAATTAGAAGGATGGGCCCCTGGGAAGTACATTAATTAATTTATATTAATTAATTAATTGCTCTTTTGATTTAACTCATCTTTGGGTGCTACACTGAGTGCTGCGTGGCAGGAAAAAAATGAGATATTGGAATACTGGCTTAGAATAACAGGCTTTATGAGAGACCGGCAAAGCAGGGGCCTAAATCACAAAGAAGAAAAGCATTTTCTTTACAAAGTAAATCATTACTGGATTAGCCATCTCAAAATAAAAATGAAATAATGTTGCACTTGATTCCCAGGGCCAGCCCGAGACATTTTGGCACCTGGGGCGAACCACAAAATGGTGCCCTCCCCACCAGGGAAGATCTACATCAGGAACAAGAGGGGGACAAAGAGCTATATTGGGAATGGAGGGGGTAAGGCATCAAATTGACAGTTGAAGTGGGAATCAAAGGCCATTGTGGGAGGGGCCACTCTGAATCATTACGTGGGTGGGTGCAGAGCCCAGGAGGCCCCAGAGGGTAATCCCTGTTATTTCCTCCCTAGGAGACTGAAAGGTTGCTATAGAGGTGGCATTCATGGGGCTGCCAAGAAGGCAGCAGATCCTGCCTCCTAAGGAGTGTGCTATAGCCATTGCTGCTACCACAGTGGCAGCAGGCAATGCATTCCTTGAAGGCTAGATCTGCTACCCTTGTGGCTCCTGCTGCTTGAGGCAGTTGCTTCGCCCTGCCTCATGGGTGGACCAGCCCTCTCGATTATTGTAGATTGCAGACTGTGAATCTCCAGCTGTGTTCTAGTCAAAATCCTCAGGGGAAAATAGCACATCAATGAGAAGGAATTCCAGTTCAACCTTCTCCCTGGCATCTGGTTTTCTATGAGCAGGCATCAGGGAGGGGGTGTGTGTACAAAGGAGCAACGAATCATGTGAACTCTGCCCTGGAGTCAAGGCTAGGAGCAGACCAAAGAGAAGAAACACAGCAAGAGCTGATCACCCTGTTCCCATGACAACAGCAATGTTAGCAGAGTAACAATGGCCCTGTTGCCAAATTGTTCACAATTTTGAGAAAACTGTGGAGGAATCAGGAAGTTGGGTGGCCACCTGGCAAGGAAACAGGAAGCAGGTTTAGCTAGGGAGGAAGCATTTAAGGGCCAATGGCTGCCAGGCTAGGGAAGGCTCCCTTGGAGCTCAGTGAAATACCTGGAAGCTGAGTGGGGCAGTGAGGAGGAAAACTCTGTGCAATCTGTCAGAGTGGAAACCCTGGACCAAGAATCCTATACTCCTGACATAGAATAGAATCATAGAATCATAGAGTTGGAACAGACCACAAGGGCCATCAAGTCCAACCCCCTGCCAAGCAGGAAACACCATCAGAGCACTCCTGACATATGGTTGTCAAGCCTCTGCTTAAAGACCTCCAAAGAAGGAGACTCCACCACACTCCTTGGCAGCAAATTCCACTGTTGAACAGCTCTTACTGTCAGGAAGTTCTTCCTAATGTTTAGGTGGAATCTTCTTTCTTGTAGTTTGGATCCATTGCTCCGTGTCCGCTTCTCTGGAGCAGCAGAAAACAACCTTTCTCCCTCCTCTATGTGACATCCTTTTATATATTTGAACATGGCTATCATATCACCCCTTAACCTCCTCTTCTCCAGGCTAAACATGCCCAGCTCCCTTAGCCGTTCCTCATAAGGCATCGTTTCCAGGCCTTTGACCATTTTGGTTGCCCTCCTCTGGATACGTTCCAGTTTGTCAGTGTCCTTCTTGAACTGTGGTGCCCAGAACTGGACACAGTACTCCAGGTGAGGTCTGACCAGAGCAGAATACAGTGGCACTATTACTTCCCTTGATCTTGTAGTTTGGATCCATTGCTCCATGCCCGCTTCTCTGGAGCAGCAGAAAACAACCTTTCTCCCTCCTCTTCCCGGTGAGTAACCACCTGCAAACTGAAATGGGACAGTCAAGGAGCAGATTGACTACTCCATCTGCTGCTTGTGAAAACTTGACCCCTAGTGATTATAAGCCACCTTATCTCCTTTACCCTTTAGAATGAGAGACAGAGAGGTAATATCAGTCACCACCAGCAGTGTTAGTGACAGCAGCTTTCGTTGCCAGGCAGCAACGTGAATTAGGTTTTCCAGCTGGGATAGAAAAGGCAAGAGTAATGCACAGTCCTCACATCCTTTTCCCATTTATGAACTGCTGTTTGGGTGGCCAGACTCGACACAGAGAAGAATCACTCTAACTCCTATGCAACATTGGTTGCCACCCAAATGGCTGTGTTCAGCTGGAAACAAAGAAGTGCCAACAACACCTCCCTGGGACTGGGTCCCTTTAGATTTTCCTATTTGTAAGCCTGGCACTCTGTTCATCACATGACAATGGCCCCTCTTTTGATGATGTTGCTTCTGAAGTGGATTGAGTGGAAAAACAGATTTCTGCTTTCCAATGAAGCACCTCTTAAAATCTGCATAAAATGCAGCCAACGCAATGTAGCTGCCTGAATTTGTAAACACACACAAAAGTCCATCTGACTGGAGTAAATATTAATAGAGAATTTCATCCTCAGGTTAAATAACACCTTTTCATATAACAATAGTCATAATGTATGTTTCCTGACCAGGTAAGCTCCATCTTACAACCTGTTCACATCACTGCCACCTTGTGGTTTTGGAGTAATTCTTTCAAAACAATTCTTTTGAATCTTTCCCTTTGTGAACATATTAGGTGTATTGTTTGGGGTTTGTTTTGCTTTTTCAGATGAATCCTAGAATCTTCAGGGGAATGGTTGGGAAAACGATTGCTTCCTGATATCTTCAGATAACTTTCTAGATTTTTTTTTTTTTAAGTAAGGCAGACATTGCACAGCCCACACTGGAAGATTTATAGTGCCTCATCACAACCCAGGATTTGTATGAAGTCAGGGACGAGTGCAAAACAGCCATGGCTATGAAATGGGAGCTAGAAGGGAAGGACACGGAAAGTGAAAAGTAGTGGGAGATGTCCGAATGGAAGGAGGGTGGTTTTATAACAAGTTTTAACAAGAAGAAACAGCAGAGATGGTTCAACACAGAAGCTAACATTGCAGAGCCTTTCAAAACTATCACTTTTCCCACTCAGTGTCTCTGCGCACCACCCACTCGCTCTACTCAAACCTCTGCTGTTGTTTACTGCCACCATTTTCCTGTCAGTGTTTCTCTTATCCCTGTTTATTCTACCAAAATCTCTTTCATTCTTTTAAAGCCCCATTGTCCTTTCACTGTCACTCTCTGCTTGGCCTACTCAAACCTCTGCTGCCATTTAAAACGCCATTTTTCTCCACTTAACACAGCAAACTCAAATCTGGGGTACAAGCAATTCAGCAAATTGCCAAATGGGCAGGGAAAGGAGCAAGCATACAGAAGAGGAGTTTGGATTTGATATCCCGCTTTATCACTACCCGAAGGAGTCTCAAAGCGGCTAACATTCTCCTTTCCCTTCCTCCCCCACAACAAACACTCTGTGAGGTGAGTGGGGCTGAGAGACTTCAGAGAAGTGTGACTAGCCCAAGGTCACCCAGCAGCTGCATGTGGAGGAGCGGAGACGCGAACCCGGTTCACCAGATTACAAGTCCACCGCTCTTAACCACTACACCACACTGGCTCTCCCGCTCCTTCTCTTCTGAAAATTGTGCCCCCTCCTGCACTGCTGCTTCATGATGGAGAATGTAGCAGGCTTGCCATCATACCCAGCAGTTTGGGTGTGTTTAATGCAAATTATCCTTAAGATCCAGCATTTACTCACTTGTGTGTACAGTACATTCAATGTTGTTAGTGTAGATTTCTATCACTCTTTCCCCATAATGTTCATGAGAGTCTGTCCCCTCCCCCCAATCCTATGAAAGTTAATGTCAGCTAACCTGTGGGGGTTCTTAAAATAACCCAGAATAAAATCACTACTGCCGTATGTCTATGGAGAGTGAGAAAGGAGTTGGAAACGTCTGTCCTGTTACTGCTTTATCTCTTTAACTATCCCTATTAGATGAAAAATTGGTGGCACTGTTTTAGAGAAAAGCTAATCCACAGCCTGGTTCTGCAAATGACCTTTAGCACTGAGTCTTTCGGAAAACTACTTTGATGGATTAGAGTCTAAACCCTCAAGTGGCTAAGGATGATATTTCAGAGCCAACATTTACTATTCATTGCAGCTTAGGTTGTGGAATCAGGGCTGGAAGTGTCAAGATGCTGTGAAATGGTGCAAGGAGTGGGAGTCACTTGCGAGGAAAAAAATTAAGGAGACAAGAAGAGTGTGAGGTGGAAAACAGAATACTTTTGCGTGCCCAGAAAACAGGCTATTCCAGATGTAGACTCAGATCTAAAATTAACCACCCAGTCGTGTCCTGGTTTCCATGGTCTCCACAGGTATCTAATGTACATGAGATCTTGGGCCTATAAAGTGTGACTGCTTTGGAAATGAAACCAAAGAAAAACAAGGCATTCTGCAGGCACAAGTCAAGGCATCTTAAGTCTGGCTTCAGGGATGAAATACCGTAACTGGTGCTGCAGCCATAAGATCTTCCAGAGTTCACTACTTAACCCAGGAGACATAAGAGCATTGCTGGATCAGGCCAATGGCCCATCTAGTCCAGCATCCTGTTCTCACAGTGTTTCCCCCACTTATGATTCCCAATAACTGGTATTCAGAGAAGCCTCTGATAGTGGAGTTGTACAAAGCCATCATGGCGAGCAGCAATTGATCATCTCCACGAGGACATTCCTCACAAAGGGTTGTATCCAACTAAGTTCTCATTAGAGAAGGTGAAATTAATGAACCCAAGTTAGTCCTGTCTATTAATTTCAATGAGTCTACTCTGAGTAGGACTAACATTGAATACAATGTCCCTCTCCAGTCAAGGGACTGCCATTATGAGCAAGTCTTCAAACGTCACATTCACATTTAAATATTTACGGTTATAGTATTCAAGTCTTTTTTTATTTTTAAAGGAAAAGTAATGTACGAAGACATATCAGCTCTCTGTGCTAATTGCTAGAGGATAAGGGAACACGGGTGCTTATCTCTTATAAGTTGTAAATAATTAGATTGGCTCTCACAGATGTTTCCTTTTGTATGTGAGTAGTCCTAACTGTCCCTGTGTGGGCATTCACAATATATAATGTGTGGTTTCGGCAATATATAATGTATATTCTGGGCAATCACATATATAGCATGAGTCTCTAGCCATGACTGAGTTAGCTAAGATGAATTTCACCATAATTATGGGAACATCTGCCCTCTGAATCTGTGATCTCGTCTTTTAGCTTGTATTTGTCCACAAGAGTGCATGATTGAGAATGACCAGAACTGGCTTACATGTAGAGCAAATTGTCTTCTGAACAGATCTTGACTTTCTCAAAACGTTATTGATGTCTGGACTCCTCAGGTAGTGTTGTTGGCCATGAAAAGGCAGGTTGTGAGATAGTCAACTTTCAAAACTCCCCTGGGCCTATGGCTGGGCACAGTAAGTTAAGCATGTAAGCAACATTTGGTTGGCACCTGGTGGGCAAAGGATAAAGATAGCTGAAGAACCTCATGGATCTTGGAGACCACCTTCCTAATACAGGAATGGCCACACAGCATTCTCGGAAAGCAGTATTTTTAGAAGTGCATGCAAGCAAGGTAAAAGGTAAAGGTAAAGGTACCCCTGCCCGTACGGGCCAGTCTTGACAGACTCTAGGGTTGTGCGCCCATCTCACTTAAAGAGGCCAAGGGCCAGCGCTGTCCGAAGACGCTTCCGGGTCACATGGCCAGCGTGACATCGCTGCTCTGGCGAGCCAGAGCCGCACACGGAAACACCGTTTACCTTCCCGCTAGTAAGCGGTCCCTATTTATCTACTTGCACCCGGGAGTGCTTTCGAACAGCTAGGTTGGCAGGCGCTGGGACCGAACAATGGGAGCGCACCCCGCCGCGGGGATTCAAACCACCGACCTTTCGATCGGCAAGCCCTAGGTGCTGAGGCTTTTACCCACAGCGCCACCCGCATCCCTAAGCAAGGTAAACCCATCTGCAATTCGTCTGAATCTAAAAAAAGGCATATGATACATCACAGAAAGCCATAACTTCAGGAAATGTACAGAAAGAAAAAGAGTGGAATCAGTTGGTATATACATTATAGGCCCTGGGGAGTTTTTAACTCCTAAATTCATACACCAACACACTTGATGCCCCCATCTCAGGAAGTGAAATCCAATCCCCAGAATCCCATAAAAATCCCATAAAACTGCTTCATGGTTTTATATTATTATTATTTGTGTGTATGTATGTATAAAATGATGCTTGAAAACAGTGGTGTGACAATCAAAAAATTTATATCCAAGCTTTGCAACTAGACAGTGCAGCCAGAATATTGCTTACAAAAACCTATTTGGAGTAAGTTAAATGACTGCAACAGAGATCCAAGAGTCATTTAGGACAGGACAGGTCTGAGCCATGCAGGTTTAATGTTAAAAAGCAAACCTAAACTCTTTCTTCTTAAAGCTGAGGTGCTTCTAGGAAAGCATTACAGAGAGAGCCCTCTAGCGGTGCTCAGCAGCTAATGGTGTGCCTATGCATAGAAACGGGAGACTTATCAGCTACGAAGGCAGGTAATCATGTGAGTAATAGGCCCAGGGGATTCGCTGTTACAGCAGGTGGCTGTCCAACTAAACATTCAAATTGCAATTTTAGCAGAGTCCAATTGATTGGTTTTATAACGACTGCCACTTGAGCAAGCTTGACTTTCCTACACTTTTCCCCTTTTATGTGCTGTTACCAGGCAATGCAGTCTATCGCTGTCGAGTTCATTACTATAAAGTGTCTTTTGTTTAAAATAAAATAAAATCACTAGCATGCACTTTTCACAGACTGGCCTTTTTTAAGCTGAGTTCATGAAAAGAACACCATTTACTTTGCAGCATTAGCCGTAGTATTAATAATAATATTAGCACATTTATTTAGCGTTCTCAAACCCTTAATATACCTTCTCTTGCTGTTAACCTTACAAATGCCTTTCAAGACAGGTGAGTATTTCTGACAGCCTTCATTATCCACATAATGCAGAGGAGGGGTCGACAATGAGCAACTTTCCGAAGAAGTTCTGCATCGTCCTGCAGAGCCAAGATTTGAAGCAGGGGCTTTCGATTCATGGGTCAGTCCCTTAGTTGCATACCACTTAATATGACCAACATCTCTAAGCAGCTTAATAATAATAATAATAATAATAATAATAATAATAATACAGCAGCATTCTATAAAATTTCCTTAAAATGAGATTTTAATACAGCCCATAAAACTGGGCAGTGCACAAAATATGTAATTAATTAAATTATTTATTAATTATTATTATTATTATTATTATTTAACCTGCTCTGCTCTTCTGCCTAAAGTTCCAAGGTGGGTTACAATGATGAAAACACATGTTATGAACAGTTTAAAACAGTTTGCAATGATAGAAATAAAGTGGGTCCCAGACCCTCCAAGAGCCCCTATTTTCCAGGGAAATCCGTGATTTAGAGAAGCTGCCCCGGATTCTGATTTGATCCCGAAATGTCCCACTTTTCCTTATAATGTCCCTACTTTCATTTGAGAAATGTTGGATGGTATGGAGTTATCCAGTGCTTTTTTTTCTTTTAAAAAATGTTTAGGGGTTCTCTCATTTTTTTACTCATATTGAAAAACTGCCCCTCAAGGAGGTCAAACTTAGATTCACAAAATGTTTAGGGGTATGTGTACCTCTGCGTCTCGTCCCCCTCCCCCAGAAAAAAGCCATCCATCCTCTGCTTAAAAACCTCAAAGGAAGGAGAGTCCACAACCTCCCTCTTGCCTTCTTTCAGTTGTCTCCTAAAAGCTATGTTATTCAGACAGGCCTTTGCAAAGTGAATTTCTTTTCAGCAACCAGTATTTATTGATGGTTTTACTGCTCTTATTGTAATTTTGTATGATGTACACCACCTTGCTGTATATTTATGAAAGTGTGGCTTATACATATTTAAATACATGAAACAAAATAGGCATGCCTACTCAGAAGCAAGTCTCGCTAAATTTTTATTACTTCTATGTACATCCGCATCAGATTTCAGCCTTAACCAACAATCCTGTATATTTAAAAAATTGATGCCAAACTGGGAGGGGTAGCCAAAGCTGCAGATGGCAGAATCAGGATTCAAGATGACTTAAAAGATTGGGAGAACTGGGCCCAAACTAACACAATGAGTGTCAATAGGGACAAATGAAAGGTTTTACACTTAGGCAGGAAGAACCAAATATAAGTAGGGAACATCAGGATTGCAAGCAGTACATGTGAAATGATTTAGGAGTCAGAGTACACCACAAGCTTCACATGAGTCAACAGTGTGATGGAGCAGCAAAAAGAAGCTAGTGCTATTCTAGGCTGCATCAACTGTATAGTGTCCCAGTCAAGGGAAGTAATAGCCCAGCTTGGTCAGACCACACCTGGAATACTGTGTCCAGTTCTGGGTGCCATAATTTAAGAATGATATTGACAAGCATGTGCAGAGGAGATCAACCAAGATGATCAAGGGTCTGAAAACCAAGCCTTATAGGGAATGGCTGAGGTAGGTGGGTATGTTTAGCCTGGAAAAGAGGATACTGAGAGGAGATATGATATCCATCTTCAGATATCTTAAGGGCTGTCACATGGAGGTTGGAGCAAACTTAATTTTCTTCTGCAAATCAATGGTTTCAATTTACAAGAAAGGAGATGCCAACAAAAATCAGGAAGAACTTTCTGACAGTGAGAGTTGTTCGACATTGGAACGGACTCCCAGGAGAGGTGGCGGAGTCTCCTTCTTTGGAGGCTTTCAAGCAGAGGCTGGATAGCCATCTGTCATGTATGACCTAGTTGAGATTCCTGCATTGCAAGGGGTTGGGCAAGATGACCCTCAAGGCCCCTCCCAGCTCTACAATTCTGCGATTCTAGGAATCTGCCCTGGAAGTCTAATTGTAGAATTAGACCCACACAATTCATGAAAGGAACTGAGTCATGTACTCCAATAAATAAATAGTGGGAAGGGAAAATCTTTAAGAAACACAGTACAGTGGTGCCTCGCAAGACGAAAAGAATCCGTTCCGCGAATCTCTTCGTCTTGCGGTTTTTTCGTCTTGCGAAGCAAGCCCATTAGCGGATTAGCGCTATTAGCGCTATTAGCAGTTTAAGGGCTATTAACGGCTATTAAAGGCTTAAGGGATTAGCGGATTAGCTGCTAAAAGGCTATTAGCAGCTTAGCGCTTTAGAAAAAGGGGTTGGGGAGCGGGGAAAAAACTCAAGAATCGCAAGACATTTTCGTCTTGCAAAGCAAGCCCATAGAGAAATTCGTCCTGCGAAGCGCATTGAAAAACTGAAAACCCTTTCATCTTGCGGGTTTTCCGTCTTGCGACGCATTCGTTTTGCAGGGCACCACTGTACAGTGGTCCTTCGGGTTACAGGTGCTTCAGGTTACAGATGCTTCAGGTTACAGACTCTGCTAACCCAGAAATAGTACCTCGTGTTAAGAACTTTGCTTCAGGATGAGAACAGAAATCGTGCTCTGGCAGCGTGGTGGCAGTGGGAGGCCCGATTAGCTAAAGTGGTGCTTCAGGTTAAGAACAGTTTCAAGTTAAGAACGGAGCTCCGGAACAAATTAAGTTCTTAACCTGAGGTACCACTGTATGGAAAAGGGATGATTATAAACAAAGTAAGTACATTTGGGAGGGAGGAACCCTAAGTCAAGTCCTTTAAAGTGTTGGCTTCTAGCAGGAGTGTGTGTTCTGAGGCTGCAAATCAGATTTCTAGTCATCATATTAAAAAAATATGATGGTAGTTTAAAACCCCAACTGGTTTTTTTTTAAGATACGTAAGGCCAGAAAAAATCAATTTATGAATCATGATAAATAATGTTAAGTACATGGAGCCTGGTTCATTGTCGGAACTTCAGTCTCCTTCCACCTAACTTAATAGCATTGAGGGTAAGTGAGTCAAGATGACGGTTGCTTAAGAGTCAGAAATTGATTTCCCAAATGCAGCTATCTATAAAATCCAGAAGGCACACTTAACTTCCTCTCCTAGGTAGCTGAGCACAGAGGGAGGGGGGAAATAATAGCCCAAACAAACAGCTTAGACTTAATACTACCGGGATTGCGGGTGTAGATAATAAATACGGCAATGAGACATAGCGGTCCTAATCCATGGAAAAGCTATATGGTTGTTCATAAAGAGCACTGTGCATTACGTGCCTCCAGGAGAGGGAGGCTTTCAGATCTGAAACATACAACGCAAAGAGCCTCAAGACCCTTTCACACAAGCAGTTGGTGTTGTGGCTCCATTTCCATTTTGTTTTTTCTTCCTGCTGGAAGAGCAGCAGCGTAACTGAACTCCCCATTTTATGGGTGCCACCCACCCCTCGCTGAAATTGGAGCGTCAAGGAAATGTGAGCTTCCTGAGCCTTCTCTCCATGCTTCTTAAATTAGACAGCATATAACAGGATTCCAGAGAGCCCTCAGATGTCTCTTGTTAGAATGCCGTCAGGGTTTAAGCGAGTCTGTTTACAGTTGCGCAGGCCAATCGCTTTCACATGATAGTTGTGTTTTCTTGTTTGCGTTTGATGCCTTCTGCTTTTAACCCACTCCTGTGACGTACGGAATGCCATTACCATCTGGGGTGTGTGTGTGTCAATTTGTTGTGGAAGTGGATTACATTTGGCCTTTTCTGAGCTATATTCCTCATGGCGATCTCTGGTATATTCCACCTCAACTCCCACACGTGCTCATAACTCCAACTGGAACTAGAACTCACCCCTGGCAGCAAACACCGTTGGTATAAGGTAACCACTATTGGAAAGGCAAAAAGGACATGATAAATTTTAATAGGTGGCACGGGTGTGGGGAATTATGTGTGGGAAATCTGTCAGGGACATGCCAATGGCTGTGGTAAATATGTCTTTGGGTCCTATGGGCATTTCTGATGCCACTGGTGTATATTGTATGAGCAGCTGCCCCTCCAGCAATTGGCTAGACTAGAATTGGCGAGACCACTCTCCAGATCCACAGTCCGCTGTGAAGCCTGTCACTGAGTGACCTTGGTTCAGTCACCATCTTGCAGCCTAACACACCACACAGGGTTGTTGTAAGGGGGATATCAAGGGATGTGTATGTTACCTTGAGCATCTTAGAGGAAGACCAGGATATAAATGCAATCATAAATAAATACTAAAACAGATTACTCTTGCTGAAAAATCAATTAAGGCTTGTACATAAATGGCTCCGATACATTTCAGGCGATCCCCTCCCTGCAAGGTAACAGTAGAATCAAGTAGCCCTGTTTGCCACCTTGCACTCCTTGGGGGAATTGTGAGATACATAAATGTACTGTCATAATAAGTAAATAATATATTTTGTCAAAAACTCCTAATCAGGGCTTTTGTTTTTAGCTGGTACGCACCGGAACTCAGTTCCGGCCCCTCTCACCTGGGCGCCATTGTCATCATAAGAGAACAAGTGTAGCATTCATGGTGAGTTCTGGCACCTCTCTCTTTTTTTAGAAAAATATCACAGCTCCTAATCTTGTTTTTTAAAAAAATAAAATAAAATAATCTTATCAGCATATAGTCCATGATAGTTGGGTCTTTTGGTCTGATATGTGTATAGCACACAGGATAATTACTGTAGGCTTCAATTTTCTGGTGAATTTCTCATTTCCAATTTTGTTGGGATCTGGTTTCTGCTGCTCTGCTGTTCCTGAGGTCAGTGTGTCACGTGAGCAATTTCATAACTGAGCACACAGGCTGAAAGATTTGCCCCCCCAAATTTATTGTAGGGTCGTCAAAAATGCTGGGGCAAAACAACCTTGAGTGTACGTGGGGGGGGGGGTACTTATGTGATACAGCCTCTGGAAGAGCTAAATGAGCTGGGCCTGCGTTGCACTCCCTGAACAAAAAGGCTCAGTGGCATGGAAAGCAAGCTTACACAGGGTTGCTTCCTTCCAGCCTTCTGTGGTTTTGTGTGTGTTTTCGAAACTCTTATAAAATAAGAAAACAGTTGAGAAGAAACAGCATGAATTATACATTCCTGAGAAGCAGAAAATTATACGCTCTAGGAGATATTCAGCTACCTGCTATGGAAATAGGACGGAGAGAAAGCATAAATTAAGTAGTGTCTAGGGTGGAGGTAGAAAACGAAAATATGTTCCATCTTCCATTCCAGAAGAAACATTATATATTTTAATTTCACAAGCCTTGTGCCTCTCTGCCATCCTAGTTGTTACTGACGCCAAATTACATAAGAAATTAAGATAGGCAAAATTCAATTTACGTCTCAAATTGTCAGTTCTCTGATTACTTTGGACCAGTTCCATGAAATACTGTGTGTTCCAAGTACATAGTCAAGAAGAATACAAAACATTCCTGTAGAATATTGGGGGGGGGGGGGCACCAGCACAAGCTCCATTTCTTGCAGATTTAAAGTGAGATACTGCCAAATATTGCAGCTCTCTGATGAAAGTCAGGGACAATGGATTTTGCAATTAGGTTGTTTTCAGATCCGTCTGCAGTCCTCATCACTCAATCTCTCCTCAATTAAATGAGATATAAAAGCTTTCGAGCCATCACAAGTGATGAAACCTAATTTCTTACCATTCAAACAGAATGAGCTTTGCAGTAAAAGTCACTAAAGCAGCCATGCTGATAAATGTACGGTCCTGATGTTTGACAACTGAGGGCTTTGTCCCAGCAACAGAATGGAATATTTGAAATATGTGAAATATTTTCTTCCATCTAGAAATAGCCAGTTTACACAGGCCCAATTCAAGGGATTTTGTCACTTCAAATGGAGCCCAGATGTGATCACTATCTTCCCAACACTCACTCTCTCTCACTCTCTCTCTCTCTCTCTCTCTCTCTCACACACACACACACACACACCATCACTTAAAATCTTGTAGCACCATTCAGACACCAAAGCCTGCTTCCGTCTGCTTCCGTCTCATGATACTGCCTGAAACCGGTTATTCCGCTCTACTATTATAAAACTCTTTTCATCACCAAAATAAGCCGAGGTAGCCCAGCATAACAAAGAGCAGAAGAAGTCAAAAGGGGAAATGGTTTTGTAGCTAAAGAGGTTCAAGTGTCAGGAAGGTTTAGATAAAGCTATAGCTTTTACAAACAATCCTTTTGCCATGCAATAAATGGGCTGGTTTCACTCTGTTATTATGGAGGTTTCATGTCGTCCCTTAAGCACAGCTTCTGTGTTGAGGATAACACATTAGCCTAGCATTTACTCAGAAACATTTTGTCTCAGAGCAAAAAGTGGTTCTTTCTCCAGTTAGTGTCTGTGTGGAAAGTGCCAAGCAGGATACAGGAGTTAACCCCAAACCAGAAAGGCCCCCAGACTCTCAGCTTGCTTTCTTTTTAAGTAGGCCAATAGGGCCATCTTTTAAAGAAAGTTGGTAAGTAAAGACTGGGGCAACAATTTGAAGGCTGCAGATACAGAGAAACTGCTGTTGATTAAAAAAACAAACAAACCACACACACTTAATCACTGCTCCTAAGCAATCAGAATAAGCAATGCTGACAACCGAAAGCTGGGATTTGGGGTGCAGGGGGAGAGCTCCCATAGCAGCGGGGGGGGGGGGGAGACAGGGGGAAACTTATTCTTGCTCTTAGCCTGACCCTGGTTTAAGGAGGATAGTCCAAGCTGTGCACTGACAGGTATATTTGTTTAGGCACATTCCACCTACATTATTTCATTCGCTGCCCAAGAGTGCTGCCTATACAACATAAAACAGAATTGGCTGCCTCTGGTATGTTTTACTCAGAAGTAACTCCCTTGAAATAAACTAGGCTTCCTTCCTACTGAGATAAAGGGTGACATTGCAGTCACCCTCCTCTGATTTTCCATGACCCCCTACACAGCCACAACTCGTCGCCTTGTCATCTCTGGGCTGTTGTTTATTACTATACAGTAACTGTAAGAGAACAATATAAAACACAAAATGAACCGGCAAAAAGACCTTATAGCTTTGTCAATGTACGATTCCTATAGACTGTGCTTTAACACAAGGATACTTTTCATTTATCCAGGATGGCAAAATGTGTCGCTTGTTGTTGTGAAGATGAAATGGGAGGGGAAGAAAATACACAACGGCTCTGTGATGGTGATGTAGGTTAGGCAAAGTAAACATATGTATGTGAGCAGCAGGCCGGTAGGGGAAGCAGGCGGTTCAATCTACATACAGAGAATTGGACCCAAGAAATCTAGTCTGTGCCAACTGTCGCAGGTATCCAAATAGTACCTGTAACCAGGGAATGTGGTGAATTCAATTCAGTTTGAGCATTATTGATGGAAGTGCACATTTTATAAAAATGCAAGCTGAAACCCAACTCTCTTTCAAAATTTGCACTTTTCTCCAACCAAATGATGTCTATTAAAAACATGTATATTACGAGAAATTGCTTGCAAAAAAAATAGTATGTGGAGACAGGAATGCAAGAATGAAAAAATTAGAAACTGGTAGGAACGTAAATTGTCAGAGTCCTCCCTCCATACCTATGGCATCATTAGTAAGAACTGCCCCTGGCCACAACCACACCATTTTGTGAATTGTTGTTGTATCATCTTTGACTCTTGTTCTTGTTCTTTTTGGCAACATTTTTGGGAGCCTTTTCTGAACATCATTAAGGGGCAAGAAATTGTTACTTAATTGCTACATGAGCATGTTTTGAGAGGGCATTAGGAGATTCTACCTTATGCTCCAAAATACTGTATTTTTCTGTATATAAGACTGGATTTCCCCCCTTAAAAAATAGTGTCCAAAATTTGGGGGCGTCTTATACATGGATATATCCCCCTATTTTCTTAAATCGGAGTCCCAAAAAATAGGGGGCGTCTCATACATGGGGGCGTCTTATAGACAGAGAAATATGGTACTGTAGACCAGTCCTGTTTCCTGGGACACCACTGAGGTAATAAAATGCACATTCGGTGCTAGCAGTCATTTAAAAAACTGAATATCAGGGTGATCTGTACTAACGAATATGATCTCCAAACATCATTAGAATAGGCTCACAACATAATAAGCTATTTCCCATCCCCAATGAGGAAACTGCTCGGCTTATTCTGAACCAATCAAATTGATTTGCAGGGCTGGCTGAGCCATTAGGCAGAATGAGGCAGCTGCCTCAAGCAGCTGGATTTGAAAGGGCAGCATCTTGCTTGTTATTTCACTTGTTTTTATTTATTTATTACTCCCCAGAGAGGCACTTGTGGAATTTCCTGCCTTGGGCACCAGAATAAATTAGTCAGATTTGGGTACAATGCGCCTTGATCCGAGGTAGAAGGTTCATTTGCCATTCAGCCTCAGGCAGCAAAATGTCTTGAGCTGGCCCTATTGATTTGGACAGTCACGTTTCACTCTTAAAACCACTGGTCCACTCTTGCAGCACCTTGAAATGCAACAAGAGGCATTGCTTGCATTTAATTTATTAAAATTATGCAGCAAAACCTCATAATCTACTCAGCTCCAAAACAGCTGGCATCAGCATTCACCCTCACCCACAGAGTTCAACATGCCACACATAGAGAAAAAAGTGAGCATGCCAATCAACCTCTTCCACTGATCCTCTTTTGCTAATATTTATTGTGCTTTTTATAAAAAGTCCCTTCTGGGCACCTGACCAGGTATATATTGTAGTACGACTCATGCAACATGTTGGTGACTAATATACACACAAGCAAATCAGTCTCTTAAGCTTAAGCCAAGAAATAGTATTCTCTATGAAATTGAATATAGGAGTATAGCCTCTAGATCAAGGGAAGTTATAGTGCCACTGTATTCTGCTCTGGTCAGACCTCACCTGGAGTACTGTGTCCAGTTCTGGGCACCACAGTTCAAGAAGGACACTGACAAACTAGAACGTGTACAGAGGAGGGCAACCAAAATGGTCAAAGGCCTGGAAACAATGCCTTATGAGGATCGGCTAAGGGAGCTGGGCATGTTTAGCCTGGAGAAGAGGAGGTTAAGGGGTGATATGATAGCCATGTTCAAATATATAAAAGGATGTCACATAGAGGAGGGAGAAAGGTTGTTTTCTGCTGCTCCAGAGAAGCGGACACGGAGCAATGGATACAAACTACAAGAAAGAAGATTCCACCTAAACATTAGGAAGAACTTCCTGACAGTAAGAGCTGTTCGACAGTGGAATTTGCTGCCAAGGAGTGTGGTGGAGTCTCCTTCTTTGGAGGTCTTTAAGCAGAGGCTTGACAACCATATGTCAGGAGTGCTCTGATGGTGTTTCCTGCTTGGCAGGGGGTTGGACTCGATGACCCTTGTGGTCTCTTCCAACTCTATGATTCTATGATTCTATGAATATCAATATTCTTATCAAGGCTTTGAGACTAGACCACTGAAGAGGCCCGGAAAACTACCATACTTTGGGAGTGTGCTACCTGCAAGCCCCAGTAAAAGGGCCCCATCAGGGGTGAACAGCGGCCTCTTGATTACTTGGACTGTCAGGGCAAAACAGGTGCGAAACGTCGGCACCCTGTCTGCAACTTCATTAACATCTATCTACAACTTCACTAGCATCTCTCAGTATTGTGAGCAACACCGAACTTACCTCTTGTTGGTATCTTCATGAACTTACACAAAAAGATAAAGAAAACAAAAGACTGAGTTAAGCATTTGAAAAATCCATTGAAATCAAACATTATAAGTTCATCTTAGACTGTGTAGTTTGCAAGTTTCTGTGGCTTTGCACAAGACTTTGTATTTTTCTCAGAAGATTGATGAAGAATGTATAATTATTTTGGTAATTATTGTGTGTATATTAGTCGCCAACGTGTTGCATGAGTCTATCAGCAGCACAGGCTGCATTTTTCTAGCAGGTATATATTGTAAGCAAAACTCGCAAGTTACATACAAGTGCATAAACAACAGTGTGTACATGCATTTGGTGCTCAGAAATATGTTTCTAAGTACAAACATGACATCTGAAACAGCTCCTGTGCCTGGAAGGCAACGCTGTTGTGATTCTCACTGATTCTGACCTTCTTACATATTCTTTGGCCAAGGGATTGGAAAGAAAAGCAGACTCATCTTTTTCTCTCGTTGGTGCAATGCGAATATCAGCACTTGCGGGTAATCCAGTCCCTAAATCCCACATCAAGGGAAGGAACACGAAGAGAATTTTTTAAATTTGACACAGACAAGTGGAGATGTGTGCAAAATGGGCAAGGTGAATCCCTTCCCGAGAACTAAAGAGTCAGAATCAAGGATGGACAGTTCCTGAAGCAACTCCACAGCGAAATATTTCAGCTATGAACCATGCTTGAATGCAATTTATCCTCTTTAAGTAGTCCCTGTCCTGTCCCCTCCCCTCTGCAAAGAGCCAGCCTGCCTCTGTTTCAAAGGTGAGTGTCCATATGGGGTGGGCTGTATCATAGCTCAGAAGCAGAATGCATACAAAAAATCCTGGGTTCAGACACAATGTGCTGGTCCCGGGGAGGGGGAGGTTACTGTGAGGCATGATCAGAGTCCGGTCCTGGGCCGAGGGTCTGGAGACTGTCCACCAAGGGCGAAGCTGGGTCCAAAGCAAGAAGCCAGGCGTGGTCAGGAACTCCGGAAAAACAGGTCTGGGTGCTGGCAGAAACAGGTTTCCAATGTCGTTGCTCCTGCAACCTGGGACTGGGCTGACTCCTCTGGGGCCTAGGGCGGTCCCGGCCCACAGGTGACTCGCCTCTCCTGGCCTTAAGGCGAGCACTCCTCCTGAGAGAACCTAGTTCCCTCTGCCTCTCTGCCCTGAGCCTCTGCAGCTCAGGAGAGGCTGGAGGGTTACTGGACCCAGAGGCAGCCTCACCTTCTCCTGACAGAGCTGGGAGAGGAGCACCTGCAGGCAATGGGTCCTCAATCACCTCCAGAGCCAGAGTGGATTCATCTGGTGTCTGCTCCTGAGGATCCGACACAGGTGCAGGCCCTTCAGATTCAAGGCCCTGCCCCGGCTCAGCCGGCCCTGGAGGAAGGGACTCCTGTGCAGGCTGGGATTCCTCCAGTTCAGCCTCTGAATCAGATTCCCAGGCCATCACACACAAACACCTTCAGGTAGGAGTGGGAAAGACCTTTTCCTGAGACCCTGGAGAGCCAGTCTGTGTAAATCAGGGATGCAGAACTGGATCTGGATCCTTCCACTGCCCAACTCCTGTGGATCAACAGTGATAAGTGGGTGAGGCCACCCACCTGTCAATCACCATTGTGACACCAGATGACCATTTCAAAGGGGCTCATTCTCGGCATCCATCAGCCGATGATTACTGTGACAGAGCTGCTTTGAAGTCCATTTGTAGGTGCAGTATGGAGTTAAAACTGCACCTGAAAACACATTTGTCATCCGTCATGGCTGCTTTAGCTGAGATTCCTGCAATGCAGAGGGTTGGACTTGATGATCCTTGGGATCCCTTCCAACTCTACGATTCTATGATGGTATGATTTTTCCCTCTGCAGGCTGGCAGGTGGAAAATGTGCGTTGGCAGACAGATGGAGTCTAACTGTGGCAGCAACTGGATTTCAAAGGGGATCGCTCTCAGCCCCATCAGCTGATCAGCACTGAAAGCAAGACCCCACTGGCTACACTACACAGTTTTCAATGGGGAGTTCCCTAGTGCAGATGATCCCAACCACGCCTTTACCTTTTCCCATACCTGATGTCACAGATGAGTCACTAGTTGGGTCTGCAGTCCAGAGGTTCCCCACTGCTGGAGATGAAGCCAAAGGACCAATGATCCTTTGCTGCAGAAGGAAGCTTCTCCTCCGCCTGCACTTTCAGGATATTGGATTGAAGATAACTGAGTTTGCCCTGCTCCTCCGCAAAGGTTAAACAGCAAGGATAACTTGGTGGATCTGACTGCCGTTTGACAGTCAGCCTGTGAATAGCATACTGGGGTCTATTCATATTGGATGAAGGTATGGGATTAGTCTTCACACAACACACTCATACATACACAAATTAGAATTAGCTTAACATGAGAGATGCGGTTTCCCTCTGCCTAGTTGTGCTAAGACCCAAAGCTTATAACAACAGCCTGAGAGACTATGCTTTTGGTTACTTTCCCTGTTAGTATGTTTCAGACTATTTTCTAATAAAATGCCCTCTTTGGGGCTGTGTTTCAAATTGTTTCTATTTTAGCTTGCTATCTTTAATACTAAACAGGCATCTGTGAGATATGCAGTTAAAACAGGGACTTAAATGAGATTAATTCAAATGGCAGTTATGTCTGAGGAAATGAAATCTAACTGCATAAATAAGGATTAGTAATGCAGCCGAATGCATTCATTGTCTGAAAAGTTATTTCGCTGCCAGGATAGCTGTTTGTGTCCCAGGAACTGTATCAAGTACATTTAATTCTTGGGGCCAGATTCACCTTACTGGTCTTGCCAGCAAAAGCCTGCATAAGGACTTCTGCTACTGAAAGGGGTCTTTTCCTCCCTCCCCTCACACACAACCCTCCAGATTGTCTCTGGGGTAGAGGGCAGACTGTTTCCCTCCCACCCACTCCACCTTGTGGTCCCAACCACTGGCAACCCATGCTACATCACTGATCCACAGTCCACCATTTCTCATTCCAATCCTCCTATAGCACCTGCATCTCCTAGCCCATTCACAATAACAACTGCAAATAGTTCAAGAAGTAAAACATAGATACATGTTTATTATAGAAAGAGACTCACTGTTGCTCTTCCTCTCTCTCTCTCTCTCTCTCTCTCTCTCTCTGTATGTGTGTGTGTGTGTTTTAGCAAACATTAATGGGGGGGGGAACCTGCTCAAACTAACAACTACTCCCTTCCCCTAGCAGCCTCCAAAGAGTGTGCTTCAAGCTGTTTGGAGGAAACATCCCTGAGCATGCTCAGAAAGTTCCTAGGTTTCCCCAAAAGATAGCCCAGTTTTTGGCTGGCTTGAGGTAATGAAAAGGGGGGGGGGACTGCACAACCAAGGCAAATGACTATTTGCCCTGGTAAGATTAAAATTGGCTGTTCTGCCTGGAGACATATGAGTGAGACCTCTGGACACATTAATAGTTTGGGATTGAGATTGGCTGAGTGGTGAAGACAGGTGGTTGGTCAGGGGATGGAAGATTAACAGAAAAGTATCCAGGACTACTTTGAAATGCAGACCCTCCAAGTATCCCTATTTTCCAGGGATTTACAGAAGCTGTCCCAGTTTCTGAATTGATCCCAGAATCCCCTGCTTTTCCTTAGGATGTCCTTTTTTATCAGAGAAATGTTGGAGGGTATGGAGTTATTGCAACCCCTGAGCCAAGGGGATAAGTAACAATACAACCTTTAGAAGACATCTGACAGCATTTCTGCATAGGGAAGTTTTTAATGTTTGGTGCTTTGTAATGTTTTATATATGTTGGAAGCCTCTCAGAGTGTCTGGGAGAACACAATCAGATGGGTGGGGTATAAATTATTATCATTATTGTTGAATAGGAAACCCCCATTTTCATCAGAGGAATGTTGGAGGACATGGAAATGAATTGTGGAAGGATGTAGAAAAGGAAAGGGTGTGGTTTTGAGATTTGGTGGGGGGAGGTTTTTAAGCAAATTGCCAGCCATTTCACTTGGTAGGACTGAACCCTGGTGGCCATAATGGATCATCCTCCACTGGCTATAGTTCAAGAACATCTGGAGGGCCACAGGTTCCTCATCCCTGATACCAACAGAGGAGCTCATCTTCTCAAATGGTACCCTCACATAAGTGTTGTCACACCATGGGCAAGACAGCCAGACTCACGGTCTGCAGAGGCATTTACATGAGACCTTTGGCAAATGAACCAAGCCATCACCCTAAGAGTAAACCTGCTATTTTCTTCCTTGCATCTAGTCCTGAGCTTATACACGTACTTGTTTTACTGGTCATTCAGTTAGGACCAGGAAGGGAGTTGGATGTCTTTTGCCCAGGTACCATTTTTGACATGTAAGGCAACTAATCCACTGTGAGTTATTTATATGAGATATGTAAGAATAGTATCCTTTTAAAAACTAAACAAGGGAACAAAAACTATCACCGTAAAGTATAAAAATGAGTTCATATCATTAGACCCCTACGTCTTCCGATAATAAAACCATTATTACTATCTTTTGACAGCCTAATGGAAACTCTTCTTATTGCGCCTTTCAAACCCTTTCATGTTTCAGATATGTCTGCAGATCAAATAGTCTCTCAGCTTCCTTCCAGTCCCAGATTACCCCATACACAATTTACTCTGGAGTCACTGCAGGAATTGTCTTTTTCTCCTCTTTCTTTCTTTCTTTCTGGGGGAAGGAACCCATCAAACTGTTTTCAGGGCTGACAGAGAAACCTGCCATACTTAGAGGCACAGGTGAGTAGTGATGGGCAACTAGAGATGGCAAAATCTGTCAAATTCCGTTTCATCCTAGTTCTCATTATTCCAGCCTCAAGTTCAATTCTCCAGATTTCTACATCAGCCTGCATTAAAAAAAAAAGTCCTCATGAAAATTCACCAGCATTTTAATGTGAATTTCTCCTAACATACACAACTTTGCATGCAATCTTGCCTAAAATGCATGTTTTTGCAAGCAATTTCCCCTAATTTATACTGCATTTCTGTATGTTGTTTTCACTAATAAATGCATTTCTATGTACACTTTACCCTATCACATGCATTCTTTGTACACATCACTTGGCTGAATAACTCCATTGCAAAATCGAGATAAGTGTGAATTTTGAAAGGTGCCTGCATTTTGGTTTGCAAAATATTTCAGGAAGTGCAAACAAAATATGTGGGTTCACCTTTAAATACCTATGAGCAACACACACAAACCCTTTCTGCAACTCGCTTCAAAACTGGACACAGCAAACTGAGTAAAAAATCTCGCCAAAATCAGAAAGTAGGTTGGTTTACTTACTTCAAAACCTGTCTGGATCTCACTTGAATCTTCAAGCATTTGGCTACATCCTATGGTAAGTGGCATACAACTTTCCTCAAGAGTTTTGCTTCGTTCTGGGGTTTTCTTCTCCTTCTGGACCCAGATGTTGCCTCTAATTGATGGATTTAATTCTCTGAGGAACAGCCACCTGCAAACCAGTTTGTAACAAATTTATGTTTCCCAATATGCATGCTTATATGCTTATCAGGATTACATTTCACCAGCCACTTCATCTGGCCATTCTCCCCATATTTATGTCCCTGTGACAAAATTCCCATCCACTTTAATTTGTATCGTACAGATGGGGATGGGTTGGCGGAAGTCCTCTTCACTTCCTTCCTCACTGCACGCAATACCAGCCTCTCCTTTCTTGATATATACACCAGGAGTTATGAAACTTGTGAGTCACATAGACAGCACAGATGTCAAGGAATCATAACCAGCATGGCTTTCCCATATGGTTTAGCAGTGGGAGGTCTCACAGAAAGGCAGTTCATTATGCAAGACATCTACAGCCACCAATATAGATGTAACAATGTCTTTCCAGAGCCCATTGAAGTAAATTATGTATGTATGGGATGCCTGGGTGCAGTAAGTCCTAAATAAACTAGTGCTCTCATGGGTAACGTTAAATCTCTCCTCATTCAAAATAAGGCTAGACAAAGGAAATGCTTTAACAGTCTAGAAAGGTTAGACTATATCCCTAACAGAAACAAGGAGGAAACATGCAAAGGGGCATTTTTTAAATAAAAAAAGCCCAGCATTTCCCCAATACATTTCAGGCTTTGCAATTCTTTTTCAAAGATGCTGCACTACAAAACAAAAGGTGTTTGTTGTTGTTTAGTCATTTAGTCGTTTCCGACTCTTTGTGACCCCATGGACCAGAGCACACCAGGCACTCCTGTCTTCCACTGCATGGATCACTGCCTTGTCGTGGCAAAGGGGCTTGAACAACTCAGAGAAGCTATGAGCTATGCCGTGCAGGGCCACCCAAGATGGACAGGTCATAGTGGAGAGTTTTGACTAAACGTGATCCACCTGGAGCAGGAACCGGCAAGCCACTCCAGTATCCCTGCCAAGAAAACTCCATGGACAAAGACAACAGGCATATAAAAAACAAAAGGTAGACGTCCTTATTTTTTACATTTTATCTCACCCTAAAAGTCCAAGGAACTCAACGTGGTATACAAATCCTCTCCCCCTTTCCTCGTTATAGCCCTGTATGGTAAGGTAAAGGTAAAGGGACCCCTGACCATTAGGTCCAGTCGTGGCCGACTCTGGGGTTGCAGCGCTCATCTTGCTTTATTGGCCGAGGGAGCCGGTGTACAGCTTCTGGGTCATGTGGCCAGCATGACTAAGCTGCTTCTGGAGAACCAGAGCAGCACAAGGAAACGCCGTTTACCTTCCCGCCAGAGAGGTACCTATTTATCTACTTGCACTTTGACGTTTCGAACTGCTAGGTTGGCAGGAGCTGGGACCGAGCAACGGGAGCTCACCCCGTCACGGGGATTTGAACCACCAACCTTCTGATCAGCAAGTCCTAGGCTCAGTGGTCTAACCCACAGCACCACCCACATCCCCCTCTATGGTAAGTTAAGCTAAATCCATGTCTCACTGGTCCATGATCCAGCACGTATACATCATACGCCACAGCATTTTATTCCCCTTTAATGTTACAGAAATACACATACAAACATATGCAAAACATTAAAAGGAATTAACGTTTGTGGTACGCACACAAAGTGCATTTCTCGTGATGGCTGCAATCACATCCCCCCCATTCCATATTGTCATGAAATGGATTTTTAGCAGAGGAAGGTGTCCCTGATTGGGTGTTGTTGGGTTTTGGGGTTGTTTTTTAGTATTTGATTGTCCAGTAGAGGCAGATGTTGTTAACTGGACCTCCAGAGTAGGAGGGTGTGACTCGCCTGGTGGGTTGTCAAACCTCCCCCAGTAACTATAAATATCCTATTCATAAAACTGTCTGGCACAGTTGCTGCTTGATCACTTTTTAGAATGCTCCCTCCTAGACTTGCTGCTCAACTTTCTTTGGAACACTACCTGTTGATTAATAAACCTTTGTGGTACATATAACCAGCTGAAGGCAAACCCTGAAGTAACGTAACAAAGGGGCGGCATGAGCTTCTCTCCTCCACCATGCAGATAGCCTGCAGTATGTGACCGGTGTTCTATGCACAGGCCTGGGCATGCAGAGGCCTGGTTCTCCTGCTCGATAAAGGGCAGGCAGGAGAGGGAGGGTGCCACAAAACTGGCATGGGAACGCATTCGTGTACTATACATTTAAAGAAGCAGCAACATCTAGAAGGCGCTGCTCCAGAGTTGGCAGGCAACTCAAAGGTCACTTAGTCCAACTCAGTGGTGTCTGGAGGTGGGTGTGGTGAAGGCGGCATGCCCTGGGTGCCATCATGATGGGGGGTGACATCGCTGCACCACACACACCCCGACGCTCACCACGGCCGGTGCCCCCTGGACGCTCGCCGCAGCCAGTGCAACCCCGGGACGCTCACCATGGGCAGCTAGCCCAGCTCCTGCTCTGGGTACTGGAGCAGCTTTCTCCGCTTCTGGTCCAACTCCCTGCTGATTCAGGAAATCCACTACCCTAGCATCTCCAACAGGTGACCATCCACCTTCTGCTGAAAAATAATCAACAAAAGAGAGACAACTGCTATCAAAGGCAGTGTGTTCCAAGGCCAATCCACTAGTATCACCAGGAGTTTCTTATTAGTTTTGATGGGTTTTTAAAGCTCTTCCCTGTGTGGGTTGGGGATATCTTCCTTCTGCAAAAGCTGGTATCCTCCAGCACCCCTGCCTGGGAGACAATGCTGGAACCATCATTGACCAGATTTTCCACCTGCCTTGCCCCAGTTCCCCTGCCTGGGAACACGTTGCTTCAATAGTCTTGTTTTCTCTTTTTTGTTTTCATTTTTTTTAACTGGAGTTTTTTTAACTCCATTTCCAACTTAGTTTTTTTCCAAAGCAATAGTCTTGTTTTCTCTTAACGTTTTTGTGGGGAGCGGACTTCGCCTTTTTAGCAAGATTGCAGATGTGTTTGGTTTTCAATACTGTGGAATTTTTTTGAATTTGAGGGCCTTCTCCGTGGCTGCTGAGAAGGCCCTAGACAAGGTAAACTGGCTCCCTCCTTATTGTCCTTCTGCCGGCAAGTGAAGTCCTCCTCATTCCAACAGGCTTTGGGGCACTGACTGCTTTTCATGAAAGGGCTGGTGCTGTGCTCTTTGTATTGTAACTATTTGTATGATTTTAATAGGTTTTTTTATTTGTGTATATACATACATGCATAATTTTATTTAGGGAAGCTGTGTAATAATAATAATAATAATAATAATAATAATAATAATAATAATAATAATTTATACCCCACCCATCTGCCTGGGTTTCCCCAGCTACTCTGGGCGGCTTCCAGCAAATTGTTAAAATACAATAATTCATCAAATATTAAAAGCTTCCCTAATGTTTTATTGCGACCTTATATATATGTTGGAAGCTGCCCAGAGTGGTTGGGGCAACCCAGTCAGATGGGTGGGGTACAAATAATAAAATTATTAGTAGTAGTAGTAGTAGTAGTAGTAGTAGTATCCCAGCTTTCCACAGTTCCAACCATGGCAACTTACAACATGAAAACAACCCACATAACTACAACATACCAAAAGTAGTCATAAACAATAAAGAAAACGTTAAAAGTGCACAACCTAAACTGAACTATTTTCACATAAATCACAAGATTTTTAATAAAGATACAAACAACCAGCAGCAACAACGCCGCCTCCAACAAAAATCCTCAAACAACACCAATATGTCCTGTCTAGAGGCTCACAAAGTGTCAGCTTGCTCCACAAAATTTTTGATAGATGGAGACAGATGAAGATGCCTTCTGTCATTCTGAGAACATAGAATCATAGAGTTGGATGGGAACCTGAGGGTCATCTAGTCCAACCCCCTGCGCTGCAGGAAACATCAACACATGGTCCCCCATCAAATTTGAAACCGTACTGGTCCCTACTTAGCTTTGCAACTGTGCTAGCAGCTTTATTGCTGTTGTGCCGCTACTGCAAAAAGTATGCTACTGTCTTGATGTGCTGCCCTGCTTTTTGATCCTAAAAAGTTCAAGTGAAGAAAATAGTTGTTTCTCTCTGTGTGTTTGAAGTAGGTCATCAAACAAGGGGTGAATATGCTTTGCCATAGTCAGACATAATTTTTGTGGGTGGTCGCACTGCTAGTTCGAAGGATCATAGTTCTGAAATTCTATTTACATGTCACAAATGTGTGACCATCTGCTGCCATCTGCCCAGTTTACAGCACTGAGTTCAGAGTACACTATTCATTCTGTGCAAGTAACGATTCCTGGAGGGGTTTCTACTTTCACCATATTGCACAATATCTAGAAAAAAGCACCCTCTCATTCAACTTATGCCAATTAGCAAGACTTGAGCTGCAAGACGGAAATCTCAGACTTTGTTTCTGTAATTGTTTATTGTACCTAAATGTGGAAAAAAATGGTAAAAGGGAATTGGTTCTTAGCAGGAAGCCTGGAACATGAGTCTATTTTCAGCTTCAGCCGTACTTTATTCAGAGGATGTTTGCCAAGTCATCCATTTGACTGTCTAGAAAATGGACAATCTCATTATCCTTCTCCATCCTAATGATAGGACATAAGACCATAGCAGAGCTTCTGAAATTGGGATGTCAGACAGTCAATGCACCACCACCAAACCGTGGCCAAAGGAGTGATTTACAGGGAAACTCTCCAGAATGCCAAGAAAGACCCTTTTCAGATTAGAGTGGGTCATGTCTTAATGCCTAATACCAATGCCTCCCAGTCTGATATACTCACTAGGATGATTAGCTTATGGCCCATGATCCCTGACAGTAGGTTACGGGAGTTGAAGTCCAACATCTGATGGACCACACTGTCATAAGAGATACTGAAACTAACAGTATCAGAAACTGTATCAGTATCAGATACTGAAACTGTGTCAGATACTGAAACTAACAGGGTCAGAAATTCTAGGTCATGTTAATAAATTAGATTAGGTCCAGTTGGCAGAGAGGGTACAACAAAGAGACAACCAGTCCAGCCTTAGGCCTTTTGGAGGAGAGCTCTGGTCCTTCCTGGCATTTCACCTAACCCTCTCTCTCAGCTCCTAAGTGGGCAGTCCTAGTAATGGCACTAGGAGTCAAGGAAACAAACAACTTCATGTTCACAGGCTTCTTATGCCCTTGAAGCAGGACTCTAAGGAACACAGAATATAGCTGTGGCCTAAACTGACTATGGAGCCATGCTAAAAGAGAGTCTCCATCCCCATCGTTCAGCCCGGACGCGGAGATCCAGCTCTGAGGGCCTTCTGGTGGCTCCCTGATTGGGAGAAGAGAAGTGAAGCTAGGAACCAGGCAAGGGGCCTTCTTGGTATTGGCACCTTCCCTGTGGAACACCCTCCCATCAGATGTCAAGGAGATGAGTAGATTTGTGGTGGTGGCATGAACCAACAACATTAAAAGCCATCAGAAACCACAAAGTGACTCTGTGATGGTGCTCGCACCACGTGAACCCAGCCTGCCCCACCATTTTCCTCATTCATCTTCTGACAGTGGCATCTTTTCACTATCATAGGGTATCAGATTTGCGGCCCTCCAGATGCTCTTAGACTCCAACTCCCATTATTCCTGACCATAGCTGGGGCTGATGGGCGTTAGAGTCCAGCATCTGAAGGGTCACAGGTCAGCCATCCCTACCCTTGAGGTCGCAGTGAGCATACACTTGCCACATAGGTCTCCTCCTGCTGTTTGGAGGAGAATTGTGGAGATTATTCTCTCCATCTGCCTTCCTCCCTATCACAATTTTGTGATAAGTGCCTGAGTGACACACAGATGGGGGGGGGAGAGAGAATGAGTATGTGTCTGTGAGTAAGTGTGCATGAAAGGCTCAACTCACCGTGGGCTCCAGCCACAATATGGCTCTTAGGGGCAGTAAGGTTGCCTGCCCCCTTTCAAAAGACTTTGTGCACCACTTGCACACCAATGGCTACCTTCCCTCTTATGGTGCTTCTCACTTCCACCTACTTCATAGCTGGTCAAACGAGGCTGTCAGAGAAGAGGAAGACATGAGGTTCCTAAACCAACCATTGACTGAGTCTGCATCTCAAAGTTGTTGTTGTTGGGGAGTTTGCGTCAATCCTCATTCTGTGGATTTGCATGCCCAGATCCAAAATCATCACTAGACAAGCTGCAACATCTTGCTATTCGGAGCACTCTCAACAAAAGGGGCAGGGGCGGGGAATACAACTTAGGAACCATACACTGAAACTCTTCTTTTACAAAGCTTCCTGCTCCCAGATTTCCCCGAACAGCCTTTGAGATTCTAAATGGGGGGAATCAGTCCAAGTGTGGAGAATTGTAAAGGTCACGGTAGTACAGAACACTCCTCACACCACACCATACATTAAACATTTCGGGGGACTCATTATCGTCACGGAGGCTGCGAGATGAGAAAGCAACAGGACCATGTTAAATGTATCCCTCTGACAATTTATAATGAGGCCGGTACTTGTAAGGAGTATAAATGGATGCTATTTTCATTATGGATTTTAGCATTCCAGATCCTCCATAAGCACCATATTGCATTTCTCAAGTTACAATGCATTACCAACTACCAGATGAATAAAAGGATTTTATATACCCCCTGGCATTTCCATCTGTCCGTGCCTGTATAAAGCACTGGTTTCAAGCAGCGGTGGCCTTTTTAACAGCAGAGGTTGTTGCTCGTTGCTCTAGGAGCCTGCCTTCCCCCAGCAGCTAATTAATGAGGGGCTAGTGGACATCACTCCAGGCTATGGAGGTCTTTGGCTCCATCCGTCAACAAAAGAGTAGCGCTGAGTGCACAGAGGCAACGCGCACTTAGGGCTCCTTTAGTGAAGAAGCAAAGAGGGGGAGGGTGTCTAAGAGAATAAGCGAGGCAAGCACAGCCAGACCAAATGCTGGAAGCAGGAAGCCGTGCAATTCATTTGTCCTTTTTGAGTGGGATTGAAGAGCCCCGCTTTCTTTTCTGAAAAAAGAAGCAGCCACTTCCAAGCAAGTAACATTAGGCAGAAGAGCAAAGGACTTCAAATCTTTTTGTGCAATTAATTGGAGGGAGTGGAGAATGTTTCTGGCTGGTGCTTCTAGTTTGCATCTTGCATATATATATATTCAGATTTTCATTTGTTACATATCCCAGTTTGGAATGCTCTTCTATTTAGCAAGTTTTGGAAATAATAATCACTTCCTGTCCTAGCTTGGGAGCCCCAGGTGAGGATGCATCTAGCTACTTTAAGAGCTCCTGGGTGCAGGTGGATATGCTTATAGAAGGCTGCTTCCTTGCATGGCTCTCCCTTGTTCAAGACGGGCATCTCAGACCCAGGAGGCCAGGTCTCTGTATGCAGACCTCACAACTCTTGCCAGGTCACACCCTCACTGGCCCTGCTCTGTACTCTTCTCAGATGCTTCTCCTGGCATCACAGAAGTATATGGAATCACAGAAGTATAGAGATGGAAGGGATCCCAAGGGTCATCTAAGTCCAACTCCCTGCAATCCAGGAATCTCAGCTAAAGCTTCCATGACAGATGACCATCCAACCTCTGTGTAGAAACCTCCAAGGAAGGAGAGTCCACCACCTGCCAAGGGAGACTATTCCACAGTCAAACAGCTCTTGCCATCAGAAAGTTTTTCCTGCTGTTTAGTCAAAATCTTTCTTGTAGCTTGAGTCCATTGGTTTGGGTCCTAACCTCCAGAGCAGGAGAAAACAAGTTAGCTCCATCATCTATCTGCAAGCCCTTTACATAGAGAAAGGTGGCATGTAGAAACCTCTTAGTTTTGTGTGGCTAGAACGTACCCTACCTTCCACATGTAAGAGTCACCTCTGTTGTCCTGTCCACTGTAGGCTGGGCCTTGCTCATCTCTGACATGAGAAAGTTGCCTATGAGCAGGGCTAGCCCAAGACTTTTCAGCACCCACAGGATGGTGGCCCTCCTCCTGCCAGTTTAGTGATGGAGGTGACGATGTAGAGAAATGTTGCATGATTTCTGTTTAAAGTCAAGCGCCAGCTGTTATGAAATAGGTTGCGGAACTTACCATCTTAACAACTGGATTCCTAAATGTTTCTATTTCTTGATTGTTTTTGGAAGCTTCAGTGACCGCTCTTTTCAGTTTAAGCTTCCTAAAATGGGAAGCCGTGAGAATGGTCAGGCTGCAATCCTAGGCACATACTGGAAAGTAAGTCCTATTGAACTCAAGTGGAACTTACTTCTGAGTAGACATGTAGAGGTTTGCAGTGTAAGGCTCTATTTACATTTAAGGACTAAACACGCCACGTGTTCCCTAAATAAACCGCTGGCTGTTGTACCGTTACAATGTTAATTACGTGGACCATCCTACAACCACCTGGAAAGGAAAGGAAAGGAGCATTGGAGGCTGCCTCACCTCCTTCCCTTCCTCTGTCCTGGAGTTTTGGGAGAAGGGTTATGTGGTAGATAGTGTGGGGGTCTTCCCTCCCTCCCTCCCCAGCTCCTTCCTCCGAATAAAGGAAGTTTGTGTGTGCAACCCTTAGGGGTTGGGAGGACAGCAGCAAGTTCTCATGCTGGTAAAGGAATTCTCCTCCTCCATCTGCCACACATGGTGCTGCCTCTCCTGGTTTGCCACCTGAGGTACCGGCCCTGTCTATGAGAAAATGTGACTCCTGGGCTGAAACATGTTCCCTGTCCCTTGCCTCTCACCTCATCTTCCTTCCCTCCTACCAGTCCCAATTTGCAATGGGCAACACTGGTAGGCACTGCTTTGAGCTCCTTGAAGTAAGGATAGGAGGCCGGTGGGAAACAGAAAGATCTTCAGATGCTTTCCAAACAATGATTAACCAGCTTAGGCATCAGTTTATAACACACACACCCAATCAAAGATTAAAAAATGAGCCCTCAAACATATTGTCAAATTTATGATAGCTTGAAGTGCACTGTGATCTGTGTTCATGTGCTATAACCAACTCCAGGTGTGATAAATTTCCAGCCGAGAAAATGTTTTTATGTTAGTCCACCAACACTGCCATCCATCATATTTCCATTATTTTCTTTGCATTCATTATATCTAGACACATACTTCAGAAAATAAAGATTAATACATCCAGGCATAATCTGTCTCAGGTACCCAAATTTTCATTAGTACCCCAAAGATGTCACATTGACTAGGACTCTATGTTCTGCTAACTTTATTTCAGAGTTTCAAAACTTGAGCATTTTATTCAACATGGCCCTAAGGAGATTGTTCAACCAGCATAAGCATTTCTGCTCGCCCAACAGAATAATCTCTCCGCTCCTGCTGTGTGCTGTTCTGAAAGTTCTCCTAACCTTCCGAAGCAGATCTGGGCATGGGGAAAAGGGATGAAGCCCATTCTGCTAGCAGGAATCATTGCACTGGCTTTTGCTAGCGCAAATATTTACCTGAATATGGTCCTTGCTCTTTGGGGAGTGAGATATCTAGAGTGCATGACATCTAGACATGAATGTCTCTTTCATGGGTTATAAAGATATATAGCCATTATAAGGTGAATAAAGACAAATGCAGGGCGCTGTAATTCTATTGCTTGAAATCTGGCAGACCTCCGGTGTCTCAAATGCCCACAAGCATAGCCCATCCTTGTATCTCAGGATTCTGCATGCAATTATGAGAACTAAAAACTTTGCAGAAAATAACATCTGTACACATGTGATGATCACACAAATGCACGAAACACACCGAGCTTAGAAATGCTAATATCAGATTGGTCAAGAGATGTGGGACATAACATAATGTCTGAAGACTGGGAAAGGTTGTGGAGGAAAGGGGTCAAGTTCACTGCATGTACGGTGTTAAAGGAAAATATTATGAAAATGATGTATCGATGATACTTAACCCCTGTAAAATTGGTAAACATATATCATAATAGTGATAAATTATGCTGGAAATGTAAAGAGAAAGAAGGTACCTTTTATCATATGTGGTGGTCCTGCCCCAAGGTGAAAGACTTCTGGGAGAGGATTTATAATGAATTGAAAAAAATGTTGAAATATACATTTATTAAGAAACCAGAGGCCTTTCTTCTTGGAATGAGAGGTTTGGAATTGCCCAAGAAAGAGGTTAGATTGTTTTTGTATGCCACAACTGCAGCTAGAATTTTGTTAGCCAAGAATTAGAAAACACAATTAGTGCCAACAGTGGATGAATGGCAGATGAAGATAATGGACTTTTCGGAGCTAGGCGACCTGACTGGAAGAGTCCGCGACCAGAAGGAGGAGGAGTACCAGGAGGAATGGATGAAATTCAAAGACCATTTAGTTAAATATGCTAAGATAATTTAAACAGAAATACATGCAAATACCAGATAGGCTTAGGATTTAAATATGTGATGTTATAGAATAATATGTTTAAATTTAAAATGAAAAGAAAGAAAGATGTTAATTGATTAAGTAAATTTTATGAGAAAATTGATTTTGGAAAACTGTTACAATGATGTACATTGAAACTCAGCCCGGAGGATTTGAGGAAGTCACTTAACAATGTTACTAAGAGTACAATAATTACAGTTAGGATTTATATTTGTTTGTTTGTTTGTAAATTTTGGAAAATCAATAAAAAAATGGGGGGGGGGGAGAAATGCTAATATCAGAGTCCTTCTATAGGTGGTATCTGACGCCCAGTAAATTGCTTAAAATGTACAAGGGAGGATCCAAACTGTGGTGGAATGTTACCCTCCTCAACTCTGCTGCACACTCCACCAAGCTATCCTGGTGCAGTTGTGAGCCCTGACAAGGCCCACCACTGCTGTAAGGTTTGTTGCCACTGCTGCAAGGTCTCTGCCGAGGTCCACTAAGGCCATTGACATACTTCTGGAAGCTGGTGCCACACCAAAAAAAAATTAATTTCTGCTCACCCAGTAAAAGGAGGTTCCTGAGCTGACTGATCTGCCCACTCTCCCAATCTTGGCTAAGCAAATCAGTCTCCTAACCTTAAGCCAAGAAATAGTATTCTCTACGAAACTGAGTATCAATATACATATCAAGGCTTTGAGTTTAGACCACTGAAGAAGCCTGGAAAACTACTTTGGAAGTATGCTACCTGCAAGCCCCAGTAAAAGGGCCCCATCAGGGGTGAACAGCGGTCACTTGCTTACTTTGACTGCCAGGGCAAAACAGGTGTGAAATGCTGGCACCCTGTCTGCAACTTCATTAAGATCTACAACTTCACTAGCATCTCCCGGTATTGTGAACAACACCGAACTTACATCTTGTTGGTATCTTCATGAACTTACATAAAAAGATGAAGAGGCCTGTAGTAAAGCTAGTGTTTGCTTAGTAGCCATTCCTTGGTCAAGTAACAGAATGAAGCCTTGTGGGTAACCAACAAGCCACAAGAACCCTGGGAAATAAGTTCTGTCCCTTTAACCCCAGACTAACAGGCGTCCAGGGTGAGAAAAGTTTATTATGGGAAAAGGAAACCCTTGATTTCATGGAGGGTTTGACACCTGGGTCTGAAGTTATGCGCATTCCCCTAGTGATGCTATCTGCCTTGATTGCCTGGGAATGTGCATCTGCATAAACTCCAGGAAGGGAGGAAACCCCTATGATTTTTGGCTCTGGGTTCTTAATTGGCCCAGCTGCCAGGAGTTAGTTTGATTAGTCCGCAAGCCGGTCATTGGAGAATTTGAAAATAATCCAAAGTTATGATTGGTTTTGGGGGTTCCGATGCCACGTGGGAATTGGGGATAAAAGATCTGGGAAATGACTGAGAAAGCGCGCTCTGCAATCCGCAACTCGTCCAGCTATGACCATCCCATCTGAATAGCCGTCATTACGTCCTTTGTGATGGAGAAATGCTGAAGCTTTGTTTGCGGAACTTAGAAGGACTCTAACTTTCAAGTAGTCGTGAGTATGTTAGTTAGTTAGACTATGCAATGTTCTTATTTTCTTGCCTGTAAACCTCAAGCGAAGTGCCTGCTAATTTAGCATGTTTTTCTTATGTTCTTTTTAAAATAAATTTTAAGAAAGAAACTGTTTTAGTTTGTGTGTGCCTTTCTGGGGGAATAGCTAATCCTAGCCTGACGCTTGGTTGCGCTCTACCGTATAATTTCTGCCTGCAAGCGTGTGGATACAACTTGTGGGGTGGGGATATCCAGTAATAATTGGGGCACAGACTTCTCCCTGGGCTGTGGCTTGGAGTTCCCCGGGACATAGGGAGTGGTGGCAGCCTTACCGGTGTTATTTTGTCCTGTTTCTGTAAAACGTAATCTTGCCTGCCAGCCCTGCTCAGGAGACCTGATCTGGCCGGAGAGCAAAGACAGGTGAGGGTGGAGCGAGCAGCTGGGGGCGAGATTACCACATGGTGGCAGCGTGGTGGGATCGGACTTCCCTGCAGAAAGGCACTTTGATTTTTTAAAACTTGGCACGTATCTTTTGTGGCTTACAGGTGGTTTATTATTTTGGATAGAGATAGTTAGGAAGGATGGAGGAGGCAACTTCTCGGGAAAATACCATGAAAACGTTGGACCAGTGGGGATTGGTGGGAGACGGCAGTTCCCTCCCTGTAGAGACCAATCATCCCCAAGCTTTAAGCTCCAAAGAGGAATCCACCTCCTGGTTTTCAGAAGGTTCTGAATCAGAAGGAGAGCTGGGGGATGCCAGCGAGTTAAGTACTGTTCGAAAGGGTCGGCAAGAGTCCTGTATTGTGGGAAAAGCAAGGGGCCCGCCAGATACCCAACCCCTAGCCCCACCCAAGGAAGTGGAAGCTGGGATGGCCGCCACACGTCCTAGGGGGAATTATTTTGTTTACACAGAGCCTAAAGAGATGGATTTCTCAGAGGACTATGATGTGGAATGGATACGAGATCCAGTGAATGGTGGATTCCGTTGCCGAGAGAAATATCCAAAGATGGGCCAATCCATTTTGATGGGGCCGAGAGTCAGCCAGATGGCGTATGACTACCAAGACCTGCCACACCAGCTGCAGGAGGTGACTGTGGGAGACTACCGCCGAGAAGCGTGCCCGCCTGCCGCCCGCCGGATGGTGAGACAGCAGTCGTTCAGCCCGGGTAGAGTATACTCGCCAGTCAGAGCTCAAGAGATGCGCGTGCCGGTGCGACAGTATGTGGCAGAGGAAGAGGAGGAGTTTTTTCAGAGACCCAAGCGTGGATAAGCAACGGCAGCTGAACCATTACGTCCAGAGGGGCAGATGCCGCAACAACCTGCGCCCGGACGGATGCCTCAACACCCTGCGCCGAGGTATGAACTTGTTCCTGTGAGGGGGGGAAACCCCCCCAACAGTCCCCTCCTGGACTGACTTTGAGTACCCTTAATTGGAGGGTGTTCCCGAAGTATCAGCCCCCCACTGACATTCTGAGTTATCTAAACCTTTTTGAAGTGATTTGCAAGGACATGGGGGTTGCTCCAGAAATGTACATGGCCGTTTTGCGTCCCTTAGTTTGTGGTGACTTGGCAGAGCTCATGGGTCATCTCCCCTCGTCCGAACTCAATGACTATGAAGGTTTCAAACAGTTAGTCATGCAGAGACATGGATTGCACCCCGAAAATTATCGAAAGGCTTTTCGGAAAGTGGAGAAATCGGGGCTCACTGACAATATTGCCGTTTATTCAGCTAAAATGGCTTTGAACTTTGAACTGTGGCTTACAGCCGAGGGGGTGGAGGATTTTAAAGGGATCAAGCAGCTTATTTTGATTGAACAACTGATGAGCTCCCTACCCTCGGAAATTGCCAGTCTGGTTGCAGACCAAAAGCCACGGTCCCTGGCGGAAGCTACGGCTCTTGCTGAGTCGTTTAGGCTTAACCGCTCCCATCTGACCAATAAGGGACAAAGTAATGCCTACAGACCGGCTGCTTCGATGGGGAGATCTGCTCCTCCCATCAAGGAACAAAGCAAAGGTTGCCCCACACCTGCAAAAGACTCTGTTGCCGCAGGTGGGGAACGTACTAACCTGTCCCCGAACTCTGGACTGTGTTTCCTGTGTAAAAAACCGGGGCATGTGAAAGCAGCTTGCCCTCAGCTGGGTAACAAGAAGCCTCCCGTCCTAACCTCCACCCCTGCCGTGCGAATGATTAATCAGCCGGAGGAAGACTGGGAGGGGGCGAGATTACCACAAGGCCTGTGGCCAGGGCAGGCCAGGTCATCCTTTTTTATACCTGCTGCTGGGATTGACAAAGCTGCCTCTGATTGGTTGACAAGGCATTCTTTGATTGACAAGGCATCTGACCCTCCCCTTCATCTCATAGCTCACCAATTAAGCAATTCTAGGCCAAACCAATCAACCATCTAGAAGGATTACTGTTCATCTCTTTTCCTTAGGGTCTCAACAAAATTTTTTTTCTGGTTCTTGTGGATGATTATAGCTGGTATACTTGGGTATACTTGTTAAAACACAAAAGTGAAACTGGTCAACTGACTAAAAATTGGGTCAACTATATAGAAAGGCAGTTTCCCTACAAAGTTACCCAATTGCAAAGTGACCATGGAGGCGAGTTCATGTCTGAAGTGAAGAAAATTCAGTTGCAGAACGAAAGATAAGGTCTTTGCAAACAATGCTAGATTCTATGCTATGTGATTCTGGCTTATCCAGGAAGTTTTGGGGGGAAGGAATTCTCTGTACTAATTACATACAGAACAGATTGTTTCATTCTACCATAAACAATACCCCTCATTTTTTGCTTTATGGGGGGGGAAACCCTTTTTGGACCATGTTAAAACTTTAGGTTGTTGGGCTTGGGTTCTCATCCCAAAAGGACAGAGAAGGAAAGGCGATTCCAAGGCAAAGAAACTTAGGTTTGTTGGCTATCAAAGTTGGTCAAAAGGGTATCGTTTTGCACTAGGGCGTGGCAGAGTTGTGATATCAAGGCATGCAGAGTTTTGTGAGCAAGATGGTTGGGCTCGTTTACATGGAAATTCAGAAGTTGTTTTATCTTCAGATGATACAGATAAATTTGTGAAATCTGAGGAAGAAAAGCCACAAATTAAAGAAAGTTCTGAAAGTGATAGTGATGAGGAATCAGGGGAAGATGGTCCCAGTACACAATCTCCTAAAGCTGAACCAATTTCTCCTGAGCAAGATGAATCAGAAGGGGAAGATAGTTCAGAGGGGGAAAGTGCTCAAGTTAGAAGATCACAAAGAAGCAATAAGGGGGTACCTCCAGAAAGGTTTACTATACAAAAAGTTAAAACTGCTGATGTGAAGAAAGAACCTCGTGATTATGAGGAGGTTTTAAAGTTATCACACCAGGAAATGGTAATGTGGAAAAATGCAATCAGAGCAGAAATGAAATCTTTGGCAGAACATAATGTGTTAACTATTGAGCCATTGCCAGAAGGAAAAAAGGCAGTGGACTGTAGATGGGTGTATAAAATAAAACACTTGGCAGATGGTAGTGTTAAGTACAAAGCTAGGCTGGTAGCACGAGGCTTTACGCAAAGAAAAGGTGAAAGTTTTGATGAAACCCTTTCTCCTACTGCAAGGAGCGAAAGTACATTTATTGCTAGCGCTTGCAGCACAACGTGGGTTTAAGGTAAATCATTTTGATATTGAAACAGCCTATCTTAACGCAAATGTGCATGAAGAAATTTTTATGAATCAAGCACCAGGATTTGAGGCAGGCGAACAGAGTTTTGTATATAGGTTACACAAAGCAATCTATGGGTTCAAACAATCAGCTAGAAATTGGAACGAGTGTCTTGATAATGCTTTAAAAAATCTTGGCTTTAAAAGAAGCTTAGCTGATAACTGCTTGTACACTAAAGGAAAGGGTGATAAACAAGAATTATGTTTGTCTTATGTTGATGATTTGCTTTTTTTCTACAAAAAATGACAAACAAGTGGAAAAATTTGCAGAACAACTAAGAAAGGAATTTAAAGTAAGAGATTTGGGTCCAGTAAAAAATTATCTCGGTCTAGAAATTCAAAGGACAAACGATGGAAGTTTTTTGTTGAGTCAAAAAGATAAAATAATGGAGTTACTTGAAAGAAACAATATTCAAAACAGCAAGGGAGTAAAAACCCCAATGGAAATAGGTTTTTTCAAGAGTGAAGGAGAATGCACAGAACCAGTAAATCCTGAAATGTACCATTCAATAGTTGGAATTTTATTATACATTTCATTGTGGAGCAGACCAGATTTGAGTTATGCAGTTGGAATACTGAGCAGACTAGTAAGCTGTCCCACAGAAAATTCCTGGAAGGGTTTAAAACGTATTTTCCGTTATTTAAAACATACAATTGATTATTGTTTAAGATTACAGTCTTCAGTCCACAAACAGCATACGTGTGACCCAAGCCTTACTGTTGGATCGCCACATGACACTCAGCTGCTCCTTGTCGACCTTGTGTTTCTTGAAGGCCCGTGGGTTCTCTGAGTGGTACACCAGCAGGGGCTTGATCTTCAGGTCACCGCTTGCGTTGGCACAGAAGAGCAGGGTCAGACGGTCCTTCATGGACTTGTGGCCAGGCAACTTGGCCTCCTCCTGAGTGATGAAAGTCCTTTTGGGCATCCTCTTCCAAAACAGCCCGGTCTCATCACAGTTGAAGACCTGCTGTGGAACGTAGCCCTCCGTCTTCACAACCTCCAGGAACTCCGCTGCAAAGTCTTCAGCCGCAGGAACATCAGAACTGGCAGCCTCTCCATGTCTGACCACCCTGTGGATTTCAGATCTTGTCTTGAACTGGTCAAACCAGCCTCTGCTTGCCTTGAAGACTTCTGGCTCACCTGAGGTTCCTGGCTGTTGCCGGACGAGGTCTGCGTGCAAGGCCTTGTCCCTCTCACAAATGACGGCCTCAGTCACTGTGTCCCCTGCACGCTGCTTCTCTTCTAACCAGATGAGCAGCAACTTCTCCATCTCCTCCAGAACAGCTGGGCGGTTCTTGACAATCCTGGTGACTCCCTTGGCTACATCAGTCGCAAGGATCTTCTCCCTCATCTTCAGGATGGTCCCGATGGTTGATGGATTCCTCCCATACTCCCTGGCGAGGTCTGTCACACACATTCCACCGCCGTGCTTCCGGATGATCTCCTTCTTCATTTCCAGCATTACCTTCTCCTTCTTCCTCTCGCCGGCCTCTGCAGCAGCAGTCTTCTTGGGCCCCATGGCAGCACAGCTCCTACCTTCGCAAACCCCCCCCCCCACTTGATATGTGTGTGTTTGTGTGCAATGCACTTGGAGGGAATAGCTGGCTGGAACCCTAAACAGAAGCAGCAGAATGCACTGCAACCTTTTGTTGCAGGTCCCCTTTGCGATTTACCACAGACGAAGTCCCTACTTTGAAGCATTTACCCTATAGAAATCCTCCTTCTCCTTTTGGGTTCACAATTGTAAAAGCATGAGACAAAAGGAGCTGGAAGGAAAGAGAAAACTTTGCACAATCTGGAAGAGAGTGAAAGAAGGAAAGAGTGGTAAAGGAATTAAAAAACAACAACCTGATAATAGGTTGGGGGGGGGGGAGAAGCAGAAAAGTCAAAGCAAGAGGGAAATACGACAGAGAGAAATTGGGCAGGCCTATGGCCTGGGCAGGCATTTGAAAAATCTATTGAAAACAGGCATTTTCAGTTTATCTTAGACTGGGTAGTTTGCAAGTTTCTGTGGCTTTGCACAAGACTTTGTATTTTTCTCAGAAGATTGATGAAGAATGTATAATTATTTTGATAATTATTGTGTGTGTATTAGTCACCAACGTGTTGCATGAGTTGTACCACTCTCCCAATCTGGCAACAATGAGCAGGCAAGGGGTGTGGCAGCCCACCAGGAGACAGGTTCCTGGATAGGCATTGGTAGCACCCCTCCTCCCCCCCCAACCCTCCTGGTGCTGCTTTCCTGGTGCAGCCTTCCTGGAGGGTCAGTTTCCAAAGCTGCCGCCAGTGGGCAATCACTTATTTGCAGGGTGAAACAGCCCATATCATGAATGTAGTTTGTGCATACCTGCAACAAAAGTAATGCAAATGAACACCCAACTATTTGCTGGCTTTTTAGAAAAACTTTTCTCTCTCTCGATCAAAAATTATTTAAAGAAAATCCTAAGAGGCTGATACCCATAAGCCAGAGGGAGACGGAGAAACAAAAAAGAGCTTGCATGTTTTTCTTCCTCTGGTAAACAGGATATTCTTAGCCTCATCTTGTTATCTTCCATGGACAAAGCTCCCATGGTGAATGCTTCAGAAAATGGGTTTGGTAATACTAATATGTCACTGCTATTATTAAGTGTCATCTATTGAAGCATCCTAACAAGAATCAATATTACAGTCGGGTTTACGAGACTGCATCATCCAAGCTGCATTACTCAAAAATACATTTTAGAAAACACCGGACTCACTTTCGCTTGTCGTCTTTCACCTCTAAACTTGAGTAAATTGAGGGGAGTGCCTATTAAATTACTATCACCTTCATAAAGAGTAGCTAGTGGAGCATTCTCTTCACTGCTGTTTCTTACATTCTGTATGCTGGGAATATAATGCTTTCAGCATCTATACTGAGCCAAAATGCACAGAAGAAATGAAAAATACCCAGGGGGGTGGGACTGGCCTGCAACTAGCAATGGGGGGGGGGTGCTTCTCCTTGAGTGAGGTATGTTGAGTGGGGGTCACATTGGCCAGGGAAAGTGATCTCACTTCATATTTTGCCCCAAGAGAGCTCCATGTATGCTAAAATAGTGCAAGCTGCACAGCACCTTCCAAAATGGGATTTCATGCTGAAAACCATAGAGGCAATGAAATTAGGAAGTAAAATAAATCATGGAATTAATGCAATATACAATAAGCAGAAAGCCAAATTAATCATAAATAATTAATTAACAGAAACATTTAACATCGAGAAAGGTACTAGACAAGGCTGTCCACTGTCGCCACTTCTATTTGTTACTATTCTAGAAACATTACTAACAGCAATAAGGAAATAACCAAAAAGAAAAGGTATCAATTTGGGTAACAGATATTATAAACTCAAAGCCTTTGTGGATGACTTCATTATAACTACAATAATCCAATGGAATTCATATTAGAAACACTGACAAAAATAAATGAATTCGGGAAAGTCTCGGGCTTTAAATTAAACAAAGATAAAACAAAATTATTAGTGAAAAATATGAATGAAGAAAAAAAAGAGAATTAGAAATTAAAAGAGGATTAAAGATAACCAATAAAGTGAAATATCTAGGTATCTGTATCACGTCAAAAAATATAAATCTCTATAATGATAACTATGGAAAAATATGGAAATAAATAAAAAAAGATTTGGAAATTGGGAGAAGATTAAATTTGTCACTTTGGGGCAGGATTCAATAATGAAAATGACCATGCTGCCAAAGATGTTGTTTCTATTCCAAACAATACCAATAATTAGCGGAGTAAAATGTTTCAAAGACCGGTAAAATTTATTTGGCAAGGCAAAAAACCAAGAGTAAAATCCAAATTATTAATGGAAATTAGAGACAGATGCGGATTTGCAGTTCCAGACCTTAATTAGGTTGGAAATGCCAAGAGACAAAGGGGACCTTAATATGTGGTGGTCATATAGGAAGGCTAAAGAATATTGGGTAATGATTTATGTAGAATTTAAAAAGATGTTTAGGTTTACATTCCCCCAAAAAACCAGATGCCTTTTTATTAGGTTTAACAAGGGTACTCTCACTCTTCCTCTATGCAACCACAGTGGCTAGAATATTATAAGCACAAAAATGGAAGGGTGACAAAATCACAACAACAGAACAGTAGCAAAATAAGATGATGGAAATACAGAGTTAGCTACTATGACACCAAAGATAAGAACTCAAGATGAGACACAGATGAGAGAGGAGTGGGAACATTTGGAAGAGTATCTAAATAGGTATAATAGTCAAATAAACCTCCAAGTAGGGTTGGAATTGGGAGCAGCAGTAAAAAACAAAAACAAACTAGAAGCAGTATAGAATGAAACTGGGTGGATATGCAGCAAATTTAGGATTAAATAGGATGCCATAGAGGGATGGACTGGGGGGTCTGGAGACATGAGATAATCAAAGGTAATTGTAAGATGTATAAATTTAATGTTGGAAAATATATATATATTAAAGGATTGTGTCATGTGAGCGGCTTTTTAAAGGATAGGGCAGGTTTGGGACATGGCCCTGTTAGAGAAAAATGTAAGAATGGCAAGAAGCAAATCTTAACCTATGAAACACTATGCTGCCCTTCTATTTCCTAGACATCTTCTGACACCCGCTATCCTGAAATGAGATAATTTGGCTGTCTTGATTTTCCACTTCTTTTCTCAGCAGGTCCTCCGTTTAGCCGGTATGAAGCTTCATGCAGTCTCTTATTCTTACTTGTAATGGCAATCAATAAGTTACTAGTCAATACACGGTTGTAACCTCGGCTGCAACTCTTTAATTCTTTCACCTTTTTCTTTTGTATTACTTGGGGACATTGTTGTTTATATCACTGTTGTTTATAAGTCTGTATAAGTTGCAGTAAAATACAGGCGCTAAGTATGCAATTTGACTGGGGAGAAGTAATCAAATATTCTATTTTGGAAAAAAGATACTTGCGAAGATGGTGTTCAAGCACAGAGAATATCTAAGGAGGAGGTGGTATATCAGTCTTAATATTTTTCAAAAATGTGGCATCATCAGCTCCTCTGCTTCCGCATACAGACAGCAACACCTCCAAAAAGTCCTCAATACAAAGCAGACTATCATACTTTAGTTGACATAGATTCTGCAGATGACAATCCTGACTATTCAACCGACCTGGACCCCAAGCAACTCAAGACACCCCTGGGCCCTTGCACTTGAGAAATCTGGGGAATGACCTTGAGAATACTGAAAAGAATTTATTGCACTCCTTCTGTGCTTTGCCACAAGAAGCCCAGAATGAAATATTAGATTTGACTTCTTCTGTTCGTGCCCAATAAGTTTGAAGAAGGCTCAGAATAGATTGTGAAAGCAAAACTTGACCCTTTGTATTCCAGATCCAACCCACCAGATACACCACCATTAGTTGAATTTATGGGCTCAGAAGCCACCCTTCCCCCACCATCAGCAGGTCACTGCAGATATGAAACCCCCTTTCCTACAAATTGGAGATGAAAAGCTTCCCCAAAGACTTAGTCCCCATGCAATCCCTTACAGAGGGTCAATATGGCCACAACATTTGCTTGCCTTGCAATGAGAAAGCTCAAAGTGTGTGAACTCCATAAGAAGTACCAAACGTGAGTGCATTAGTTGGCTACACTTGCAAGCGAGCACTGATTCTTAGTTATTATATGTACCTGAGTGGACAGGTTATTTGGAATTTATCTGCTGGTGAAGAATCATCCTTGAAACAGTTGACTTATCCCAGAAACACTGTTCTGTTCTGTTTCTGTTTTATTTGCTGTTTATTGCTGCATTCTACGGCAGTTTGAATATATTTTCCCTACGTTGAAGCACCTACCACTGCAATATTGCCAAATTGTCCAATTGCAGCAAACTTAAAAGCAAATACCCAGTAAAGAAGAGGCTGAAGCTGCTGCCAACTAACAGGAAAATGTACGTGGAAGTGCTGAACAAACAGGAATTCTACCCACTGTCATGAACTGCCAAATGAGCAGATCTGGGTGCTAATAACTAGGCTCTTTTAAGTGCAAACTCATGACTTGGCTGGCTGGTTGCCAGGCTCCTGCAGTTGCTGTGAAGATCCAGCTGGTCCCACCTACCGGGAGTGAAAGCCGTATCTCTTCACCTGCTGGAATCTTGCTCTGTAGCTGTTTGATGTTTTAGTTTTGTAAGGAAAATAAAAGTTTTTTAAAGAACCCTTTTGCCTTGACTTGCTATTTGAATCTGGATGGGGGAGTCTAAGAAGACGTTATTTTTCAACACCCACAGCAAGAGTGTAAGGAAGTCCTGTCCCTCTGGAATACAGTCACCAGGTGGGTACCGGAGCAATGATCAATCCTGCTGACTTTCCCGCAGTGGAATCCTTCTATCGAAGATTCACTGTCTGGCAGAAACAACAAGGCTCTTGCAGGACCGCTAGACTGGGTCCACCCACAGGCAGAGTGTCAATCACCTCCCAGAAGGGCTGGCCCATAACATTTTGCCGCTGTCAGTAAAACACCCTGCCACCACCTCACTCCTTCCCCAGAGTGAAGAGTTAGGGGTACAGATAACAAATGATATAAGGGAATCAAGTACAAAATCAACAGAAATAACCTCTATGGATCCACAACTAAGACTTATTCAGCAGAAAATAATATTCAGAGTCCACTGGACTCCAGGAAAACTTTATCAGAAGAAAATAAATGCAGGCAACTGCTGGAGATGTGGGAGTAAAAATACGAACTTAGTACATATGGTGATTAGCTGCCCAATGATAAGATCATTTTTGTGCGAGGTGAGGATATATATAGCAAGAGTAATAAAAAGAAATTGTTATTTAGGGGAATTTAATTTAATTCTAAGTTATATACCGGAAACGTGGGAGATTACAAGGGGTAAAAAATAAATAAAAATGGATGCACCATGCCATATTAGAAGCAAAAAAACTTGTTTTGATGAATTGGAAGAGCCGCAAAAAGATTCCATTGAGCACATGGATTGATAATATGGACAGGCTAGCTACATACGAACAAATTGCATGCCGACGAAAATTAAGAATGGATAAATATGAAGAAATCTGGAAGGAATATTTAAGCGATAAGGCGGACAGTGGTGGGAAGTAGGGGGAGGAGAGGTGGGAAAATACTGTTAAAAATGTGTAGTCATAGGTATAGCAATACTCAAATCTCTTGTATAAGAGACTCAAATCTCTCGTATAAGAGACGGAATGGAATGTTAGCTGATTATTGACAGCTATAAGAATTTTTTATGACATCAGATACTGATTTTAGAGTAGTCCTTAAAATTTTTTAACTTTAATCTTAAACTTTTCTTATGAATGGCTAATATATGTCCTTGTGAGTTGTGAACGGTGTCATACTACGTGTGTTTTGTATGAGTCCGCTGTTTTATTTGATTTGTTTTGTTCTGTTGTGTTCTGTTTCATTATGGGCGTAAAGCCGAATAAACATTTTGATTGATTCAAATCTGAATTGTTAAATTGTGTTATTAGTGTAATTGTGGTTTTTGTTGTATGCTTTTTTGTATTGTTGCTTTGTGGTTGTTTGTATTGAAAAAATGATTAAATAAATTTAAAAAGCAACAACTAGGCTCTTTTAAGTGCAAACTCATGACTTGGCTGGCTGGTTGCCAAGCTCCTGCAGTTGCTGTGAAGATCCAGTTGGTCCCACCTACTGGGAGTGAAAGCCGTATCTCTTCACCTGCTGGAATCTTGCTCTGTAGCTGTTTGATGTTTTAGTTTTGTAAGGAAAATAAAAGTTTTTTAAAGAACCCTTTTGCCTTGACTTGCTATTTGAATCTGGATGGGGGAGTCTAAGAAGACGTTGTTTCTCAACACCCACAGCAAGAGTGTAAGGAAGTCCTGTCCCTCTGGAATACAGTCACCAGGTGACTGCTGACTTTCCCGCAGTGGAATCGTTCTATCGAAGATTCACTGTCTGGCAGAAACAACAAGGCTCTTGCAGGACCACCAGACTGGTTCCACCCACAGGGAGAGTGTCAATCACCTCCCAGAAGGGCTGACCCATAACATTTTGCTGCTGTAGATAAAACACCCTGCCACCACCTCCCTCCTTCCCCAGTCAGGCCTTGCCCCCACAGCTGTGCGCTCACCCTCCATATTCTGAGTAGGGATTTCCAAGGAGAGTCCCAGATGCATGTCTGCCTTGTTTCAGAGAGACCAAACTCCACCAGGGTCTCTCCAATACAAACAGGGCTTTTTTTCTTCCCTCTACTGGGGGAGGGGAGAACTCAGAGAAAATGGGAGGGCTTCAGATTCCATTTCAGAGCTGCAGTATTTAAGAAGTGCAACAATACTAGCAATACTTCACCACCTCCATTGCATCTGAGGAAAACAGTACCAGGAGACTCTTTTTATTATTAATAATAATAATTAATTAAATTAATTCATTAATTTTAATTTGACAATGTAGTAATCATAAATAAATGTAGTAATCATAAATAAATAAGAATAAACATGTGCACCCCACCACCGAGACCATTCCATTGTGCCAATGCAACCTGCCAGGAGACTCTTTCAGGTGGTCCATAGTCTAACAGAACCACCTTTGCCATCAGGGTCTAGTAAGAACTCCAAGATCTCTTGCAACTACTTTGCAAAGCTTTTTTTTCTTCTTCTCCCAAATAAAACCTCTCAAATCTGGAAGCTGAGGAGAGAGGAAAGATTAGAGGAGGAAAGTACAGAATGAAGAGAGAGATACAAGAGGCAACCTGGGACTCAATTGCAATTCTTGAGATGAAACAGAGAGAGCTGATATTATGCTTTAGGGGAGTATCAGAAATATCAGAAGGGAATATTGGAGGAGAAATAAAGGAGATAAGTAAAACACAAGAAGAACTATTGGATAATATGTCAATGTTAGAGATGAGGCAGAAACAGTTGAATTTGAAATTCAGAGGGATTCCTGAGGGGATAAACGAAACTATAAGAGCTAAATTAATTAAAGAATTAGCAAACTGGCTGGACATGAGGGAAGAGGAGATAGGTTATACAATAGCAAATGCATTTCAAATAAAGGTAAAATCTGCTAGAGCGAGAGGGAAGAAATTGCCGGGGGACGTACTGGTTATGTTTAAGTCTATGGACATGAGGAATGAGATATTGAGATTAAATTATAACAAAAACTTATGCATTGACAGGAAGGCAATTATTGTATTCAAGGAGGTTCCAGCCAGATTTCTTCGACGTAGAGACATCTATAAACAACTAGTGGGTCAGTTAAAAAAAAAAAAGGAATTCAATACAGGTGGGAATTCCCGGAGGGGATCTCATTTTACTATAAATATAAGAGATTTAAGCTATCTAACCCCCAGGACCTCGAGAAATTTGCCAGAAGATATGAAAAGGAGTTGGGGAAGGTGGAAAAGAAAAAAACAGAGGAAGAAAAACAGGAGAAACAGAGAGGGGAGGGAGAGGAGGAGGAGGACGAGAGGGAGGAGGAGGAGGAGGAAGAAACAGACAGCAAAGAACACAAAGGTTAAAACAAGACTTAATTTTTGGTTGGTAATTAAATAAAAATGGCTTTAAAAATATTGTCATGGAATGTGAATGGACTTAATAATAAAAATAGGAGAAATCAAATTGAACATGTGCTGATTAAACGGAATCTTGACATACCGTAATCTGCTGCAAGAAACCCATGTTTCAAGAAAACAAAAGAGGATTTTAAGTAACAAAAGATTGGGGAAAGACTTTATTGTCTCTGACAAAAATAAAAAAGAGGAGTTGTGTTCTATGTAAAAGAAAAATATGACCCCCCAAAAAAATCAAATACAACAAATTACAAAAGAAGAAAGAGAACAACTGAACCAGTTAATCACAGAACAAGAAGTCAGAAAGGCAATAAAGAAGATGAAGACTGGGAAATCTCCAGGCACAGACGGAATATCGGCTAAATACTACAAAACATTATGTGATTAAATAACACCAGTATTATGTGAGATTATGAACAATATCTTGAAAAAAGGCAAAATCCCAAATACGTGGAAAGAAGCCTATATAACCCTAATTCCAAAAAAAGATACTGACAGCCTAGAGGTTAGGAATTATAGACCCATTTCATTACTGAATAATGACTATAAATTATTTGCAGATGTCTTGGCGGAAAGACTGAAAAGGCTCCTAAACAAAGTAATCCATAAAGATCAAGCTGGCTTTTTACCGGGGAGACAGCTGAAAGATAATGTAAGAATTGTAGTAGATATTGTTGAATATTTAGAAAATAGAATTGATAAACAAGCAGCATTGATTTTTATCGACGCCGAGAAAGCATTTGATAATGTCTCCTGCCGATTTATGAAAAAGAATCTAAAAATAATGGGAATAGGAGAGGAATTTATGAAGGGTGTAGAAGCCATATATTACAATCAAACAGCCAAACTTATTATAAATAATGTTTTGGAGACCTTTATATCTCAAAAGGGACGAAACAGGGGTGTCCTCTATCCCCCCTGTTGTTTATAACTGTACTAGAGGTACTTAACAAGACCATGAGAGAAAATCCAGAAATTAAAGGGATTAAGGTTGGACATAAAGAATTTAAAATAAAAGCGTTTGCAGACGATATAGTATTAACTTTGGAAGATCCAAAGAGAAGCTTAAAAGAGGCATTACAAAAAATAGAAGAATTTGGCAAAGTAGAGGGGTTTAAACTCAATAAAAATACGACTAAAATGTTAGTGAAAAACATAAGCAAAGAAGAGACAGAAGAACTGCAACAAGAGACAGGAATCACAGCGGCTAAGAAAGTCAAATATCTGGGAATATGGTTGACAGCAAAAAATATAAATCTATATAAAGATAACTATGAGACCACATGGAGAGAAATTAAGAAAGACAGATATTTGGAATAGACTGAGACTCTCTTTTTTAGGGAGAAGCTAAGACATTTTGGGTATCAAGAGAATTATCACTGAGGAGAAAAAACAGAGGTTCGGCCAAAGACCTTGTCTGATCAGCACCCAGTCTTATTGCTCCTGAGATGGGAAGGAAAAGCACCGCAGTGACCAAGATTGAACGAAGGAATTCTGAACGATAACGTGATCTTACAGAAAGCAGGAAAACCATTGAAGGGTTTTTTTGGATTCATATTAAATCAGGGAATAGATATAAAGGTAGTCTGGGACATGAGCAAAGCCATAATGAGGGGCTTTTCCATACAACAAAATTTGAAGCCGTAGATTTGAGATGGGCAAAAGCAAGAGGGAACTCTTGTTAGCACTCTGCAAAGGAGTAAGTAAGAAAAGTGAGCCAGGGAACTAGAATGGATGAACTCTTCAAACAATAATTTCCCTAGCAATAAATTGCAGCTTAGGGGAATTAATAAACCATACCTAAAGTGTTCTCTGGAATCAAAAATATTTGTCCTGGGACCTAACATCTTTGTGTGCACATATAAATATTATCAGATAGACTCTGCATCCTCTGAAGAACAAATAAATCATTTGCAATACCTTAAAACTTAAAAAAACAAAACCCTTCCCCATCCAAGGTCAAATCATCCAGCTTTAGCTTCCATCTGATTTCAATATAATGTTGAATCCACTTGTCATTCCATTTACATAAGTCATTTAAAGCTTTATCTCTTGTGAATTATGTCTGTGTCCACAGGCCTAGGGAAAATGGTTATTTTATCACTTCTTTCAAAATCAAGGGTGTTTTTCTTTGAACTGTGGCTGCTCATAAGAAAATCCTGCAGCCTTTCAGAAGTGGGTTCTGACGGCTTTTTAACAATGGCTCCAACCTGAAACACTTAGTACAAATGATATGACAAAAAATTTGCTTTAATGGTTACTTTGGGATAGCATTGGTTAGATGCGCACACATTGAAAAAGAAATGTTGAAGGGCAACAAGGAAAAGTTTAAAAAGTTGGCCAAGTTCATTTGACTGCTTAGCCTGAAAAGCCCCAACAATGATGCAGTCGACAATAAATACATAAAAACAATGAGCATTAAGAAAATTTCAGTGACAGAAGGGGTAGCTTGCCAAAATAAGATTCCCATGCTTTGCCAGGTCAAGCAATGTATCCCATTAGTATTCAGAACATGCTCAACCACTCATGATGATGGTGAAAGTGATGAATCAACTGGGCATTGAGAACTAGTGTTGTACAGCAGCTGAGCAACTAAACAGTGCAATCCTATACTTGTTTACTCAGAAGTATGCCCCATTCAGTTCAACAGGATTTCCTCCCATAGTTAGTGGAATCTTAACCATGTTTAATCAGATGTTAGGGCCCACTGCGCTCAGTGGGGCTTTGCCAGGAAACAAGGAAGAAGAGTCAAGACAACCAAATGTTACATTTAATAAATATAACCTATTTATCCACATTTTGAGGATCTGCAAAACCAGTTCCTCCCATCGTTAATGGAATCCTAACCATGTTTAATCAGATGTTAACTTCCACTCAGCTCAAAGAGTCTTTCTCCAAAATGATGTATAGATGGTACTTAACTCCTGTAAAACAAGCAAAGATCTATCATAACAGTGATAATCTATGTTGGAAATGTAAAGAAAAAGGGGGTACCTTTTATCATATGTGGTGGACTTGCCCCAAGGTGAAAGACTTCTGGGAAAAGATTTATAATGAATTGAAAAAATGTTGAAATATACATTTATTAAGAAACCAGAAGCCTTTCTTCTTGGAATAACAGGTTTGGAATCGATCAAGAAAGATGTTAGATTGTTTTTGTATTCCACAACAGCAGCTAGAATTTTATAGCCAAGAATTGGAAATCACAAGAAGTCCCAACAGTGGAGGAATGGCAGATGAAGATGATGGATTTTTCGGAGCTAGCCGACCTGACCGGAGGAGTCCGCGACCAGAAGGAGGAGGAGTACCAGGAAGAATCGATGAAATTTAAAGACTATTTAGTTAAATATGCTAAGATAACTTAATTGGAAAAACTTGCAAATACCAAATAGGCCTAGGATTTAAATATGTAATGTTAGAGAATAATAAGTTTAAAGTTAAAATGAAAAGAAATAAAGATGTTAAGTGAATAAGTTAATATTACGAGAAAAATTGGTTTTGGAAAACTGTTACAATGATATACACTGAAATTCAGCTAGGGGGATTTGAGGAAGTCACCTAACAATGTTACTAAGATTGGATTAAGTGCAGTTATGATTTATGTTTGTTTAAAATTTTGGAAAATCAATTTTTTTTTTTTGAAAAAAACAAAAACAAAGGGTCTTTCTCCATGCCAAGTGTACTTAAATTTGTAGCTTAAGCTGTGAACCAGCACTTTCAGGGCTCAAATCTTTTTGCAGGGCTCTTGCTTGTATGGCTGGGCTCATATATGAAACACTTTGTGACATTTCATTCACCATTAACAAGCCCCTAGAAACTGACAGAAGCAAGGGGCGGGGGACACCAGGGACCGCCCCTCCACCCCCTCAACAATCCAATGGTTGTGACTATTTGTGCACAGAAAAAGCAGGAGTAGCTACATAGACACTGGCCCTTTTCAAATACCTTTACCCATGGAAGCCCAATATATTAATTTATGCTTATTCAAGTGCCTCTTTATATTTATCAGCAGTTTCACTGAACTGTTCAAAAGTGGATCAGAGCATGCATATTGGTAAGAGATGGAGTGGTAGTATAACAGCAAGCATTTCTTTGGGACAGTTTTCTACTAAATGTTTATAATGGACAGTCCGAAAGCATGTCCAGCTTTCTGGAGGATGCCTCTGACTTTGTTTCCCATTGGATTTCCAGTAAGTTAAGCATCCATCCATCCAAATCATTTTTACTCTGTTCTTTGCCCCTATCTCCACCCCAAAAAGGCTCCCAGAGCAGTTTACGGATCAAAACAAGTTAAACCACCCCTGCCCTCAAATCTACCGTTTAAACAGATATAGCACAAAAGGAAAACAGGGAAGGGAGACAAAATATACATTATAGTGTTTCCAATGTATATACTGAAGACACACCTATATACTCTGGCCTTTGAGGTGTTTGTTTTCAGAATGCACTCTATTCTAAGGACTAACTTGCTTTAACAGTTTTCAATATTGAATTTTAAATGGTTCTAAACCACCCTGGGACCTGCTGGCCAAGAGCAGGTGATAAACTGAACATTGTTCTGAAATTTCTGAATTATCAGCCCTCAGATTCTTGTCTGCGCCCTCACAGCTATGACCGAAGAAATCCAGCACATCTCAAACTGGTTCAAATACATAGCAACAAAGCTCAACCTTACAGAAAGCATTTCATTGTCAGAAAGGGGCCTAACACCTTTCTTTTAATAGATAAAGAATGAAATATGTTATCTCCTCCGGCCAAGTATTTGTATTCCCCTAGCCACTTTTAGATACTAAAGTGGACACTCTCCTTATCTTATTAAGTAAAAACCACAATCATTTATTCTGAATTCACCAGAGTCATTTATCAAGCATTGGGATTCATTTGAAAAGTGTCTTTGTGCAGCTTTTTATTGTACTAATCATTTTGTGACCCAATGCTTTGGACAAGATACAACCCATCTCTTAAAAAGAAAAGTAGTGTGTTTTAATCTCTCTTATCAGTTCTGCAGCATTTTATATTCCAATCTTGTTTCCGTAAGTGAGACCTAGCAATGACAAACTGGCGAGATGGCTTGGAGAGAGTGAAAGCTGGACAAATAAGAAAGGAAAGGATTTTTAATCATGCCATTATAAAGGCATTGATTTTTTTGTCGCAACACCTGCATGACTTAGGTAGCAATTATAATTTTAGATCAGAACAACTTTAATAAAGAACCACTATCCAATTTTGTTCACTTTAGGCATGACAGTTTCAATAAAACTGCATTGACCCTGCAATCCGTGTGACAGCTCCTTTGAAGTAGTCCCACTAAAGACAATTACAAGTATCCAAAAGTATTGAAAGATGACAGCTGAACTCAGGAGGACAGATTCATTCATACTTTATTTCTCCTTCTGTCACCTCCTCGGCTTAGTTTCTCAACAATCCTAACAGTAACAAATCTTGACATGATATAGTTAAAGATGGGATGATGAGTGTATTGCCAGAGAGAGACTGAGAATGAGAATAACCTTGCTTGGTTTTGTAGAGGCTTTCCATTTCTCCTTATGCATTTTGCTGACCACCCCCTTAAATCCCCTTCTGTAATATCACTGGGTAAACAAAATAATGTTTTCAACAAGCAGCTCCGGCAACAAGTTTGACTGAAAGGATGGGAATGAGAGCAGATAAACTGGAATAAAATGTAAATATTATCCGATTATGAATGCGGGGCCATTCGGCAATGAAGTGGCTGCCTCAGGCAGTTGATCGGTGGCAGTGATGAAATGCTGGAAGACAGAGCTTTATGCACCATACATAGACTGCGCAACACTCCCTAAGCTAGCCCTCAAATGCAATAGTGGATGCCATCCAGTTGCCAGTGTGGAAATAAGGTTCATCTGTCAGGCTAGTTAACTTATTGCGAGGGGACGCCATCTTGTCCTTGGCCTCAGGCAGCAAAGTGCCTTGGGCTGGCACTGTGCTGATACAATGGGTTGCAAAAAGTGACTTTCGAACTTGGTGCAGTGCATTTGGCAAGCAAAGGGGGACCTAACAATCAGACCCAAGGCTTCACCAACCCCTTCCAGTGATTTGCTTCCCAAAAGTGTTTCACTTGTCACTCACCATTTCCTGCAAAAATACAAAAACAGTGGATTCATCAGAAATACAAGTAATTCCAATACAGAATATGATTCCGACTATATATCCCCTGTGTGCAATGTAAAATTTGCAGTGTAAATTACAACCTTAGGTAGCGCCCAGATCTGTTCTTCTGTGCACCTGATAGGTTTTTAGAACTAGCTGGTTATTATCTTTCTGTATGTATAAGAAACACACATGTGTACACACACCACCTTATTTAGAAGTTAAACTGCAATTGCAGTAACAGGACAGGAAAACTGGAAGCATGCAGTTCATAGGCTTTCTTGACAAAGATAAGAGAAATGCAATTAATTGCAACACAAGCTCATTGTGTTAACAATACTTGGGAACAAGACGGGGTTGGGGGGAGTTTATTAAAAAAAATGCCTAGTGAATAATTCATTACTTACTTCATGGTATAAAATGTGTAGCAATTGCTAGGCTGACAATATTAAATGATGCATTCATTCACTCTGAAACATTTACTAAATGGATAAACGTCTTCACAATGATGCAGATTTATAATATCTGACAATTTATCCTACCATTGCAGATCTTGTTAATGTTGTCATCAGTTAGAGATATATCAGCAGTAATTGTCCTACACATCGTATCTAATGATCTTGTCAATACACGTCTCATGCCTCAGAACTGAAACGACTGACCTTGTCAAGAAGAGAGCATAGAAATGGCATGTTTATATGCATATTTTATTTCCGTCACTTTTTTCGAGGGGATGGTCTGACAACAGGGGCATTTGGGTTAAACCAGCAAGCATATCTGCACTTGTGCACAGGCAGGATATAAACATTATTGCAAAGAAAATATTATTAATCTTCACAGCTGCCATGTTTATGTGAAATGGCATCTCAACGGGGGGGCGGGGGGGGGAGAGATCTATAAAAGACAGTGTTTTCCAAAAACACTGTCCATTGTACAGTTTATACCCCAGTAGAATGACAAGTGTGGTTTTAGCAGCATTAAGAGAAGAGTTGTTACCAGGTTAGAATATGTTGGTTTTGCAGCTTTCTTGCAAAATGCATGGGCACCCTCTTGTGGAAGTTTCCCATAGATGCATTTTCATGGGTTTCTCTACTAGTTTGCAAGCAATTCTCCCATATATAACACATCGTTAATGACAACGTTTCCTAATATAATGAATTTTCACCCACCCACCCCACTTTTGGGCTGGAGAACAGCACCTCAAGTTAGAATTTCAAATGATATGTTCTGGTTTGCACATGGGGTTAGGAATGTGCAAAATCAGGTGGGGGGGGGGTCACATTAACTGCAAACCAAACTCAATTTCTCTCCTATCCCTCTTCTCAGTACTGAATTACATTGAAAATGTGTAGCTCAGCTTTTGCACACAAACTCCTTCTGACCAAGCACTCAACTTATACCATTACTTAATCAATATGTTTATATTCTACCTTTCTTCTAAAAAATAGAAATAAAAACTGGGGCAGGGACATGCATGATGTTCCTCTGTCTGTGGATCTCTCTATGTCTATTTTGTGTCGAAGACTAGGAGAACTGTATTATAGTATATTAGTTCATGATGTACCAGCACCTCTTAAAAGTTCGTGTAGCTATGTAGTTTATGTAGCTAGTGTGCTTATGCTTCTCTTGTGCCACGAGACAATGAACACTTTATGCTCTAAACTGAACTGAGCGGGAAAGGTGTTATCTTAACTGGGATCTCTGGGAAAAGGCTGACTACTGAAAAGCAAGAAAACTCTGATGTTCTTCTAGAAGACTCTACTGGAGAGCTTCAAAAAGCCCACCCTCAAGAAGACTCTCACAGTCTTGGCCCTAATGCCACAGTGCAGGGAAGAGACAGGTATCTCTACTGTAGCTGACTTCTCCCTCCACTCCATGTTAATAAGAGTTTCAAGGGACAATTTATACATGGGAAGGAGGAAATTATTCATCCTCTCCTCCCACTGTCAGGCCCATGATCACTTTTAAGCCTTAAAAAAGCCGGGGTATTTGTTTATAGATCATCCACACCCTGCTGCCAACTGGAACTGGTAAGGCAGAAGGTAGAGAAACCAACCGTAGGCGCAGCAATAGTCAATGACAGAACCAACTAATGTTTCAACTCCATCCTCCTTCTCCTCCCTATTGAGTTGCCCAAGGGCGAGACAGTGCCATCTCCTAAGCTGCTTGCAAGGAGGAGGGCAACATGGAGGATGGAAGTTGGTGAGGCAGTGCTCCATTTGCCCAAATAGACCACTGCCCACGTGATAACTACCTGGGTCCCAGCCTAAGGACAGAAGGTGCTCCGTGACCTTCTGACACAGCCCTCCCTCAGAGGAAGGAAAGGTGCAAGAGCTGGGCAGCAGGCATGTGTAAGCAGGAGCAAAGAAAGGGTTTCAGCCCTTCTCCACTTTTTGAAATTGTGGGAGGACTGTGCAAACGGTGACAGCTGGGTGGAACCATTGTAGAAAGAGGAAAACTGCAGGGCAGGGATAAATGGCCTAAAAATGGAAGAAGCAGGATTCTTTGAGGGCTGGGGTGTTGCTTAGGGACTTTTGGGTGGGGTTGTTGCTGTTTTTTGAATCTATTTTGGATCTCGTCGTGTTTTATGTGGAAATTGCTCAATTTGGTTGGTTACGGCTTTCTTTTTTAGCATTTTGTTTATTGTTGATGGCTACTTTTGTTATATTGTGGTTATGTATTGTTTAATGTTGTAAGCTGCCTTGTGCATGGACTGAACTGTGTAAAGGTGGCATACAAATAAAATTACGTATGTATGGGGTTTTTAATTTTTTTTAAAATCTGCAATGCCACATGTGTCCACAGAGTGACAGCAGATTGTTGTTTCTGCTAGGTCTTCCTACACAAGCGGTTTCCTAAATCTTTTTAACAAAAACAAGCTATTGCATTGTTGTGCCAGCCAAAACAGTTCTTATCCATGTTAACATCTGGACTACCATTTATTTTGAATTCATTAACTTCTTTTGCCAAACTGCCTCAATATCCAAAAGTAAGTCAGGAAGCACGACATATGTATCTCAAGTAATGCCTGTCAACAGCAAAAAAAAAAAAAAGGTGTGGGGAGGGTAATTAATCAGGACTCTCAACTTTAAAGGTCTGAAATATTGTATTGATTAAAAATAAACTACCTCACAGTGAAGTATTTCTATGAAAATACACATTGATCATCATCTCATTTATTCACAAATTCCTTGGGAGGGTCATCGACTAAAGATGGAGGCTCTGTTCACCACCACAATAAAAATCTTAAAAACACCTCTGATCCAATACTTTATCAGTATTGGATTGAGCATACAGCAAAGAACTCAAAGCCATCAAGAAAATAACTCTCAATTGTACTTTGAATCGAAAAATACTACCACAAAGTCCAGGCTATCGAAGGATGTTGAGGGCCTCACAGTGGCAACAAAAGCAGCAAAGCAACCAAATGTAGATGAAGCGAGTGTTGAAATTCTTTGGACAAAGAGATGGTAGCACGGTTTGACAAGCTTTGCCAAGATCTGATTTCTGAACGGAAACGTACCACCATGCTGCTGGGTGCTCAGGTTGATGGAGCACAGAACCACATCTCAGACATGTTTAAGACGGCCAGTGAAGCCATTAACTTAAGCATGAAGCAAATCACTGAAGTTAAACAAAACAAAAAACCTTACTGAAACCACTCAGGATTTTCTGTCTCCATCCCAAAGAGCAGTGGTTACATAACTTCATGACCACTCCTCCATAGCATTGTGTTATACAATTCAATTCACCATATAGATGGGTTTATGAAGCATTTCTGTATCCTTCTGCTGTGCTGAAGAAGAATTTCACAAAACAGTGGGTATATCCGGGATCACTATTCACTATGTTTCGAACCACTTGCAGCATTGGACATCATAAAACAAAGATTTCTGGCTTGTTTTCACCAGATAAGAATCTTTCTTTCTCTGGTGCTAAAGCGGCTTTTGGTGTCTTTTCCTGTATAGTCTTTCAGTAATGGCCGCCGCCCACTCCATTCAGTCTGCTGACTCACCACCCTTTCCACCCTCAGCTCCACTCCACTCTGTCTTCTCCAACCTTCTCGTCACCTCTCCAGATCCTCGCAAACCGCTGGTAAAGAGCTCTCCTTATTTCTGTCATCTGTTTAGCTGGTCTAAACTACTCCCCCGCTCCAAACTCCAGTAACACTTCTTGGGTTGTGTTTAGGGAGTGCAGAGAAGCCCCTCAAAACCTCTACCACAATGCCTGTTCTGCAGCGTTAATTTCTGTTGTGAGGGATGACCCCCTTTAAGCATTCCATTTGCAACTTCTTAATTTTGTCTGTTTGTTAGCCCCCCCCCCTTTTTGTTTCCAATGTATTGTTGGGGCTTATCACTGTACTTTTTTTTTGGGGGGGGGGAACGCTCCTTGAGTTTGTGTCAATATCTTACTGGAGAGTCCAGTGCTAGCTCATGGGGTCTGGAGGCGAAGAAGAAGAAGAAGAGTTTGGATTTGATATCCCGCTTTATCACTACCCGAAGGAGTCTCAAAGTGGCTAACATTTTCCTTTCCCTTCCTCCCCCACAACAAACACTCTGTGAGGTGAGTGGGGCTGAGAGACTTCAGAGAAGTGTGACTAGCCCAAGGTCACCCAGCAGCTGCATGTGGAGGAGCGGAGACGCGAACCTGGTTCACACTATATCACACTGGCGAAGGCACCGGAGGGCGGTCTCGCTCCTTTGTGCTGAGTTTCTCCCCTAAATTCCTTCTTTTTAAGGTGTCTTTAAGTCCAGTTCTAGTGTGAGGAAACCCCTTTTTGTGCTGCTGAGCCTCTGCTCCCAGGAAATCCACCTGAGTAGGGGCAACTTATGCCTCCTGTTGCTCCTGCTTAGCCTCTCTAGGTGCCAAGTCTATCTCGAGCAACTCTGAGCTCAAACTCCGACCTGACACTGAACGCGCTGTTCCAGAAGCCTCTGACCCATTGCTTCTTTCAGAGACTTGCATAGTCTACAAAGACTTTCAGAGACTTACAAGATTTATGTTGATTTGGTTCTCTGTTTTCAAGAGAATCCATCAAGAGTGCATATTTTGTGAGATTTGCAGAGATTTATAAGATTTCTGTTTATTTGGTTTGCAGAGAGTGCATGTTTCATATATTTCATACTGTTCAATGTTCTGTATAGATTATATAAAGAGTTTATATTGACATCGCATTGTTGTACTTGGTCATCGTGTTGCCTTGGATATTACTGATAATTGTTTGCAACACAGGGGCTTAATTGTTTGGTTACTCCATCCCAAAGAGGCAGACTGTAGTCCTCACTGTTTGAAGCTTATAATAAAAGGAATAGCAGAAAACTTCCAAGGACTAGAGATGTCAACGTTCCTCATTGCTCTGTTCCAGAACATCCTACCAGGCATTACAAGAATACAATTCAGCTTTTTGAGAAGGACTTCTGCAGTGGCCTAACAACTCACTGCTTAAGACATGATTAAATTTATGCAGAAAAGGGCAATCAAAATGATCAAAGGGATTGAAGAATGGTTGCAGAATTTGGGACTTTTTAATTTTGAGGAAAAGGTGAGTAAGAGGAAGCAATGTTGAAGTTTTTTAAAATTATGTATGGCATGGAGAAGGGTGGATAGAGAAGTCCCCCCCCCCCAACAAGATAATTTTTTATTCTAAGCTTTACAGTTCAGTGGTACCTCGGGGTTACATACGCTTCAGGTTACAGACTCTGCTAACCCAGAAATAGTGCTTCAGGTTAAGAACTTTGCTTCAGGATAAGAACAGAAATTGTGCTCTGGCGGCGCGGCGGCAGCAGGAGGCCCCATTAGCTAAAGTGGTGCTTCAGGTTAAGAACAGTTTCAGGTTAAGAACGGACCTCCGGAACGAATTAAGTACTTAACCCGAGGTACCACTGTACAGAAGTTCCATCTTTACAAGCCATAGATTTTAATCTGCAATATATGCAGCCTATTGATAATGATCAAAGACAAGTTCTAAATCAGGCGACTGATGAGGAACTCTTACAAGGTGTGAAAAGAAGTAAAACCATATTGCCATTAATTGCTGAAACAGCACCTGCTGTTTCAGAAGGCTGGAAACAATTACTTGAAATTAAGAGCATTCCTAACAATGAAAGCTCCACAACCGATTCATAGCCCCCCCCCCCATTTTTTTTCCTCCATAAACATAAAATAATAGGAAGCTGAAGCATATTGATCTCATGTAATCTAAAAGGACCAAATTCATTTATGAAGAGAAAAAATTGCAAGGCTACTTTGAAAAGGCATCAGCGAGACCCCTACATGAAACACTTAAAGAAGGTTGACGAGTGTTTGTTAGAAGGTTTAAAAGTGGGAGAAACATTTTCAGCATGTTCAGATACAAAGGGGAAAGGGTTTGAAATCCACACAAAAACAGCAAACACAATGGAACCACAAATGGGTTTGCTGCATCAGTGAACATGGTTCTACAGATGTTCATATAAGCCATGTAGAAACATTTTGTCGTTTAAAAGGGGGATTTCCCCTTTAAAATTAAAAACACATTTTAGGGCATTTTTTTAAATGTTGAACAGGAACAAATTAAAATTAAAAATGTTTTGAAAACAGGAAAGCCATGTTGTGTTATTTTGTGGTAAATATTTCCATCCCAACAGACAACTATTTTGAAGATATTCCTCACCTCTAACCTAAAAATGCACATCTATAAAACTGTGGAAGACTGGACCTTCTCTGCTTTACTCCCAAACGCTGTATTGCTTAAAGGTAAAGGGACCCCTGACCATTAGGTCCAGTCGTGGCCGACTCTGGGGTTGCGGCGCTCATCTTGCTTTATTGGCCGAGGGAGCCGGCGTACAGCTTCCGGGTCATGTGGCCAGCATGACTAAGCCGCTTCTGGTGAACCAAAGCAACACACGGAAAAGCCATTTACCTTCCCGCCGGAGTGGTACCTATTTATCTACTTGCACTTTGACGTGCTTTCGAACTGCTAGGTGGGCAGGAGCAAGGACTGAGCAACGGGAACTCACCCTGTTGCGAGGATTTGAACCGCCGACCTTCTGATCGGCAAAGCCCTAGGCTCTGTGGTTTAACCCACAACGCCACCCGCATTTGCTTAAGGCTTCAAATTTACTTGGGCATTTTAACACTTCAGGTGTTTTGTTTTATGGAACCCACTTTAAGTGAACTTACGGTGCTATGTTTGAAATAGTTCTACTTATTTTTCCTCAATGTAACATCCATCTCTTTTTACACCAATTTCATACACAAATGAGAAAAGCCCAGCATTACCCTGTATTAGTTCTAACCTCCCATCATTTGTTTGAAAGGGAGGGGAAGTAAATTTTATTTTACCCTTGCAGGTACACACAAACTTTCCAACTTTTACCAACTAGTTGCATTGAAATATTTTGCTTTTAAAAGGGGTGTGGATCAGAAGAAGCTAGTTTCAACTGTCTCACTGTCCACTTCGGCTGTTGTAGAGAGCTACCGAATGCCACCCCCCTGACTCGAAGACGTCCCCCCTTCATTCCCATCTCTGATTAGGTGCCAACTCCCTGCACCCACAAAATTTCCCATGAAGGGGCCAAGCAGCCACAAATTTCAGTGCCAGGGCCATGACACCCACAGCCCCAGGCACCCACAGTTATGGGGGCCAAGCTGGCACTCCCAATGCCATGGGCAAAATGGGGGGGGGGAGTAGAGGGCAGCTGTCCCGCCCCCCACTGATTCAAGTAAAGAAAAAATATTTAACTAAAAATAAAGAAGAAATTGCAGAAAGATTTTGACAGGCTTTTTTTTGAGCACTTGGGGGGTCAAAATAAAGTAATTCTGAGCAACTATTGTTGCAACCTTTCATTCCCAATCACAGAGCCAGAGGATGAAAGCAGGCGGGTCTCCTGCCCCCTCTAACAAACCCTGGCTACGCCCATGCAGCCTGCTTTGCTCCCTCCTTTGGTAATAATTCTCCGCCCTAGCCGCTCCCTCCCCGTCGCACAATGCAACCTCTGCCCACCCTGCCCCGCGCGCGCCCCTTCCGAAGTCTGCAGCTGCTGCCGCAGCCGCTGCTTTTATGCTGCGCGCTGAGATTGCCGACTGCTCTCCCCGGAAGAGCTTCGCTCCGCCGCGGCGGCCAACGCCCAGTTAAAGGGGCGGAAGGGCGGGCGCGTGTTGTCTCTTCCCTGCGCTTGGTGCGTGCCTTCCGTTCGGTTCCCTTCCCCTCCCAGCCATTAGCTTTCCCTTGAAAGCCCCGGGGAATCGACAGGGCTTTTAGAACAGATTGCTGCTTCTGCCTCCCACGAGCTGCAGGGCGGACTGGCTCTTTTCCAGGGTTTAACCCTTCGCGAGCTTTCCCCCCCCCCCCCAGGTTTCCCTTTTGGCATAGATCAGCTTCAACGCCAGACGCGTGGGCAGCATGGGCGCATGGCATTCATTCTACTAATGAATCCGTAAAATCCTTCGCCTCCCCGCCCAGCCAGGTCTCAATATTTTGAGAGGCGGATGGAGTACATAGAGGGGCAAGATGATTGGGAAATCGGACACTCCTCCTGCACCTGTAATAGCTGTGTGGTTGAGGGAACCCCAGGCGGTGTAGCTTGCATTGATTTCTTTTTTGAAGCTTTTGTATGCTATTCTTTGTCAAAAGGGTGCAGGAAGGTGCACAACATTGGTCCTGTATATCTGAAGGAGCATCTCCACCCCCATCATCCAGCCCTCTTTCCCATCCCAGTGAAATGTGGAAACGTGTGTCCCTTGCCCCACCCTCCAAATCACACTGCATACTACCTAAGCTCAGCCTGATTATTTTAGCACCCCAGACAGAAAATCTCACAAACACCCTGGTAGTGTTTCTATCCCAAATAATTAACAATTTGCTGCCCTTTTATGACACGCTCAAGTGAGATGCCACCTCACTCTGCCCAATAGAAGGACAAGCCTCACAAAGTTTTGCTTGTTGCCCTGCAACAACAGGTTGCAGGGCTGTGCTGTGTGCTGTGCCTTTAACATGGTCTGAAATTCATTAAGTAAAACATTTCCCAGCACAGAAATTGAAGTGATTGGGGAGGGCTGGGGTGGGGGGAATGGAATCACCTGCTGACTTTCTTTCTGCCATTCCATTGTGTGTATATTTGTTTACAAGGAGTGGCTGCCAATTCCTCTTTTTTTTCCACGGTCCCATGCCTAATACCTTCACAATAGTCCTTTCTCTCCTCCTCCCCCCAAACAAAAGGCCATAGATGAATCATCTATTGCTCCATCTTTTCCATGCTCAGAAAATGTTGGATTTCTGTTCTTTTGTGCACGAGGCACAGGAGCCCTGCCAGAGAAGGAGTTGTTATCCCTACCTAAAATAAAGGTAAAGGTAAAGGTACCCCTGCCCGTACAGGCCAGTCTTGACAGACTCTAGGGTTGTGCGCCCATCTCACTCAAAGAGGCCGAGGGCCAGCGCTGTCCGAAGACACTTCCGGGTCACGTGGCCAGCGTGACATCGCTGCTCTGGCACACGGAAAACGCCGTTTGCCTTCCCGCTAATAAGCGGTCCCTATTTATCTACTTGCACCCAAGAGTGCTTTCGAACTGCTAGGTTGGCAGGCGCTGGGACCGAACAATGGGAGCGCACACCGCCGCGGGGATTCGAACCGCCGACCTTTCGATCGGCAAGCCCTAGGCGCTGAGGCTTTTACCCACAGCGCCACCCGCGTCCCCCTACCTAAAATACACATACACAAATGAGATGAAGAAATTCAGCAGGTGGTGATTATCCTATTGCTTTTATGTCCATGCTAGAGAAAGTTGAAGTTCTAGAGTTTAATGGGCTCAGAAACCCTGCCAAGAACAAGATGGCAAATCTACACTTTGGCATGATACGCATGGTTTAAGACTCATTACTCCACCCTCCCCCCCCCAAAAAAAAACAGGCATCTTGTTATAGGTGAAGAGCCGGCAGAAATTCATTTAGCACAGAATTACCCTTCGCAACTCTGCTTCAGGGAGAAACATATTGTGTGCATTATAACCACAGTTCTCACTTAAGAATTCCATGTTAGCACCATTTTGCTTCCATGACACTGGCAACCAAATTTGTAGCACACAGTTTGGTAAGCTTCTAGGCTTCATTTGCTTAGAGGCAAACTACATTAGAGCTGCGAATGGTTCAGCCAACATTTATATTTCTAGTTGAAAACAGCCAAGGACAGAGGCTGAACACTAGGCCATGGCACTGTTTAACTCATGCCGCATCTGCACCACACATTTAAAGCAGTATCATACCACTTTAAACAGCCATGGCTTCCCCCAAAGAGTCAAAACACTGGAGAGTTAGAAGTCATCCAATTCAATTCAGGAATCTCGGCTAAAGAATCCATGGCAGATGGCTGTCCAACCTCTGTTTTAAAACCTCCAGGGACCCTGTGTAGTTTGTTAAGGGTGCTAAGAGCTGTTAGGTGACCCTTATTCCCATCACAGAACTACGATTCCCAGAGGGATTTGTAGTGCAGTTAGGGGAATAGAAGTCTCCTAACAATTCCTAGCACTTTTAACAAACTACTGTTCCCAGAATTCTTTAGGGAGCCTATGACCGTTTAAAATGGTGTGATACTACTTTGAAAGTTTAGTGTAGCTGGGGCCTTATCAGTGGTACCACCAGAGATGGGGAAGAAGTCCAAAGTTCCACTCATCAGAATGAACAGGAGGATTCCCCCAACTCAACAGGGGTGGCTTTCAACATATTTGAGAGAAGTCATGTGCGTTTCTTTTTTAAAAGCCCTTCCTCAAAGACCCTTAAGTTCAGAGTCTAAACTTACCGCTGATTAACCCCAACACACACACAAACATACACACACAATTCCTTGATCAAAATCCTATTCCCAGAACTACTATTGGCATTGTTTGGGAATGCTCTGATCCAATTTGGGGGCATCTGCAGTGCTGAACTCAAATCATGGAGTTGAAAGGGACTCTGAGGATCATCTAGTCCAATCCGCTGCAATACAGGAATGCGCAGCTATCCCATAGGGGGATTGAACCTGCAACCTTGGTGTTACCAGCACCATGCTCTAATCCAGTGGTTCCCAATTAAGGGTCTGGGGACTCTTGGGGTTCCGTGGAACACACCCAAGGGGTCCATGGCCTCATCCTTTGCCTACTCCCAACTAATTTTTTGTCATTTTGCATAGTAATATCACAAATTTTACAGTCCATTTTTTAGAATACCTAAAATCTTTCGCTTATTTGAACACATTTTGTTCAAAAAAATTGCATTGCAGAGCTAACTACCATAGAGTTATAATTTTTTTCAAAAGTAGGGGGTCCATTACTTGGCTTTTGAAAAATAAGGGGTCATCAGTAATTAGCTAATTGGGAACCACTGCTCTAATCAACTGAGCTATCCAGTCCTCAGTGTTTATATAAGATCTGATAATGGCTATCCCATGGCTTGACTAGTATGGCCCTTAAAGCAATCTAGCCGCTGTCTAGAACATCTTGCCCTGTCTAGGTGTCTAGTCGCACCTAGACGTCTAGCTCCCATCTACATGCCATCTAGACATCTAGCTGCTGTCTAAATGTCTAGCCCCCATCTAGATGCCATCTCGTCTTCTAGATGTCTAGCCGCCATTTCACCATCATCATCTAGCTGGGCCAGCCCTGCTCATCTCGAACAAAGTTGGGTTTTGTGGTGTCCCTATGCCCCCCCCCCCACTTGAGTGTCAATTACTCAGTTTGCAGGGCATCGCAGAAAGCAAGGATCTGGAATTTCAGGGTCATATGTTAATGAAGTTCTGGACCTCCTATGGCATGGATTTTCTCCTTTCTGGGAAGTCTCCCACCCCACCCCACCCTCAGCATCCATTTTGGCCAAAACAGGCTTATCATATATATATATATATTTTAAATTGTCCAGTAGCATCTTAAAGACCAACTAAGTTTTTTCTGGGTACAGTGGTACCTCTGGATGCGAACGGGATCTGTTCCAGAGCCCCGTTCGCATCCAGAAGCGAACAGAACCCGCATCCGCAGGTCACGATTCGCTGCTTCTGCGCATGCACGTGACATCATTTTGACCGTCTGCGCAAGCAGCGAACTCCGGAAGTAACGGGCTCTGTTACTTCCGGGTCACCGCAGCGCACAACCCGAAAATACTTATCCTGAAGCTACTTCAACCCGAGGTATGCCTATATAAGCTTTCATGTGCACGTCCACTTCTTCAGATACACTGAAACAGAAGACACACTGACTTCTGTTTCATTGTATCTGAAGTAGTGTGCATGCATTGGAAAGCTTATACCCAGAACAAACTTAGTTGGTCTCTAAGGTGCTACTGGACAAGTCTTTAATTTTTTAAAATTTATTTCGACTGAGTCAGACCAACACTGCTACCTACCTGAATCTAGAACCATGGAAGGCTTATCATGACATACTTTTTTCAATTTAGCTTTTATTCAAGATTTTGTGTGTGATACAAAAACAGATAAACAAGGAAAAGTACATATAGCGTCTTCACTTTCCATTCATAGCCTTTTCCCCAATATCCGTTTACATTCAGCAAACGATGCTGATATTTTTATTCTATTGCATAGTCTGTGCAGGGCAGGGGTGACAACTTGAATAAAATATGCACAATCGAGGCAGGCACACACGATTTGAATGGCCATACCTATGGGGGGGAGGGGGCGGCGGCCCCTCAACTATTTTAGGAGTTGTCAAGGTTTTTGTGTGCTCCTTTATTTGGCTCCGCTCCTTCTCAAGCGACGGCAACCCACTCGCTTTCGCCACAGGTTGCCGAGTGTGTTCCAGCTGTCTTGGTGGCTTTCAACAGGCGTCTCTGGTCTTTGCCTCTCTCCGCAGCCTGATCCCAGATCTTGAATGGTGATCTGCTTGGGCGACACAGCCCTTTCCTTCCTTCACTCCCAAAGCGGCTTGCTCACCACCCTCCCTGGCCAAGCCTCCCCTCCACACACGAGACACACTCTTTCTCTCCATCTCGACGCGCGGGAGACAGGGCGCCCCGAGCGCAAAGCAGCCACCCTGCGCTCGCCCAGCGACGCCAACTTCTCTCCGGCTCCCTCCTTCCCTTCCTCCGCCTCGCCGAGCCGCGCCCTGTTGCCCGCCCCCCTCCGGCAAGCCCTCCAGCGCCTGGGGCTGCTCAGGTCCCCCGAGCCCGGGTGGGGCCGGCCTCGCTCAGCTCACGTGGGCGGAGGGGGGGGGCGCGCTGGCGCCGCTGTTGCTGCCGCTGGTCGAGGGAAGACAGGCGCTGAAGTGTTTCTGGAGAGGGTTTCTCTAGGCGCGACGACGCTTACCCCTTCGCTCTTGAGGGAGTACCTGGAGAGAGAAAGAAGCGGGAGAGAGAAGTGGCCCAAAGGACGGGAAGAAAGTCCGACAGGGAGCCTGTGGCGAGCGGGGCGGGGGGACCAAACCACGGAGAGCGCCAGCTGGGGGGGGGCGACTTCACTTGTAGCTGGGCGCCGAACTCCACCTTCGGGGCATGGGAGCAAGTAAGTGCTCGTCTCTCTCTCACCCCCCCCTCCCCACTTTCCCTTCTCTTCGTGGCGCGGACCGGGCTAGCTTTGCGCGCGCTCAGCAGTCCTCTCTCCCCCCCCCCCCCCAATTATCTCGGGCTGTTGCTGCTTTGGAAGTAATGGGAGAAGCTGGGCAGGTGAAGCTGGAGCCGCGCCTTCTTGGAACACAAAATCAGCCCGGCTTACTTCTCCCTCTCCCTCTTTCCTTAAACCCTGAGTCGCCCCAATGCTTCTTATTGGTTTGGAGCAGCTAAAAGCCACTCACTTCGATTGTGTTGTGTTTTAAAAGAACTTTCCCGAGTGGGAAATGTGTTTATTCCTCCCCTCCCCATCTGCGTTGGAGAGAGTCAGGGATAGGTGAAGCGCCTCCATCCTTTCTTCCTCGTTGGTTGCTAAGCACTAGTGACCATATTTCCTGGAAGACCTCTGGTGACACAAGTCCAGAATGGCAGCAAGGAACGAGGAGAAAGGGGGGGGCAGGGCTTGGGGGTCCCCCACCCTCCCCATCTCCCCCCACCTGCCTTGCCAATAAGTTGTGTTTACTGCTTTCTTTTAAATTTTGGAGCAGGTTTGTTGTTAACGTTTCTGGTAATACACACACACACACACACACTTTTATTCCCGGTGAAACATGCACTAAGAGTTGTATCCACCTAAGTCCTGCTCAGAGTACATCCATCTAAACTGATGGGCTTAAGTTAGTCAATTCCATTGGTTTCAGTGTGTCTACTCAGATTAGGACTTGGTGGCATACACTCCTAAAATACCTAGTTTTTTAAAAATATTCTGAACAGCCATGCCTAACAATGTATTTCTTTCTCCCTCCCCCCCTTCATTTGCATAACAACCAACCTGAAAAAGCATTGTGTTGAACTTAGAAGTGAACACATGTGGTGTATTGAATATTATTTAATTAATAGGAACTTGAAAGCTTACTTAGCACTTTATGGCATTTTAGTTGGTTCCAATACAGACAGGATAGTCAATGATAGGGTTGGTTGGTTGGTTGGTTGATTGGTTGGTTTCCTAGAGCATCAACACATGTGACATACATTTGTTTGTTTGCTTGCTTGCTTGCTTGTTGGACAGGTGCTTTTTGAAAGGTTGGTGTTGGCAGTGTTATAATCTATATTTGAAATGATTATCTTTGCATAGATATTCATGTATGCTACCTTGTAACTAAGTTCTCTGAGCAGCTGACAAATAACACTAAAAACATTTAAAAAAATACAACAATGCTTAGCCTCTCTCTTTCTTTGTGTGTGGAGTTCAGTGTCTACTCATACCATAGAATGTACAGGACCCTATGCATATAGCAGTGTGTAGGTGGTGCAGTTGGTGCCAAGGTGTGCAGGCCTTTGTGCGCACAGTCTATAGGTCACTTAGTGGGGACAGGGATTCGCTATCATGATAGCGGTTTCCCTTTCACACATAAAGACAAATAAATGTGCAAGGCTTTTTTGCTCAGCCATAATGCCATATGTCGTAGCATAATTTTTAATCAATATGTGTAATCAATGGCTACTTATAGTGATGGCTGAGCACTCCTTCGAGCTCAGAGGCTGCATATCTTGGAAAACCAGTTGCTGGTGAACGTGAGCAGGAGAGAGTGATATTGTTCTCATGTCCTGCTTTGTGAGCTTCCTGTAAGCGTCTGGTTGGCTTCTGCGAGAAAGAGATGCTGGACTAGATATGCTTTTGATTCTCAGGCTTGCAAACATGTCCTTATATCACACAGTTTCTCAAGCTTTTATCAGGGCGCAGTATATTTATTTGCACGGTTAGTTTCTCGTTCTTGGGAACGGCTTTAGTTCAACCCCCAAGCCATGCAAAATGGAATATTTACACACACAAAAATGAAACAGTTTATTTCTAATGAGAGGCGATGGAACTAAGGCCTTATTCCTATGTACTTGTACTTCTTGGCCCCATTGGACACAGTAAGATACACTTCCTTTTCAAATACGTATGCCTGGGCTTGAGCCAAAAGCTAGTTCAACTATGGAAAAGTTACATGGTTTTAATGGCGGATCACTCATTCTGTTCTATCCCAACTGGATCAAACAGCTGAGAGTTGCTGGAGACTGTTGTTATACATTGTTGTGATTTATGTGGAAATTGAAATGTTTTCCTTATTGTTTACGACTGCTTTTGTAACATTTGCAGTTACGTATATTTTTATCATGTTGTAAGCCTCATTGAACATGGTTTGAACTGTATAAAGGTGGCATACAGATAAAAATAATGTATACTTGTATATTCTTCATAGCCAATGAAAGTAATCACAAGCCTTCAATGCAATCCTAAAGGAGTCTCCTCAAATGTAAGTAAGAGATTAGGTACTTGCTGGTTACTAGTAAGCGTGCTTGACACATAAATTCTGCCTTCCTATTTTCACAGCTAGTGGGAAGCGTGGCATGTTTCCATTTTTACAAGAAGGATTTGGGTGAACAGTATTGAATCCATAGCAAGATTCTTCAAATTGTCATTCAGCAATGGTTAACATTAAGTCAGGGGACTCATTCAACAAAAAGCTTCTTCCAGCTACCGTGAACATAGAACAGTAAATTTTGGCTTGCTCTTAGTTATTTATGAATATGCAAAAATAACTTGTCAGAATACAGTATCATTGAGGCTTACTTCCAAGTAGATGTGCATAAGAGAGTAGTAACCTTTGAAGTTTTCCAGTCTCTAAACTGTACTCCTCCCACTTGGGTATTCAGCTATTGTTATCTAGTGTTTCATCCCCCTAAATAAGATTTCGACTTTGCCTTCCACTGGAGGAGAACAGCTTTGAATTGTTTGGAGTTGATAAAGCATCTTCTGAGAGGTTTAGACGCCATTATAATAATATGTGTGTAGTCCTGGAGAGGAGTCACACTTTCGGAAAATGCCTAGCTGCTTTTTCGCCAACATTTCTGGAGTATTGTGCATTTTGTTAAACTGACACCGCACACATTTATCAACTCTGCTGAACGCTTGCTTGCAGAACGTGCTCAATTTCTTTTTACCGTATTTTTTGCTCTATAAGACGCACCAGACCATAAGACTCACATAGATTTTGGAGGAGGAAAACAAGAAAAAAAATATTCTGAATCTCAGAAGCCAGAACAGCAAGAGGGATCGCTGTGCAGTGAAAGCAGCTGCGCAGCCTGCATTCACTCCATAAGACGCACACACATTTCCCCTTACTTTTTAGGAGGGAAAAAGTGAGTCTTATAGAGCAAAAAATACGGTACTTGCAAGTTGTTCTTATTTGCACTGCTACCATAGCAGCAGGTGTGCCTTTGTTCAGCATTTTCTACTGGTTGGCATTACTATTTATTTTGTAAAAAATACGTGCCTTTTATTAACCATTCGTATTTATGAATACTGTACTTATTCACATACTTAAGAGTATTTACCAAGATGTTCCATAAATCCAGGGTCATACAACCTGTAGCCTTCCAGATGTTACTGGACTTCAACTCCCATCATCCCTGACTATTGACTGTGCTAGCTGGAGCTGATGGGAGTTGGAGTCTAACAACATCTGGAGGGCCACCGGTTCCCCATCCGTGTAGAAATGACATGCATGGGGTTTCAGAAACCTTCTTGGGTTGCTTACCCAGAGAATAGCCATTTGTCCAACTCTCAATTCTTCCATGGTGTATGTGTGTGTTGTTAAGAATACAGACGTAACAACCTTGTGATTTACAAGCATGACAAGGCCCATTTTCTGAGGCCTACAAAGCACAAGAGACGCATCCTGGAGATAACTGAATGTGCGGACAGGGTTTGAGTCACAAGAATATGATTCATGAGCAAACTTTTTACAGAGCTGGAGCACATTTCTTCCTAATTTAAATAATTATTTTAAACAAACCTCGTTTTTTAAGAACTCTCTTCTGGATATAAATTTTCCTAAGGTAAATATTGCTTTGAAATAGAATGTGGTTATTGTAAGGATGTTTAAATTGTAGGAATTTGGAGGGCGAGGGGGATGGGGAGACCCCGGGCCCAGTTGCGTCGTCGAGCCTTCTCTAACTTGCAGCAGAGTGTATCTTTATGTAAAAAGTGAAGACTGAGAGCTTTGGGCTTGCTGTACTGCAGAAGAGCCTTAGACTATTTTTATTCGACTGCAGCATAAAAGTCTGCAGCAGCATAATTAATCATATGAATTTGCTCTCTGAGCCTGTGCACAAGGATGTCCCCTTTCCCAACAATTTGTCACTGAAAAAGACTTCATAAGTCAAAATGCATCTGGTGTATCTGTTTAGGGAACTTTTTAATGTTCGAAGTTTTATTCTGTTTTTAGTGTTCTGTTGGAAGCCGCCCAGAGTGGCTGGGGATACCTAGCCAGATGGGCGGGGTATAAATAATAAAAATTTATTTACTTATTTATTTATCTATTTATTTATTTATTTATTAACACCTCTATTGTGGTGTTCATCTTCCAATCTTCATCTTCAGCATATCAATGATTTGGGCAGCCAAGTCTTTGTATTGCATTGCTGTGATGCAGTTAGCATTTGATGAATGTATCCAGTCATCCCAGCTAGAAGTTGCAGAATACACTGATGTATACAGTGGGCTGGATTCAACTGACCTGGTGCTCTAGTGGAAAACAGCTCCAAGACTCTTGCTGATACAACAAGGCTTTCACGCCTCTTCTCCCCTGTGTATCTCCCCAAATCTACTCTGGAAGCTTAGGAGAACCTCTGGAGCAACACCATGAGGGCGGGGGGGGGGGGAGATCATGCCATCTGGCAAGCAGAAATTAATGATTGTGCTGATGTAATGTTGAATTCCTTCTAGTGTCTGCATTTCATTGTTGTGAAGCCATAGGTTTGCAGGTTTGATCTCCATATGGGATAGCTGCATATGCCTGCATTGCAGGGGGTTGGACTAGATGGTTCTCCAGGACCCTTCCAACCCCACGATTCTGATTCTAATATTATTTGGTTGTTAGTGTATATACTGTGGACCATAGGCCGCAGAGTAATTCTTCATAAAGCTTTTATGTCCTTTCATATATGTGTTTCTGCAGCCTGGAGGTGGGCAAATGTCCCCATCTTCAAAAAGGGGGAGGGAGAAGGCCCAGGTACCACTCACTGAGCTTGATATTGATACCAGGAAAGGTCCTAGAACAGATAATTAAGCACTCAGCTCTTAGAAATGGATGCTGTGATTACTAAGACCCAACATGGGGGTTTCTCAAAAACAAGTCATTCCAGACTTCCTTCTCTCTCTCTCTCTTTCTGAGTTACAAGCTTTGTAGATCATGGAAATACGTTGGATGTAGTATATCTTGATTTCAGGAAGGCTTTTGACCAAGTCCCCCATGGTATGCTTGTGGAGAATCTGGTAAAATATGGAGTGGGCAAGAGAACTGTTAGGTGGAATTGTGCTTCAGGGTTCTGCCTTGGGACTGTTGATGTGCAATACCTTTTAAAACGACTTAGATGAAGGTGTTGAAGGTATGCTCATCCAATTTATATAGAAGATACCAAAATGGCCACAGAAGACAGAATTGGAATTCAATGTGATCTTAGCAGATTGGAAAGTTAAGCCCAAACCAACACAATGACTTTTAACAGGGACAAATGTAAGCGTCTGCACTTAGGCAGAAAGAACCAGCTGCACAAATGTTAGCTGGGGGACCACTGGCTTGCTGGCAGTACATGTGAAAAGGATCTAAGGTTCTTAGTAGACCACAAGCTTAACATGAGTCAACAGTGTGATGCAGCAGCAAAAAAAGCTAATGCTATTCTAGGTTGCATCAACAGAGTTATAGTGTCCCAAGCAAGGAAATACAAATCATGCTTTATCCTGCCTTGGTCAGACCACACCTGTGTCTGGGCACAACAATTTAAGAAGGATGATGACAAGTTGGAATTTTCAGAGGAGGGCATTCATGATGATAAAGAATCTGGAAACTATGCCTTGTGAGGAATGGTTGAAGGAATTGGGTATGTTTAGCCTGGAAAAGAGAAGACTGAGAGGCGATATTGCAGCCATCTTCAAAATAAGTGCTGTCACATGGAGGATGGAGCAAGCTTGTTTTCTCCTGTTTTAGATGGTAGGACCCAAACCAATGGATTCAAGTTTCAAGAAAAGAGATTCGTACTAAACATCAGGAAATCTTTCTGTCAGTAAGAGCTGTTCAATAGTGGAACAGACTCCCACAAGAGGTGTTGGACTCTCCTTCCTTGGAGTTTTTAAAGCAGAGGTTGGTTGACTGTCATGTATGATCTAGACAATTTCCTAACCATAAGGAGCACTTGCATATTCTTGGAGGACTTATATTGAAGTTTCTTTATATTACAATGTAGCCAAGATGCAATTGAATAATAAAGCATAAAAGTTGACTGTAACAATGTTGTTTTATTCTAGCCCATTCCCCATAACTGGTCTGACAATTAATAGCATTTCTACCATTAGATGTTAAATGTCGTAATATTTGGATGAAATATTAGTGTAGCACTATTTTTAAAGTTCTTACAATATTGTGTTGTTTTTAAGCTGCAAGTGGGCTTTAAAAGTCCTAAAACGTTTTTTTCAAAGAGCGTGCAAGCTTTGTGACTCCTAAAACTGAAGAAAAATCATAAAATGTTTGGTTTTGCTCCTCTGTCTCTTAGTGGCTTCCTTTCTTTTCAATACTCCCATTTTCTTAAAACCATTTCTCCTTTTCTACCTTCTGTTGCATCACACTGTTTGTAGCTGGGCAATGAAAAGGACACCATTCTCACAATAAGAGAATTTTCACTGTGCTTTCCATAAACAGGCACAACATTTTTATTCAGTTTGGTTGTGTATCAGACACAGAGGTATTTAACCTCAGGACTGATACATGATGTACCCATGGCTTTCACTGTTGGAACTGCTGAGTCACATGCAGATATGTAGCACTGTTTGCAAATAAGTTTGCTTCCATTTATTGAAATATAGCTAGCAATCATCCACATGGTGCATTGATTATTAAGCATTGAAGCATTTGATTTGCATTTTGGTTAGCAAACAATGAACTATGCTGTTTTATGACTGAGAACATTTCAGCTATTGTCAATAGGAGGGAGAGATAGCAATAATATTTGTGTGTGTGTGTGAGTGAGAGAGAGAGAATTCTTGTGGGTACTTTGGTTTTGAGCCTTGAGAGTTTCTAGGATGGGAACAGATTGCTGGAACTCTACAGTGATTACCATCTTGCCATGGTATCTAGAAGCACATATTCACCAATTATATCTATTATTTTAGATACGTACTGGTGGTGCTATCAAGCCTACCAATATTAGCATTTGGAAAGCACTGTATGGGGTTTACCTTTGAAAGCTATAAAACTGCATCTGATAGAGGGCACAGAACTGCCTCACACTAGGAACCATAGTATCATAGAATTGTAGAATTTGAAGGGACCATGAGAGCCATCTCGTCCAAACTCCTACAGTGCAATCTTTTGCCCAACGTGGGGCTCAGATCCATGACCCTGAGATTAAGAATCTCATGCTTTACTGACTGAGCTATCCCAGGTCACATGAAAATATGTAGCTGGGAACACCAGCCATTGCTGGTACAATCCTTGTACGTTGGTACACATGCCTTTCAAAACATGTGTTTGTTGCTGTTACACATTTCTGTTTTTAGTGACAACTCCCACCAGGCACAGCAAGCATGGGCAATGGTCAGAGACAGAGTTGTCATTCAGCAATATTTGGAGATCCAATGTTTCCCCATACCTGTTGTATATAGTACCCAAAAGCTCTGGTTTGTTGAGCAATAGAGAGTTCTTTTCCTACTCTGGAGGCCTATGAATTGCAGGTAAATTTATTGTTGCAACTTGATTCTTCTTGACAATCAATTCACTGCTCTGTAGGCAGAAAAGAAAGTGTTTCTTCTACATGACAAATATTCTCTAATAAATGATTCCAAAATATGACCTTTTGTGGTCTGGGGCTGCTTGCACCCTGGGTAAAAGAGTGAGTCTCTTTTCCGTCCTTCCTTTCTGCACTTAACAGGGGTTATTTATGAGAAAGTTCACCTGTTGTATTTGCTTCTTAGGATGTGGCTCTTGAATACATTCCCAACCTTACTGGGTTTGGATTTCCAGGAACCGGCCCCAAGCGAGCTTGCAATGTAGCCTAATTCCCTTCCTCCTTCCCTCGCCCGCATTATGCATTTCCAATAGCAAAAGGGTGTAAGAGCGATTTGGGAAAGCTTTGCCAATAGCTCTTCCACTGCTCGCTCAAACCAAAGATAACGCAAGTTAAGTGAAATAAGGCTTTGGCTTCATAAATATTTAATAAGGAAACATGGGAACTGTGCTTAAAGGCAAGAGTGCTAGTTTGCAAATGAAAACAAAATTCCTTAGCTAATGGCTGTGCAGCCTTCTGTTACCTTTTCATTGCTGTGCTTTGTATGTTTACATGTTAGGACAAGATTAAACCTGGCCACCCAAAAATATTGTGGTGATTAGACAATCCGAGAGCCTTTTTTTAAAAGAAAAGAGGGGAAAGGAGTGCTATCTTTTCCACATGTCAGTTAATATTCTTTCTCCTGACATCATTCCAAAAATATATGTCCTTTGACTACTGGCTCTTGGTTTAATTTAATTTCATCTTTGAAAGGAACAGCTATTATTTAAAGGGCGTATGTCACTGTGCTGATTGTAAGCCATCTCTGCTTGCGTCTTTGTTTTCAAAAGCTCTGTTGCATTGTGGTAAGTGCTTCCCTCTCCAACAGTTGAGTTGAAATCAAAGAGATATGTATGGCTACAGCATCCCATTAACCTATTAACCCCACCTAGTGAGTTATTTGGTGAGCCATCTTTTCCTCTGTTCTGTTCAGTATTCTTGAGTCTGTCACTGGGATTTCAATGACAAGAATGGCCTAGGGGGTTAGTTTTCTAAATCTCAGATGATCTGAATATTCATGCTGGTTTTAAGCAATGGTATATAGCTATATTAATAGTGTCCAGATTAATTTAGCAGTCTTTGAAAGGATAGGAGTGGAGTAGAGAGAAACATGGGCAGATTATGGTTTTATTCTCCTTTGAAATCTTCATAATGTATTTGTCATTATTGTTAGTCCCCCTCCTATGGGTTATCAAGTGGCCAGATATGTTTGGTCCACAGATGCCTTCACCTTTGTATAACCAGTCACCATCTCAGATAAAAATTAGCCACTTCTCCACTCTTCTAGAAGAGCCTACACTTGAGGAAGTCTTATCAAATGTGGTTTATTTCAGCATTTATACATTGCATTTGGGGATTCCAAGGTGCCTCAGAACTTCTTAAAACTGCAGAATTTGTTTAAAAAGTGGTAGCCAATGTGGTGCTCTCTAGATGTTGATGGACTCCAAATCCCATAATCCCTGACCATGCTGGCTGGGGTTTATGGAACTTTTAGTCCAACAACATTTCTAGGGGACCATGTATAATTGCGTTCTATACAACCAGTCTGTAGAACATTTAAAATATAGTAAGTTATATTATTTCCTTTGGATACAGGGCTGGCTTGGATATCACTTTGTCTGCAACAGTAGAAGTAACAGCAACAGTAGAAGTATTAAGTAGATGTAATGTTCTTTCCCCCCTTCATTGCAGAACGTCTTAATATGCCTCCCTCATTTGCTAAGAAATAGCACAGGATGATGGGAAGGTTAAATTCCTGCAATTATAAGATAGCAAAAACGGGTTGAGCAACAGGCACACGATCCTAGTGTCAAGAGGCAGTGGCAGAGGAGAAACCCCAGGGTTCTTGGAGTGCTTGTGAAAAAAGTGCCTATGTTGCATTAGTAGGCATACAGGGATTAATCTCTGGGTTACAGAACCACTCTGCAGTGGGATTAGGCTTGGAGGGGAAGTAGCAATAGAATTACTTCAGAAGGTTTATGCTAGATAAAATCTCAGTAAGAGATTGGCAAATTGCAATGTTCTCCATTTGGCAAAAAAATTGTGTGTTTTATAATTGCAGTGGCTTTATTTTCCATTGCTGTAACACCTTGCTGCCATCTCTGGGACCTTATAGTGAAGGGCAGGTAAAAAAAAATGCCTATAAATAAAAAGAGAGTCAGTTTCATGAGAACGTAATCTGGTTTGGTAAGAAACACCAAAGATCAGCCATGCCTTTTCAGGACCATGGAGAGTTCCCAGTTAGCTCTGCTGGCTCTTACTTCTCTACTATAGACAGTGGAGAAGTTCTTCCACTGTTTCTGTAGCCCTGAGTTCTGTGGCGAAGGAAATGCTGTCAAAGGCAGCATGGCCACAGACTCAAGCTAGAAGGGCATGGGAGCTGTGTTGAAGGCTCCTGTGTGGAGCAGCCTGCAGCTCTTCATCTGGGTCTCCTTTGGTAGAGCAGGAAGCTGGGTTTGAGGGGTTGTAACATTTTGCTGTTAAAGTGAGAGAAGAGAATTGAGTGAAGTTTGAGAGTCTAAATTAGCTTGGTGATTCTCACCTTGTATTGGGACTTCCAGGGTGAGGGTTAGATGCAGGATGTGGTTGGCTTGGTAATATTTTGTCTAGAACACAAAAGTACTCAAGAATGTCCACAGCTAGGGATCCAAATAAACCACAAGGATTTATTCCATTATATATGATTGCGAATAATAACTCTCCAGGCCTTCCAAGAAAGTAAGACATAGGATTAAGACAACATGCAACATAAAAATTATTGCAGTGCTGTAGGTATAACATCTCATCATGTTTTCACATTCACTTATACTAATGTAGGCATATGTTTCCTATCCATCATTCTGCCACACACAAAACCTCTTAAATTAGATATCATTTCAAGATATCATTTGTAGTGAAGTTGGTTGTTCTTGCAACTATTCTTCTTCTTGTTGTTGTTTAGTCATTTAGTCGTGTCCTACTAAATGGACACCATGGACCAGAGCACACCAGGCACTTCTGTCTTCCACTGCCTCCCGCAGTTTGGTCAAACTCATGTTGGTAGCTTCGAGAACACTGTCCAACCATCTCATCCTCTGTTGTCCCCTTCTCCTTGTGCCCTCAATCTTTCCCAACATCAGGGTCTTTTCCAGGGAGTCTTCTCTTCTTATGAGGTAGCCAAAGTATTGGAGCCTCAGCTTCAGGATCTGTCCTTCCAGTGAGCACTCAGGGCCGATATCCTTAAGAATGGATATGTTTGATCTTCTTGCAGTCCATAGGACTCCAGCACCATAATTCAAAAGCATCAATTCTTCAGCGATCAGCCTTCTTTATGGTCCAGCTTTCACTTCCATACATCACTACTGGGAAAACCATAGCTTTAACTATACGGACCTTTGTTGGCAACTATTCCAGCTATCCTTAATTCCACTGAAAACATTTATGGGGCTATTGGAAAAAGATCTGTATTTAGGGAAATGGCCTGATATCCTAGCACTCTTTAATCCCACTGATCTCTCTTTGCATTGTGGTGTAAAATATATGTCCTAAGGATGCAATCTGAAAGAAGTGTTCACATTTCCATGTGTCTTAGACAGGAGATCTCGCTAACTGAGGAAGTAGATGGGGAGGGAAGCAGATCAGCCTAATGGGTTACCCTGCACTGATTAGTGATTCACTAAATTATTAATTCCTCCTGCATAGCTGAATAATACGTTTTTCCTTCTGCAGAAGTTGCTTCACTCTGGATGTGGGAGAAAGATTCTTAGATCATAGGAACTTTGCTACAATGTGTGCTGTGTTTGGGGATTGGAGACTTGCAGAACTGAGTGTTCCATTGTACTATTGAGCTGTAATATAATATATCCTCTCGAACTAATATTTATTTATAAAATGTCAGTGAATTAAAGTGCAAAGGCCAGAGTAACATGATTACCTTAACAATGAGCGAATGTATTCTCCTGGTTCACAATCAGCCAAACTATGACTTACCAGGACGTTCCAAACATGTGGGTGCCAGAAAGGAACAACTCTTGGCTAGATGACAAGCTAACCCAAACAGCTTGTTGCAGGAGCTAAAAAAAAAGACTAGGGAAAAGCAAAGTGGCTGCCAGCTGATCTCTGGGAGCTCACAAATTTGTGTGGTCCCAGAAAGCTGTGGTGTAAGCTTTAATGGACTGAAGTCCACATCATTAGATGCACCTATATTTGCATAGCACCTTCCTCTTATAGGTAGGATTCTATGTGTAAGTATTGTGTGGCCCACAGGTATGTACCTCCTTATGCAACTACTCTGGTTTTTCATGCAGGAATTTCACTAAAAAGAATGCACTGGATAGGATTCACCTAATATGCCTCTGTACAAGGGTTTCTGTTTGTTCAGAGAAGCTTTTCCCCCTCTCCTCCCCGCCTTGTGCCCTCATGCTCCCTCAAATTGCCTTGAGGGGGTTGGGAGAATTCCTAGAAAAGTAAGCGGGGGAGGGGGGAATCATTCCATCTGGCAAGCTGCAATGCTTGCCCAGATGGAACATTCAGAAGTGAACAACATTGATTTCCACCCACTATCTTTGGAACATTTTCCTGCAAAATAATATAAGCTTTTATGGAGATGTACCAGAGCATAGCACGTGCAGTTGCTACATATATTTAAACAATATTAAAATCAGTCCATTGACTTGCCATAATGTAGGCTTTAATCATACTGGCATGGCATGTCTGTTTTAAAACTGTTTACTGTGGCAAGTACCCTCAGTTTAATGGAATTCATATTGCACTGTGTTACTGCTAAATAACTGTTAAGGTATATGCAGCTGTTTACCTAGAAAGTAATTCCCTTGAAATTCAGCTGGGAATATTCTCAAGTAAGCATGCATCCAAGAGGGATGTGGGTGGCGCTGTGGGTTAAACCACAGAGCCTAGGGTTTGCTGATCAGAAGGTCGGCGGTTCGAATCCCTGCAACGGGATGAGCTTCCATTGTTTGGTCCCAGCTCCTGCCAACCTAGCAGTTCGAAAGCACGTAGTGCAAGTAGATAAATAGGTACCGCTCTGGCGGGAAGGTAAATGGTGTTTCCGGCGCTGCTCTGGTTCACCAGAAATGGTTTAGTCATGCTGGCCACATGACCCGGAAGCTGTACGCCGGCTCCCTCGGCCAGTAAAGCGAGATGAGCGTTGCAACCCCAGAGTCGGCCACGACTGGACCTAATGGTCAGGGGTCCCTTTACCTTTACCTTAAGCATGCATGCTTGAGTTAATGCTATAAAGAGCCATCACAGCATCTTTCTGTTGATGAACAGTGCAAAATAGCTGCAGCTTTTTATTTTGTGTGTCTCCTTTTTGAGTGGTGGAGAGCAAGAGTAGCTAACTGCCAATATGGCCGTCTGATCCCACTCTCTAGCACATTCCTTTTCTTTCTTTTGCCTTTTCCCTAAGATCCCATTCCCTTGCCAGGGGCAACCAAAAGAGGGGTATAAATAAAGGAGACTCAGCTAAGGAAGGGGGAGGAAGAAGACCCAGGTAACTACCGACAGGCCAGCTTCATGTCAATACCAGGAAAGGTCTTAGGACAGACAATTAAACAGTCAGTCTGTGAGAGCTTAGAATAGGATGCTGTAATTACTAAGATACAGCATAGGTTTTTTCAAAAACAAGCCATACTGAATGAATCCTATTCCCTTTTTTTTGGGGGGGGGGTTACAAACTTGGTGAATCAGAGGAACGTTTCAGGGACACAGCAAGGGAGAAAGAAAAGGGGGGAGCCCAGTTGCACTGTTGGAAGTCTTTGCCTGGGCTTCTTCTAGTGGGACTCATTAGTTGAATCCCGCCCTGCTTAAAATCTCATGAAGGAGAGCAGGGACTGCATTGGCAATCCTGCCCTGTCAGGCCTGACACTTTCCTTGTTTATGGCCTTCTATTATGAGATAGAAGCGGGACGTGGGTGGCGCTGTGGATAAAAGCCTCAGCGCCTAGGGCTTGCTGATCGAAAGGTCGGTGGTTCGAATCCCCGCGGCGGGGTGCGCTCCCGTTGCTCGGTCCCAGTGCCTGCCAACCTAGCAGTTCGAAAGCACCTCCGGGGGCAAGTAGATAAATAGGGACCGCTTACTAGCGGGAAGGTAAACGGCGTTTCCGTGTGCGGCTCGCCAGAGCAGCGATGTCACGCTGGCCACGTGACCTGGAAGTGTCTCCGGACAGCGCTGACCCCCGGCCTCTTGAGTGAGATGGGCGCACAACCCTAGAGTCTGTCAAGACTGGCCTGTACGGGCAGGGGTACCTTTACCTTTACCTTTATTATGAGGGCAGCCTTGCGGAGTGGGAAGCCTCCTATACTCCTGGCATGGTTTGAGAACAGTCTCCTTCAACCTTGCATCTCCAAATATTGTTGGACAACTACTCTCATCATTCCTGATCACAGGCTAAACTGGCTGGGGATGATGGGACTTGTAGTTCAAAAGCATCTGGGCGCCCAGGGTTGAAGAATACTGATGTAGGACTCTGCATAATTCTGCTATGTTTATTTTGTAATTGGTATGGACTGCCTTGAGAGGTTAAGGTCAGCATACCAATTTATTTTGTCATTTATTTGTTTGTTTATTTAAATAAGGAGTAGCCAATGTGGTGACTACAGTCCCCATCACCCTTAGCCAGCCTTCTTACACATCACACTTTGGAGATAGGGCTCCAGGGAGGGGTGTAACAACAACAGCAATTTTATTTATAGCCCCCCCCCCCATCTGGCTGGGTTTCCACAGCCACTCTGGGCAGCTTCCAGCACATACAAAAGCATAATAAAACACCAAACATTTAAAACTTCCCAGTGCAGGGCTGCCTTCAGATGTCTCCTAAAAGTCATGTAGTTCTTTATCTCCTTTGTCATCTGATGGGAGGGTGCCACTACCGAGAAATAAAAATGTAAAGGCAACACAATAAAATACAGGTCAGTATAATAGCAGTTCCACGATACAATAAGAAAAGGCTGCATTAACCTATTCATCATTTCCATATGATGAATCCGGAAGCAGGAAACAAACCTGCCCCACCCCTCATCCAAAAGCCTGCTGAAAGAGATGTGCCTTTAGCATTTAACTGATAAAATAAATAAGTAACAAGAGACATTTTAGCCCTGGAAGTGAAAAGTCATTTTCTTAATGGCATGCAGAGAAGAAGCCTGGAAAATACTGCCCTTCTGGGAATCAGCAGCCTGAAGTATCTGATTCCACTTTCATATTGCTTCATGGTAAGACTCTTCCTGGTAATCGCTGCCTGGACAGTGCTGCTGGGATTTCCTTTAGTTCTAGCACTTGATGTTGGTGAAAGTATAGGAAACTGCTTAAAACCTTTTCTTTCTTTTTTTGCTAGCATTTTATGCCAGTTAAAATGTCTTGCATCTCATGGTTGTCTTCACAGATTTGCTGGAGGTGCAGACAAGAAAAAGACACATATTTCCATCTGTAGTGGTTACCCAACAAGATATACTCCCAGTTCCTACCCTGGCAATTTTGAACTTTTGGGATGGTCAAAATTTGGGCTGTAAAAACAAGGAACTAATTGGCTACTTGCTAATGGCAGCTAGACTGATCCATCACATGCGTTTGGAAGTACACTGATAAAGTCACAGTGGAAATTTGCATGACAGAGTCTGGATTCTGACCATGCCAGAAAAGCTAATGCAAAAACTTCACACACACAGAGGGATATAAAGAAAATACACCTTCTATCCAGTCTAATTTTGTTAAATATATAAATTAGGGAGCAGAGTGAGTTTATGGAACTATTAATAGCTAGAAGACTTGACATGGAAGATCAGTGACTGGTAGCTTGTGAACTCTGTACATGCTTGTGAAGATAGACAGAATCATCAGACTAAATGCTGCCTTTTGTTTCACATTTTATTTTAGTTACCTACCTCTGATGTAATTCTAAGGGTTTCGCTAATGCGTTTGTTATTTGTGATTTGTAGCCTTGTCTTTTGCAAAAATGTAGTCTTGTCCTTTGCCAAATTTAATAAACATTAAACAAACAAACAAACAAACAAATCTCCCATTGCAGTTTCTTAAGTGTCTTATAAAAATTGATGACTGCGCAAGACAAACTTACACCTGAGGTATGGGAAAGTGTATCTGTGTGTTAAGCAGTTTAGAAAGACAAGCATGAAATACTCAGATTTCTTTGAAGAGCGAGAGTCCCTTGCCAAGCCACTTCATTCTGTTTACTTTCTTTTGGTGTGCAAGCTCTCCTTTGCATAGCTGCCAAGTGGTAAAGCTGCATGAATTATGAATTTGGCTTAGTTGCGTGGCCTGGGTGGAATCTACACACACACACAAAAAAAAATGCTTTAAAAAAAAAGTTTTGAAAAATACAATGAATTTGGCATAGCTCACTACCGCCATCTAGCTTAAGGATTTCAGCTTAGTGTATACTAATCGATGCATAGTGCTGCTGTGCTGACAGTTCTCCCTTGCTGTGTCATAAAAGCCCCAAGACCTTTTAAAAAGTTGCACCTGTTCTGCCGTTGAACTGAGTGAGTGTGTTTCCATTCCCCAAATACATCAACCATGGTTGTTCCCTGCCCCCAGGACTTCCTGCTCATTCTGGTGAATCTTTGAGCTGTGTGTCAATGCCATTAATTAGTAAATTATATTTCCAGATCCTTAAATATCCCTAGTGACATGGGTACACTGGTGGTGAACAAGCAAGGAAACAAACAATTCCAGATGCTGCAGCCAATAAAACTGCCCAGATATTTGCGGCAGCATCTGATCTACAAAAGTATAGAAAAGTAATATATATATATATATATATATATATCCTCAGAGACACAGCATATATGGCTTTTGTGGGCATGAATGTAAATTAGTGATTTGTAGTGGTTCCTCTTTTAAATATTTATGTCAGCTGTTTTGTAGTAAATTGTTTGATAGTAGAACTAGTTCATAGTAGTCAGCAGTGAAACATTTATTCACCTTAAGAGTGAAATGCATTATTCAGTGATACCAAGATGTTTGCTTGGTTGCATGTAGGCGCAACACTTAATGCCTGGCATATGATGGTAAGTGTGAACTCCATGCTCTAGAAACAGGATCAGCATTAACAAGAGTCATCCTTCATGTGAACTGAGTGGCTGGAATGCCCTCATTATGCATGGTGTGTCAGATCACCAAATCCAAGAACTCTTCTAGTCTTCGGTCAAAAGGAAAACCTGTTGCTCTCGCTGTACAGTTTTAGTGAAATGATGTGAAATTCACGATTGCGTAAATGCATATATTGCGCTTCGCTGCCAAAATCAAAATTCTTAAAATAGATAAAGGCTGATTTGTGTCTTCTTGCATTTGCGGAGTTAAGACAATAGGGACGTCCTATTCCATACCTCTGCTACTACTAATAATAATTTTATTCTTTATACCCCGCCCATCTGACTGGGTTGCCCCAGCCACTCAGGGCGGCTTCCAACAGAATATGAAAAACATGATAAAACATTTTCGTTGAAAGGTTGTATACAGTCGTACCTTGGAAGTCGAACGGAATCCGTTCCGGAAGTCCGTTTGACTTCCAAAACGTTTGCAAACCAAATTGCAGCTTCTGATTGGCTGCAGGAAGCTCCTACAGCCAATCAGAAGCTGTGGAAACCCCATCGGACATTCAGGTTCCAAAAGAACATTCGCAAACTGGAACAATCACTTCCGTGTTTGTGGCGCTAGGGAGCCAAAATATCCGAGTTCTAGGGTGTTCAGGATCCAAGGTAGGACTGTAGTTTTGGCTCAGGGGTCGCATAAGTCCCATGGCACCTTGATGACTAACACTCATAATTATGGTGCGAGCTTCCATGAACTCCAGTCCATTTCATCAGATGTGTGAAGTGTTAATCCTGATTTTTAGTGTATAGCTAAATGAGATATATATTACCCTTTTGGGAACAGACATAATTTTCCACTCCATTCCCCAATGGCAGAGTTTGTCTTATCTTGGAAAGAAGGGGGGAGGAATCACTTCTGATTATACAGATATATTTTCATGAGATGAACTGCTGACTTTGGAACTGTCATCACAGGGTGCTTTGGAGAAGTGTGAAAGACTAAGGAGTGTGGAAAGCATCTTTTGCTCTTAATTAATGCCTGGAGGGCAAGGATGGTAGAAGTCTGCGAACCGTTCTTTCTGTAGCATGCTTGTTCTGCAGAGAAAATTGGGTGCTAAGAAAAGGACAGCACCAAGTGCCAAAGTTATTGAATGGTTTTATTTTTTTTATTTTGCAAAATTAATTTCTTCTGAAACCAGTAACTTGGGTCTGGCTGCACAGTGTAAATAATTCACAACTAAAAGAAGAAGAAGAGAACATTAGGTCTGCATGGCTGAAGGTAAATTTAGGTCTGTAACAGGGCAAGCTGCTTCGTTCTATTCAGGAAGAGTCCATAGATTTATGAAGTTGATTCCTCCTCCATCCCCTGCCCCCCCCCCCAGTGTAGCATGATGCTTAATTTACTAATAAAGGGGCAGAGGTGTGCATTTGATGGTTCTAAAATAATCAGTTCATTCAACAGGAGACTATCGCTTCCCAATGAGTATGTGTACTTTCACTTACACAATTAACATCAAATTAAGGTTTGATTTCTTAGATGCTTAAACCCTGAAGGCAATTTAGCATTTTGATAGAACTTCTGTTGTGGTGTTGCACAAAGGGAAAAGTTTAATCGTCCTTAAGACACTGAATTCGATACTGCTTTTATAGTTAAGTAAATGTGAATTTTGAGTGTGTGTGTGTATGAAAGAAATATAATTGCTAAGTATTGGTTGATAATTACAATAAATGTAAGAAATACATTCAATAGCAGTTACCTTACTGTATGTTCATCTAAATCTAATGTTTCATTAGGCCCATGCACATCATAAGCCTATGCATGTTTTCTTGGAAGTAAATCCCACTATGTTCACTGGCGTATTTCCCAGGTAAGTACACATAGAATTGCAGCACGCACATACACACAGGTTTTCTTAATTAAAAAATAAATAAAATTTGTAGCCATATTTAAACAATAATTTAACTGGGTAGCAGAGTCCAACAGCATCTTGGAGACCACAGGTTATCTGCCCTTGCACTATGCTAATGCCAAGTATGCCACATAGCAAACCAGGGAGGGCATGCTGGAGAACCTGCAGCCACCTGACTTCCTGACCGGTCAAGAGATTTAAAGGCATCTGAATGATCTCTGGCCTTGAATCTGGTGACCCTTGTCGAAAATGAACACAAATGACTTTAGACAGAGCTGTGAGCCGGATATAGGGCCAGAGTCTGAAGAACTGAGGAGCTAGTTTTTAGTAGAGTGATTTAGCAATCAGTCACTCTAGGAATAGTATCTGGGTGTGGAGAATAGGGGCCTCCTAATGGCTCTTATTGTCCTTCACAAGCTGCAGCTCCCAGGATTCTGTGGGGGAAACGCATGATTGTCAAAAGGGATATCATAGTGCTTTCATGTGTAGGGGGGTGTTATTGTTTTGCTGTTTTGTTTTGTTTTAATTATGTACTAATTTTTATTCTGTGTTTTATTCTGTGAACCTCCCTGAGATCTTACAATGAAGGGTGGTTATTCTTCTTCTTATTATTACTACGGTGGTACCTTGGTCAAGGGACGCAGGTGGCGCTGTGGGTTAAACCACAGAGCCTAGGACTTGCTGATCGAAAGGTCGGTGGTTTGAATCCCCATGGCGGGGTGAGCTCCCGTCGTTCGGTCCCAGCTTCTGCCCACCTAGCAGTTCGAAAGCACCCCTAAGTGCAAGTAGATAAATAGGGACCGCTTTCTAGCGGGAAGGTAAATGGTGTTTCCATGTGCGGTGCTGGTGCTGGCTCGCCAGATGCAGCTTTGTCACGCTGGCCACGTGACCCGGAAGTGTCTTCGGACAGCGCTGGCTCCCGGCCTCTTGAGCGAGATGAGCGCGCAACCCTAGAGTTGGTCACGACTGGCCCTGACGGGCAGGGGTACCTTTACCTTACCTTGGTTCTTGAACTTAATCCATTCTGGTAGTCCATTCGACTCCCAAAACCATTTGAAAACCAAGGCACCGCTTCCGATTGGCTGCAGAAACTTCCTGCACTTAATTGGAAACCGCGGAAGCCGGATCGGACGTTCGGCTTACAAAAAAAGTTTGCAAACCGGAACAATTACTTCTGGGTTTGCAGTGTTTGGGAACCGATTTGTTCTGGAGCCAAGTCGTTTGAGTACCAAGGTACCACTGTATTATTATTTCTGTGGTATCCTCTTGCTTGCACAATGTGCAGCATGGCCTGTGGAATTTCCTGGCGGCTTAACTGACTATGATGGGGAATATAAGTGTGGTTTCAGAGAACCATAAATCCTGAGGGCAGTAGCGTGTACCACATCTGCTGAAATCTGATAATAAATGAAATTCATTTAATCCTCACACATATGCTTTGGATGTGTAGGAGCTGATCCACGTTTGTGTTAATATCAGGGTGTGTGTGTGTGTGTGAGAGAGAGAGAGAGAGAGAGAGAAAGAATGAATGAATGAACTCAAAACAGTGGGAAATTGCTCAAATTTCACTGCCATTCAGTTGTGGCTTCCAGCAGATGAGTACCTTGTAACTGATCTGTAACTATCAGAATATGGACTTTGCTTACAGATAGGGTTAAAAATGTTTTAAAATGATTGTGTTTCTCACAACACGTTTTGTACTGAGGCCCCACTAAGGGGGACAAAATGACAGGTGCTTTATCTGAATTTCTAATTTGATTTCTCTACACACCCTTCTTCCATTGGTACGCCAAGAACTAATGGCACTGTGTTCTATTCAGAGCCATAGTAGAGTTGCACAGGGATGATGAAGAGTAGTAATAGCTCATTGTAGTGGAAGGTGCAGCCAAAACATGCATTTGATGCCTTGCCAGGTCGCTTCTAATTTGTTCTTCGGTGGCACTGACTGATTTCATTGCGCTGCTGCTGCTTTTCAGAGTTTCCTTATAGATTTAGCTATAGATCAGGGAAGGGGAACCTGTGGTCCATGAGAGATGGACTTCAGGGATGGTGGGAGTTGTAGTCCAACAACCTGCTCCTCATCCCTGATACAGATACTGAGATAATACAAGATAATATTGAAATCTCTTATATTGTATAGCTGTTATTAAGCTGTTTCCCCCTCTTATGTCATGGTGTAATATGGCCTTGGCGGTTCGAATCCCCGCGACGGAGTGAGCTCTGGTTGTTCAGTCTCAGCTTCTGCCCACCTAGCAGTTCGAAAGCACATCAAAGTGCAAGTAGATAAATAGGTACTGCTCCGGTGGGAAGGCGTTTCCGTGCGCTGCTCTGGTTCTCCAGAAGCGGCTTAGTCATGCTGGCCACATGACAATGGCTGAAAAGCTCAACATGTACCTCCTTGGGGAGGAAAAGGCACATTTGCTCCCCACCTACCAAAGGTTCACTCAACCCTCCCCCATACCTAAAACCTGTTAGAGTATTGCTGAAATAGCGTGCCCAGTGTTTGTGATTCAGAATCAAATTGTAGGCACTGGGAAAACCATAGAAAACTAAATGTCATGCACCGTTTCCTTTATTCATCCCACATAAGGTTAGACATTTGATGATAGTGGCATGTAGATGCTTATGCAGCAGGAAAACGTGGTTGGCTCCATAGCAAAGGCACGATAAAAGGGTGGTCTCCAAATAAACAGTTCCCACTAGTGGAAGCAGTTTTGACTGCACAATGGAACTCCCCCCCCCCTGCACCAGTGGCGAAGCTGCCGGCATGGTAGGGGGGTGCAAAGCGCGTGTCCGAGGCGGTGGCCATGATGGTACCCCCCTCTCCAATGGTGCCAGGGGCAGGGCGCTCCACCCGCCCCCTCCCCGTTCCTCTGCCAGTGCCCTGCACATGCCCTAAATCTGCTTTGGAGGGTTGGGGGGGGGGAACCCTGAACATAATGTAGAGACGTACAGGGTGGTGGGGTGAGGAGAAGAGAGGGAGAGGAAGTTCTAGTACGTAGCCAAAAGCACTACAGGATATGTCAAGTTGGATACTACCCAAAGTTTTCATAATTTAATTGGGACTTTTAGAGTGTTGGAGGAGTCCCTGAATAGAAGTAGCTCACTACATACATGGACACGGCAAGGTATATTTCTCCTATGCTTAAGGCAGGCTGTGGCTGCTTCCATTGCTCTCTTTTGCCCAACCTTCAGAATAAGCTCCCAGATCTTCAGATTGCCTTGGTATATTGCAAATGCAGGGAGATTACCTTCCAGTTAGCGTTACCTGGATTCCAAGATTTCTGGATTGGGACTTGTGCAGAACTGTATAAAGACCTGAGCTTATAGAAGCATTAGGTTGGGCGAGCTCTGTAATTTGGGGTAGGAGCAGAGGGAGTGGGTGTGCCTTTCTTCGGGCAAAACTGTGCCGTACTATTACCAAGTATGTTCAAAGATAGTGGGTTGTTGAATGGCCTTCCGGTGGAGTCTAGTTGCAAAATCATCAGCCTTGGCTGGGTTTCATTGGCTGCCACCATTGCCTTAATGGAATGGACACATGCAATAGGCAGATTTGTCTCTCCCTTTATAGCACTGCCTGTCCTCCTGCCATGGACCATACTGAAGGCACTTCATCTTTACTTTCACTCTGAGGAATGCTGTCAGCCCATCATCTTATGCACTTGAATGTCTGCCAATGATAAGGTCTGTTCTAATATAAGAATAATCACTCACCATTGAAACCTTTTTACTTGTGAATGTGATAGGTTCCTTAGTCCTTTAAAGCCTTTATATCAGTCCCGTGCCAATGCACACTGAATAAGAACATTTGTGCAGAGTACAGAGCCTAAAACCTTTGAGAATCAATGTAGTGGCTGAACTAATAAATGATGGGCTTCATCAAAGAATTAGATGCAATTCTATAGTTTACATTATGCCATTAGGCAAGATTTTGCGGGTACCATTTTAGGCTGTTGAGCTCCTAACTGTTGCAGGGTTACTGATGGTTCACTTTGAACAAATTAAAATAACCCAAACAAAGTGCAAATTGCAGAGCCTTGTATATATTTTGAGGATATTTGATGAGGTAAGTTGTCCCTTGGCTAAATTTGATCCAAAATCCATGTTTTGTTATGCAACTTATTAAAATCAGGTAGGGGTGTGTATCAGATTTGGATGAATTCCGAGCTGAAGCAAGGTGCCTTGGATAGATTTGGAGTTTGTCAGAGATGAAGCAGGATCTGTATGCGCTGACATGGACCTTGAAGTTAAGAACATAATGAGAGCTTGCTGAAATTTCCCAATAATGAATTGGGAGTGGGGGAATAGACTTGGACGAACCCCAAGCTGAATCAGGCAGCCTACAAAGCACATCGGACCAAGGCAGGCTGTTTTTTGAAGGGCTGCTTTGGCACACAAACCAAACTTTGTGGGTGGTGCACACCCTGATATCAAGCAATCCTTTCTTTCATCTCTGGGCACAGGCCCCTACTGCCTTTAACATTGAAGATATCCCTTAATTAAAAAAAAATGCTATATATAGCAGCAGATAAAGTGTGACAAGTGAGAAAAATCTATTTCAGCGTTGTATTTTTAGAAGGGAGCAGTGGTCAGAATTTTGCTTCTGTATAAAATACAGGAAAGGTATTCTGCTGATACATTTTGGGGGCCCCGAGGCAGCATTCAGTATGACCTGAAGTATTTTAGGTGGAAGAAGGTTGTTGGATCCTGGTCCAACAACTATTTTGTTTCCCAATCTGGTACCCTCCACATATTTTTGACTACAATTTCCATTATGCCTGATCCTTGCCTGTGCTGACTGAGGCTGGTGGGAGTTGGAGTCCAACAACACATGGAGGGCCAAAAGTTTCTGAACCTTGATAAGTGTTTGGATCTCACTGAGGCAACTAAAACCTACATCTGGGCTGGACCACTTCAGATTGGAGGTGTTTGGGTTCCTGTGGGGAGTTGATATCAACTCCGTGCCACTACTGCTAAAAAAAAAATGCCTTCTACATAGAAATTGAGATGTTAGAAGGATTCTAGCCTATCTTTTCTCACTGACAGGCTGACTTTTTACATGCAGGGAATTATTGTTATATGGAGGGACACTGGAGGAAGAGAAGGAGGTGATTTACACCAACATACCATTTTCTCTCTAGTGCCAGTGGCGTAGCATGGTAGGAGCCACAGGGTCACTTGTCCCAGGTGCTATTTTGTTGGGGGCGCAAAATTCCAGCACCTGGTGTTGCCTCAATACAGCTGTGCGCTTCTGTTGCTGGGCTTCATTGAAAACGGCTTCTCCATATGAACCAGGAAGTGACATCTCCAGACAACAGTACAACTCTTCTTTTCTTATCTCTGTGGCTGCAATCTCCTGGGTGATGTGGATGCCATTAGGCAATTGAATGTGCATGCTCACTCCATGCACATTCTCTTCCTCCCACCCTCCCCTCCATATGGCCCCAGGCACTTGCAACCCACGCTATGCCACTGTCTCGTTCCCAATGTCCTTTGAGAAAAAGCTGCCATGGAGCAGGTGGGGGGGGTCCCTCTGGAACAGCATGGGAATGTTGGAGGTATTTGTGGAAATCAAGTCATTTTTAGGAGCCTCGGCTGGATCAGAAACCCTTTCTCAAATAGAAACAAATTGAAATTAGCTGCCTGTCAAATGTCTTCTCTAGCACCACATCCAAGCTTGAGTTTGAAAGTGACCCAGGCATCTTGATTTGGATTTATGAGTAAAAGATGGATCTTCCAATTTGGCTACTAACTTCTTCCCATGGTGAGCGAGTGAGGATCACACGAGCTGGGGATCTGCTTTAGATGTCTCCCCAATACAATGTTGTAATAAATGTAATTGTCTCAAAATGGCTACCAAAAAAAAAGAAGACAACACCCACTAATGAGCAGCCTCCACCTCAGCTGTATTCTGAGTAGACTCACTGAAATCAAGTAGCATCAGTGGGTCTATTCTGAGTAGCACTTAACTGGATACAGCCCAGTGTTTCCTTGTAGGAACATATAGGCCAGAAAATTAGCAAATGATCCAATTTGATTTTCAGTTAATGTTACTTAATTTGATTGTAGAATGGTGTTTTCTGTTCATTTGCTTTTGCAAATGTAGGGTAAGGAAGAGCAAATAAAGAAGAGCAGACCTGTCTTGAGATGCAGGCAAACAGCAGAACAGGAAAGACAAAAATAAAGCTAACTGGAGAAAGGGAACAAATCACTAGCAATCACGCATTAGCATCTGCGTGTCTCTAGCGAGAATCTTATTCTCTTCCCCTCTTCTCTCCTCTTTCTTCTCTTTGTGCAATCCCACGATGTACTCAGCCAACAAAAGAGCCACTGAGCCATTGCGACTGCTAGTTTTGGATGCACAGACAACAGTCTGAATAATATAAAGTACTCAGCCATGAAAATCCCAGGATCGCTCAAATCTGGCTCAGATAAGCTCCATGTTTGTGACAGAGCGCAGATATTAAAAAAAGGACAGCATGATATTACCCTTTGTTTTGCAGCCTCGTTGATAACGTTACTCATGTCAGATATGATGCAGTGACTAAGGGAAATCTTCCTGGCATTGTGCTTCTTTTTCACATAAGGGTTTATTTTAGACCATTCAGTTGATAGGCCATGGCCCTATACCCAATTACTGACTCCCAGCTGAAGTCAGACAGGCGTCCTCTCTGTTGAACCTCCAGTGCCTTCTGAAGACCTTTTTTTATTTCAGCAGGCCTCCTTCAGTAAGCTTTTCCTATTTTGCACTCGCTACAACAACTGATTGTATCTTTATTTTATCTTTTGTGTACTTGCTGTACGCCATATAGAGATGGTGATGTTAAGTGGCATATAAATGGCTGAAATAATAATTACAGTGGTGCCTCGCAAGACGAAATTAATTTGTTCTGCGAGTCTCTTCGTCTAGCGGTTTTTTCGTCTTGTGAAGCAACCCTATTGGCGGCTTAGCGGCTTAGCGCTGTTAGCGGTTTAGCGGCTATTAAAGGCTATTAAAGGCTATTAAAGGTTTAGCGGATTAGCGGATTAGCTGCTAAAAGGCTATTAGCGGTTTAGCGGCTTAGAAAAAGGGGGTGGGGAGTGGAAAAAAATCTCAAGACTTGCAAGACATTTTCGTCTTGCGAAGCAAGCCCACAGGGAAATTCGTCCTGCGAAGCGCATCGAAAAACGGAAAACCCTTTCGTCTAGCAGGTTTTCCGTCTTGCGAGGCATTCGTCTTGCGGGGCACCACTGTATTAGCAATAAATTTTAAAATGGCAAATTTCAAGGCTCCTTGTGGCCCATTTCCACAGTCCATGTGTTGCTTAAAAGGTAAAGGTAAAGGACCCCTGACAGTTAAGTCCAGTCACAGACGACTCAGGGGTTGCAGCGCTCATCTTGCTTTACAGGCTGAGGGAGCCAGCGTTTGTCAGCAGACAGTTTTTCTGGGTCATGGGGCCAGCATGACTAAGCTGCTTCTGGTGAACCAGAGCAGCGCACGGAAACACCGTTTACCTTTCCACCAGAGCAGTACCTATTTATCTACTTGCACTTTTTGGGTGTGCTTTCGAACTGCTAGGTTGGCAGGAGCTGAGACAGAGCAACGAGAGCTTACCCTGTTGTGGGGATTCGAACCGCCTACCTTCTGATCGGCAAGCGGTTTAGATCACAGCGCCCCCTGCGTCCCTATGTGTTGCTTAGGAAGGTCTGACGTTGGAGGCTGTTCTGTGTGAACAGACACCCCACACAACTCAGAAACCTGTATGAACTATGTTTCAAGTTTCAACTACTTTTCAGTGGTAGAACAAGTGAAAACACAGAACTGTTGGCCACAGAGAGATACCCTGTGCATGTGTGCTCTTGAAAGTCCATCTTAAGAGGGGATCTCCGATGTAGCCAGAATCTTTAGATAGAGGAAGTTAAAGCAGTATTTAAGAGCTCCTCTTCTATTGATTAAACAGTTATATTGTTTGAAATGTCTGTAGGCTGGAGACATTATTTGCTAGCACATGTGCAGCAGCGTAGCCCCACAGTCTTCCTAGGAACTGAACCAACAACAATAATTTTTCAGACCTCCAAGGCCAAAGTGTACACTTGTTCTATTGTTGCTCTTTTGGTGCAAAATGTCTGGGTACAAAACCAATGTAACATCACTGAAGTGCCAGCGGAAATACACGTGCTGTGTTCACTTGATTTGCTTCACTGCAAAGTAGAGGGGGTACCCATTAATCTAGAAGAGTTGAACTTCTTCCTCCTATTTTAAGGAGATTAATGATCTCCAAGGAATAGATCACGCACAGCATGGCACCCTGATTCACATACAGAATTCCTGCAAAGGCAGCTTCTCACATTGCAGGGGGCTGAGTATCGCCCTTTTCAGAACTCTTAAAGGACCAGACAACCTGTTCCTTATGCAATATGTTTGCTGTAAATTGAAGATTGCTCTATGTGTACATGCATGTGCACAGACATGCTTCACTATAATTCTGTGTACAGAGTGCTTGACAAAGCTCTATCCTCACAACAACTGCAATAATATTAATATTAATAATAATAATACTACTAATAATTTTTTATTTATACCCTGCCGTTCCCAGTTCAGAAAACCAGGCTCAGGGCAGCTAACAACAAATTTAAAACACTTAATTGTAAGGTGTTTTAAGCTTCAGGCCCCTTCATTCATTGACAGAAACAAAGACCTAGATCAGGCTTCCTCAATCTCGGGCCTCCAGATGATTTGAGACTACAATTCATCTCATCCCTGACCACCGGTCCTACTAGCTAGGGATCATGGAAGTTGTAGGCCGAAAACATCTTGAAGGGCCGAGCCTGACCTAGATTCAAGTTGGGAATTGTGGCAGGGAACTCTGACCAGTTTCTGGGTCCCTACCATGTGTATGTTTATTTCAAAAGATGCACTCATCTTCTTAGTGTGTGTGGATGGAGGCATATCATATGAAGTTGCCTTAGGAAATAGTGAGAAGTTGCCTGCACTACAGAGCAAAAGGTTGCAGGACTCGCTTTGGTTTTTAGCTCAATGATGCCCCTCTTGGAAAAAGCTTGTGTGTTGAAGCAGACATCTATTAAGAGTAGCGTTTCATGCTCGGCATGTCCTCCTCGTCTTCCACAGAAGTGACTCAATCTTCTGTATTTTTTAATATGGCATCTTTATTGTGAATTATTTCCAGAAGCATGTAAAAAGATGAACTGAAGGTGAAAGGTACCATTTTATCAGCTTTTAAAAGAGAAAATAATTATTTGGCTGGGTGCAGTTTGGCTTAGATTGCTCTGAGGACTCTTTCACAGCTGTCTCTCTAAATCAATTTAATGGCTTTGTTTTACGTAGGGGATTGTGTGAGCCACATCAGAACATAAAAAGAGCTCTGCTGGTGACTTAGGTAGCCCCTGTGACTGGAAGTGCCTTTTGCCAGCTGCTGCTGGTAGAACAGCTATGACCATTTCTGGATGGGAAAGCTTGACCACAGTGGTTCCCTTTATGTGGCAATAATGTCTGCCACAGCCACACCATGGTTTGTTGGGATAGATGAATCAAGTATCTCCAAAAAAAAGTATCTCCATGGGGAACATGCACAAAGCAGTTGCTTTGTGACCTCACATGTTTTGGAAATGTATACAGTGGTACCTAGGGTTACAAACTTAATTCATTCTGGATGTCCATTCTTAACCCAAAACCATTCTTAATCTGAGCCATGCATTCACTAATGGGGCCTCCTGCTGCCATTGCGCCGCCAGCACACATTTTTTGTTCTCATCCTGGGGCAAAGTTCTCAACCCGAGGTACTACTTCCGAGTTAGTGGAGTCTATAGCCTGAAGTGTTTGCAACCCGAGGTGTTTGTAACCCAAGGTACCACTGTATCCCCCTTTCACACAGCAAACATTGCTTTAGCTGTGCCAGACAATCTAGGAACGTATTAAAAATTCTTACACTAGACCAGCTCATCTGCCCCTGTGACCCAAGATTATTCAGTGAGGCTTATGATTTAGCAAGTAGTTAGAACCTGGGCATTCCCTATCCAAGCCCAATGTTCACTCTACACAAACACACATGCGGGTTGTCAAAAGCTTTGGCCTTCTAATGGATCTCCATGGCCAATCTCTTTTACAAAGATTCACTTGCAAAAGTGGATTATAGCTTTGTTTTTATGTTATATTTCACGCCAAAATGAAATTGCAGGTGTATCTCAGTTGGCCACCATGTAGATAAAGTAGAAGTGATCATTTCTCCTGCTAAAGGTAGCTAATATAGATGAAGCTCCTATGTTTCTGGCATCTTGGAGAAACCACACATTGTGTTGTTTTCAATTATTCATTGACAATAAATATTTTTAAATGAAATTGTTGTTGAATAAAAAATAATGTGGCCTTCTCCTTTGAATGCATTTGGATAACAGAAATGGATATTCTCCTTTCACCCTCCCCCCTTCTCTTCCTCCCTAGCATATTTATGTATTTATATGTTCAGGCAGGGTGAAGTCTGCCTGCCTCATAAATCAGTACTGAAAGCATGAATGCAAGTCTTTTCAGATCATTAAAGAGATTTAAAATGGCTGTGGCCAGGATCCAAAGATCATTTGTGTGCGGTAATTGTCTACTGCTTGCAAGAGAACCTTCCCCCCACCCCTTCACACAACCAGCTTGAAGTAGAACCTTGAATAAGGAAAAAGAAAGCTTTGGCCAGATGTTTTTGTACTTATTTATTTTCAATACTTATGGACAGCTTTTCACCATGGATGGTCACAAAGCAGTTTATGCAGCAGTTAATAAAACAATCCTTATATCAAAATAATACGGTGTTTAAGATAAATAATAGTAATCCACAGCTAAGTTCAGTAAGCAGGTACAGTGCAACTTATGGTGCCCATTGAAATAGAAAGGGGATTCCTCAAGTACCTGAAGTTCAGTGAACAGCAAGACTTTCTGACCTCAGATGGAAGGGGGTTCCACACCAAACTTTTAAAGCACATTGAACACACATTTAAAGCACATGACTTCCCCCAAAGAATCCTGAAAACTGTATTTATGTGAGGGGAAACTACAGTGTCCATTCAGTGTGTTTTAAATAGGTCCCCCTCTCACCTGAAAAAAAACCCTCTGGAAAACTAATTTGTGGTGGTTTTCTGTAAAGCACTATGACACACTTTCCATGCAAAGGTTCTTAAGCAATTAGCTACAGATTGCTTCTGTACATATACACACATATACATTATACACACACACACACACACACACACACATATATATATATATATATAAGCATTGTGGACTGACTGCTGGTTATGATACATTGAACAAAGAGACAGCACTATTATACAAATTTGTCTTCACACTGAATGGTTTCAGCCAGCTGGAAGAGGGAATAATTACTATGCTTATTAAGTTTATAGACCACGCTATAAATATTAGCAGTAGAAACATGCATGCAATATTAATTTAAGGATTTTTAAATGGAAAAGAGTAGTAGAGCAGAATAAGACCCTATAAGATTTAGTTGCTTCATGCAGGAGCCAACATACATTTATAGAAGAATTCTACTACGCTTTCTGAAATGGTACATTCTAAAACCAGCCTTCCTCTTGTCTTCACACCTGATCATATCAATGGCACACATCTTCTTACCTGCTGTCCATTCAGCATCCTGCTTTGCTTAATTTTTCCTTGGCTCCCTGCTTCCCCCACCCTTTCTTTCCATTTCCTGCTTCTTTTTTCCCAGCCCACCTCTGCCCTTGCCTTTAGTCCTCACAACCGTTACATTCAGGCAGTACCGGTACTTAATTTATACAGTGACAACTTACTGGGTCCCAGCATGGGGGGGAGGGAGGCACACCCATCTACTCTGAAAATCCTTCCCAAATATGGGAGACGAGGAGGCACGCTACACCTGCTCAAGAACACAGTCTTCTTTACTGATTCACCTAATCCAAGGTCCGGAATCTAACACTGAAAACAGGTTCTGAGTCTAGTAAGCAAATCTGGGTGCAAATTAAAGTGCACACACCATTTTAAACATGGATAGAAATTTGAAACCCAAATCAAAATGTGATCTCTCCGTATAATTTTTCAAGTATGACCTCTGTTGTGAAATACCTTCCGAACCACATTTGTGCATATGCTAAAGGCACTTCCAGCTGATGTTGTTGTTTATCAAATAAATATGCTTTATTTTATTTACTGCTGATTCAGTGAAGTAAATTGTTAATTGGATGTGTTTTCTTGCTTTGTAGAATTCCATTACCCAATTTCATTATTAGCTCTGAGGGACCTGTAGTAATTGTTGGCCACTGTGCCTCTGGGGATTCAAAAGATGGAGTTCATTTCAGCCCTGAGGGTACCATTTAAGCACTGTTGAATAGAGCAGTGGAGAAGAAACATTTAGTTGGAAGTCTGGTTGCTTTCCCCTCTGGTTGTTTAAAAAAATAATGAAAGAAAGAGATCAAAAGAATACCACAGTGATATCTACAAATATAAATAGTCTTATATCTTCAAAAATGCATTGTTATGTGGCAACTAAAGGATAAGTTTGGCTTGAATGCATAAAAGGCAACATCACAGTGATTATATTTATCATGCGTGGAAACAAAGGATATTTCTATTGGTGGCATGCTGTAAGGTGGAATTAATTTCTAAGAACTCAATGAAAATGCATTCTAATGCCGTTGCTGCTGCTGCTGCTGTTATTTATTAAGTTTCTATAGTACCCTTCATCTGAGGATCTCAGGGTGGTTTACAGTATAAAAACACAAAAATAGTAACAAACAAAACCAGCACTTTGAATTGGGCCCAGAAACTAATTAGTAGCCAGTGCAGTTGCACCAAGATTGGCGTTATATGCTCAGACTGTCTTACCCCGGTGAGCAACCTGACCGCTGAATTCTACACCCAGCTGAGGTTTCTGAACCATCTTCAGAAGCAGCCTCTTGTATAACGTGATGTAGTAACCTAACCTAGAGGCTGCCAGAGCATAGACAACAGAAGTTAGGCTGTCTCTGTCCAAATATGAGTGCAGCTGGGCCACCAGCAGAAGCTGATGGAAGGTGCTCTGGACAGCTGAGGCCACCTGAGCATTAAGCAACAGCAAAGGATCCACACGTGCCCCCAACTGCATACCTGCTCCTTCAGAGGAAGTGTAACCCCATCAAGAGCAGGCAGCTTCCCATCTATCCAGTCTAGGGAGCTACCCACTAACAGTGCCTCAGTCGTATTTGGATTGAGCTTCGGTTTATTTTAGTTTGATATACGATGCTCCCATTTCCTTGTGAGGGACATACAAAAAGCCAAAACACAATATTCTGTCTCATAGCACCAGTCCTGATTGAAGGTGCTCACTTTGGTCTATAAAATCCCATATGGGTTGAACCCAAGTTCTGAAAGGAGCTCTTCTCCATTGCCTGCAAACCCATGCCTTAAGATATTCTGGGAAGACCTTGGTTATAGTTCCATATATTAACTGAAGCATGTCCCGCAATGACTTACAGTATGCGGGACCTTCTCGGTAAGGGTTCTCCAGTATCAGAACTCGCTTCCATTGGAGACCCATTTGTCCTCCTCATTGTTGCCTTTTGATGTCTGTTCAAGACATATCTCTTCCATGTGGCCTTGGGGGCCTGAAGAGTGGTTGGCCGATTCCTGTTCACTGTGACTTTCTATACTGTTGCTATGTTGTGATTGAACCAGGAGCTGGAATATTTTATGATTTTATGTTGTATTTCACTACATTCTTTTGTATCTGCCAAAGATATTGTAAAGATCATATACCTAGTGCCACTGATCATAAATCAGCGCTATCAAGCGGGTGGTCTGAAAATACAGGATTGTATCCAAATAAGCCCTACTGATAGCAGACTCACTGAAATTAATTATTTCTATTAATCTCAATCAATCTTCTCTGATGAAGGCTAACATTGGATGCAATCCCTGATTAATAAGAAATAAATAGGGCATTTTTTTTTGTCCACATATAATGGATTGAGGAGCCCTCAGCACCCACAGCTCAGAATTACAGTATAAACCATGGGTAGGCAAACTAAGGCCCGGGGGCTGGATCTGGCCCAACCGCCTTCTCAGTCCCGCCCGCAGACAGTCCAGGAATCAGCATGTTTTTACATGAGTAGAATGTGTCCTTTTATTTAAAATGCATCTCTGGGTTATTTGTGGGGCATAGGAATTTGTTCATACCCCCCCCCCAAAAAAATATAGCCCGGCCCCCCACAAGGTCTGAGGGACAGTGGACTGGCCCCCTGCTGAAAAAGTTTGCTGATCCCTGATATAAACCAAACTTTTCTCAGTTTTTTCAAATCTAAAAAACCCCTCATGTTCCTCTCTTTGAGAGTAGTGATTTATGGCATCTGACTGCCATCTAAAGGTACAAAGTGTATCTTCTAAAAAAATCTTTTAGGCTGCTATAAAAGCCCACCCCCCACCCCCCAATTTATGAGTTTGATTTTTTTCAAGCTGCTTTCTCGAGCCTTGTTTATATTTCAGGCAAGTTGTGTGCTAGGTGCCCTTTAATGGGTGCCTTGTTTAAAAGTAACCCTTCTGATGGAGAAGAAAAATTGGTTACTTAATGTCAAAGGTAGACAACTCTTGTTTTCCTGTCAAGGGCTGCATTCCTTCAGAAATAATCTGCCAGGGGTTGCATGCCGGTTGTGTGCATGCATGGTTGTGGCCGGTGGTGAATGGCGCCAAAGCCCAAAGTGGCTGGGTCCATCCTTTCATCTCTGCCACCTCTTCTCCTTCTCTTGCACTGCTCAGCTGGCTGCCAGGGAAGGGACTGAGGGCCACATTAAATTAGGCTGCGGGCCGCATGCAAACCTAGGGTGACAGTTTGCTCACCCCTGCTTTAAGTAGCTGAGGCATCTTCCGCGAAGGCCAAAGACACAACAGTGAGATTGCTTGTATGAAACCTGTCAGGGGTTCAGGAGCAGAGGCACAGGATAAGGAGGAAATGGAGAGTGAAGGGGAGGAGTCCGAAGGAAATGTCAGCGATGACAGCGATCCGAGGTCTCTGAGTCTTTCCAGTGAATCGGACGATTCACAGAAAGGAGCTCCCATGGTCAGGGCAAGGGGAGTGCCCAGGGGGACACCTCGGGAAGAAGGGGGGAGAGGGGACTCAGAGAGTAGCAGTTGGAAATCAGGGCCCACGTCCCCCCCAGAGTGCAGTAGGGGGGAGGAGTCCCAGGCATCGGGATCAGGTGGAGCGCTGCCAGCGGGAGAACGTGAGGCAGGATTGACCACACCTCCGTCGGGGAGTGAGGAAACGGTCATCAGGAAAGTTAAACGCGCGCGCGCGCCAAGTTCAAATGTACAGGAGGGAGGCACAGTGGGCAGCCCGGGAAGAGAGCCAGGTCCTAAAGCCCGCCGAAGAGAGAGGGAGGAGTCAGGGGGGTCATCGTCAGCCTCAGAGGAATCCAGGGAGACAGGGGCCCCGGAGGGCAGCAGGACCCAGAGGAGAAAGAAGAGGTGGAGTAAAGCCAGAGTCTTAAACTGGTGTACAGGGGGCGGGGACTCAGATGGAGCTTCGCCGGTCTAAAGTCTAGACGTAGAGCTGGAGCGCTGCGGCGTGGAAATGGAAACTGTACTTCAATAAAGACTTTTGTACATAAATACCAGCCAGCGTTGGTCCTCTGTGAGCTGGGACCAGGAGCCAGCCCTGACAGTAAGCTCCATCCCCTGAAAGATTTTCCACCAAGAACCTCGCAACGTGAGTCTACGTAGCGAGGGGAGAGAAGTGGTGCTTTGCGAGCTCACAAGAATCAGACAAGATGACTACAGAACAGGAATGGACAGACCTGCGAAATGCTGTGGTTCAACTCAACGCAGAGGTGCGTGCCTCCAGGAAAAGGGAAGAGGAAATGGATACAGTCTGCAAGGATCTCCAAGCCAGGTTGGACATGCTCACTAGACAAGGGCAACCGGGATCCAAACCAGAGGGCATAGGGCTGGGGAAAAGGGGAGGCAGTCTGGTATCCCATTTTGACGGGAGTTTACCACAGTACCCTAATTTCCGAGCAGACTTGCTCTTTGCGCTGAATCTGCTGGAAAAGGACTTTAGAGATGAAAGAGAAAAAGTGGGGTTTATCCTATCCCATTTGCATGGGGAAGCCAAAGCGTGGCTGAGAAATTTATGGAGAGATAATGATCCGGCGCTCCAAGATGCGGATGCGTTCATTAAAGCGATGGATTCATGTTTTTTATCGAAGATAGACGTCGATCTTGCCAGAAGAGACATACATGGTCTCAAACAAGGCAAAGCCAGTGTAAGGCAGTATCATGCCCGCTTTTTTGCATTAGTCCACGCGCTGGGGTGGGAGAAGAATTCTGCTCCAGTCAGAGACCTTTTCTGGGAAGGATTGAATGCAAATGTGAAAGATGAGATTGCAAGGGGAGAGAGACCTAAGACCACTCAACAAGTGGTTCAGAGGGCGCTGGAAATCGGCGTGCGTTTGGAAGAACGTCCATGGAACAGAGACGAAGGGCGTTGGGGACGTACACCAGCGAAAGCACCTCCCCTTTTTCCCAAAGATGCAGCGCGTGCGCAATCCACACCCCCCCAAGGAGGGGGGGAAGAACCGATGGAGATTGGAGGTGCCAGGGCTCAGTCAGCTACCAGCCTTACCACCGGGAGCAGCCAAAGCGAAGCTTCCTAGAGGGAACAGGAAGTGCTACATCTGTGACAGTGCCCAGCACATGGCGAAAGAGTGTCCCCAGAGGCTCCATAAGCACACTGCAGCCTCTGCAACAGTATCAAACCCAGCTTACCAGGGAGAACCACTGCAGGGAAACGGCAGAGTCTGGCTGGAGGAAGAAGCACTGGGGTCCAGCCAGACAAGTCAGTGAAGCAATCCCCAGAGATTTTGCAGCCCACAGACCCCCTCCCACCCAAACCAGTGGTGCAGCTTACAGCGTTGCTTCAACTGCCCAATGGACTCACTATGGAAGTGCCAATTACCATTGACTCTGGGAGTAACGCGGACTTTATAGGACTGGATTTCATTCAAAAGCACAACGTAGCACTACTGCCGGCCACGCTGCCTTTGCAGGTGGTCACGGTGGATGGCAGGGAATTGCTGGGGGGGCAAGTGGTGCACCAAACGCCTCCCATGGTGATGCAAATTGGCAATCACCGAGAAGTCATCAGCTTCAATGTCACTCACCTGTCAGACACGCCTGTAGTATTGGGCATGAGTTGGCTGCACAGGCACAGTCCAGCGCTGGCGTGGTACCAGCGCCAACTGACCTTCGGCTCCTCCTACTGTGCGGAAAACTGCATTCTGTCTGACCAGGAAGGGGGAGAAGATGACCCGCAGCTACAATTAGGAACGCTGCAAGCAGTGCCACTCAAGTATGCAGCGTTTTTGGAGGTTTTCTGCGAGAAAGAAGCGGACAAGCTGCCTCCCCACCGGCCCTATGACTGCAAGATTGACCTCCTGCCTGGGGCGACGCTGCCAACAGGGAAACTGTATTCCATGTCTGAAGACGAGATGCAGGAACTCAGGGAGTTCATAGACCTCAACTTGAAGCGCGGTTTCATCCGGGAGTCGAAGGCAGTGGGGGGCAGTCCTGTATTCTTTGTGAAGAAGAAGGACACGCCCCAAAAAAGACTTGTGGTAGACTTCAGAATTTTAAATTCCAGAACCAAGCCCACGGCCTTTCCCATGCCCAAAATAGACGACCTGCTGGCAACGGTGAGGAAAGGACGCGTTTTCACAAAGTTGGATCTGCGAGGGGCGTACAACTTGATCCGCATACGGGAGGGCGACGAGTGGAAGACTGCCATGTTCACGCCCCTGGGCACCTATGAATACAGAGTTATGCCCTTTGGATTACAAAATGGCTCTCACTGTTTTCAAGCCTTCATGCATCACGTACTGGCGGGTCTCCTCTACAAGAAATGCGTCTGCTTCCTGGACAACATCCTGATATTCTCAGAATCGGAGGAGACCCACGAGGGAGACGTCAAGGAAGTTCTGCAGCGACTGCAGGAGCATAGGCTGTACGCCAAGCTGGAGAAGTGCCAGTTCGACAGGAAGGAGGTAGATTTCCTGGGCTACAAGTTGTCGGACAAGGGGCTAGCCATGGACAGCGCCAAGGTTCGAGCAGTGTTGGACTGGAAGAGCCCGCGCAACCGGAAGGAGGTCCAGCGCTTTGTGGGTTTCGCCAACTTTTACCGCAAGTTCATCAAGGGATTCGCGATGCAGACAGCGGCCATTACAGACACGCTCAGCTCCAGGAAGAAGAAATTCATCTGGACGGAGCAAGCGGAGCAGTCCTTTCAGAACCTCAAGCGTCTCTTCTCCTCCGAGGAGCAGCTACTGCACGTGAATCCCAGCAGACCGATGAGGGTTGAAACGGACGCCTCGGACAGAGCCGTGGGAGCTGTACTGTTGCAGCAGGACCCGCAGGGGAACTGGAGACCGTGCGCCTTCTACTCTCGAAAGCTCAGCAAGTCAGAGCAGAACTACACCATCTGGGACAGGGAGTTGCTGGCCATTCATGCAGCATTCAAGGCGTGGCGGCACTTCCTCATCGGAGCCAAACACACAGTGCAGGTTCGCACGGACCATAAGAACCTGGAGTACTGGCGCACGGCAAGGTTCCTGAACCAGCGGCACATACGGTGGGCGGAGTTCTTTGCAGATTTCGACTTCCGGATAGAGTACATCCCAGGCGACAACAACATCATGGCAGATGCACTGTCCAGGAAGCCGCTATACCTCGAGGAGGCGGCACCAGCAGCGGCCAAGCACATTTTCGCACCGGAAGCGTGGGCATGCGCTTCAGCAACCGTGGACCTGGAAGCTGTACGTCGAGCGCTGCAGGAAGACCCCTTTGCACAAGCCAAGATGGAGGAGGTGCACAAGGGCACGGCGAAGGACGATGAGTTCCAGATACGCGACGGGTTGCTCATCCGCAGAGGGGCCCTCTACGTACCGGGAGACGACCTCCGCGCGAAAGTACTGCAGCAGTTGCACGACGCACCCACAGCAGGGCACTTTGGCAAGGAGAAGACGGCAGAATTAGTTGCCAGAGATTTTTGGTGGCCCAAGATGAGGGTGGAAGTCGCGGAGTACGTCGCGAGGTGCGACACCTGCCAAAGGGCCAAGTCAGTGCACAAACCTCCGGCGGGGCTGCTCGAACCGCTGCAAACCCCGAGTGCACCGTGGGAGAGGGTGGCCCTGGACTTTGTCACAGATTTACCCAGCTCGAGGGGCAAAACGGCAGTGCTAGTGGTGGTGGACATGTTCACCAAAATGGCCCACTTCATTCCGTGCGCGAAGGTGGCCACGGCGGAACAGACCGCCAAACTGTTCATAGACCACGTCTTCCGGGTGCACGGTCTGCCACGGTCTATCTTGTCCGACAGGGGGCGGCAGTTCATCTCGAACTTCTGGCAGAAGCTGATGGGTTTCCTAAACGTCAAGATCAACCTAGCGTCGGCGAGACACCCGCAGACCAACGGACAAGCAGAGCGAGTCAACGCCATCATGCAGCAGTACCTGAGATGCTATGCAAATCAGCAGCCGGCAACATGGGTGGACTACCTGCCGCTCGCTGAGTTCGCCTACAACAACACGAAGCACGTGTCCACGGGCGTGACACCGTTCTTCGCCAACAACGGGAGACATCCCAGAACCTTCCCGGGATTAGAGAGACTGGGGGAGGGGGAGCCACAGGCAGCGGAAGTCTTAGCGTCAGAATTGCAGGAGGTGCATGAACAGCTTCGGAGGCAGTTAGAATTAGCAAAGCACGCATACAAACTGCAGGCTGATAAGCACAGACGGGTTGGGGAGGACATACAAGTGGGAGACTGGGTTTGGTTAGCAGCCCAGGCAGTGCCGACCAGATCGTTAGCGAAGAAGAAGCTCGGGCATAAGCAGCTAGGACCTTACCAAGTCGAGGCACAGATCAATCCAGTGGCCTTCCGGTTGACACTTCCGGAGGGGTCCAGAATGCACCCAGTGTTCCATAGGTCAGTGCTCACGCCCTACAAAGCACCTCACAGATTTCAGGCGCAGGGCACGGCACCAGACCAGTATAGGGAGACGCACACAAGGAGGGGGTCGCCACGGGGGGAACCCATCAACCAGGTCACAGAGATTTTAGACTCGAGATGGGGGGAAGAGGGAGTAGAATATTTCCTCGCCAAAGAAGGTACCCCGGCCAGCGCCAACAGTTCGGTGCCGGACTATGCCTTGGACGAGCCTCTTCTCAAGGAAGAGTTTCATGCCTTGTTCCCGCACAGACCCATGCCAGCCGAGTATTTCGACGACTGGCTTTTCACACCCACGCTTTCAGCCAGCACGTTCCAGGGGTTCACCTCGGACGACGAACCGGCACTGGACACACGCTCCCCGGAGGGATCGCCCTCAGGGTCTGCCTCAGGCCAATCTTTGTGGTGGGACGATCGACCAGAGGAGCGGTGGAGCAGGAGGTGGATGGGGGGTCCCTGGCAGGCAACGGCCCCAGAGGTCAACGGGGGAGAGATGGACACGGACGTGCTGGGGGAGGACCTTGGGTTCGAGCACGGCGGCACAGAGATGGAAGCAGAGGAAATCGAGGTCGGCGAGAGCACGGAGGACGAGCTGGACTTATCCGGTTGGATGCACGCCAAGGGGGACGAACTGTATCCGCCAACCACCCCCACAACGACGGAGCACCCAGCACCCGCGCCTGCAGGAGGGGAGGGGGGAAGGGGGGGCTTCGAGGGGGGGATGGATGTCAGGGGTTCAGGAGCAGAGGCACAGGATAAGGAGGAAATGGAGAGTGAAGGGGAGGAGTCCGAAGGAAATGTCAGCGATGACAGCGATCCGAGGTCTCTGAGTCTTTCCAGTGAATCGGACGATTCACAGAAAGGAGCTCCCATGGTCAGGGCAAGGGGAGTGCCCAGGGGGACACCTCGGGAAGAAGGGGGGAGAGGGGACTCAGAGAGTAGCAGTTGGAAATCAGGGCCCACGTCCCCCCCAGAGTGCAGTAGGGGGGAGGAGTCCCAGGCATCGGGATCAGGTGGAGCGCTGCCAGCGGGAGAACGTGAGGCAGGATTGACCACACCTCCGTCGGGGAGTGAGGAAACGGTCATCAGGAAAGTTAAACGCGCGCGCGCGCCAAGTTCAAATGTACAGGAGGGAGGCACAGTGGGCAGCCCGGGAAGAGAGCCAGGTCCTAAAGCCCGCCGAAGAGAGAGGGAGGAGTCAGGGGGGTCATCGTCAGCCTCAGAGGAATCCAGGGAGACAGGGGCCCCGGAGGGCAGCAGGACCCAGAGGAGAAAGAAGAGGTGTGTAAAGCCAGAGTCTTAAACTGGTGTACAGGGGGCGGGGACTCAGATGGAGCTTCGCCGGTCTAAAGTCTAGACGTAGAGCTGGAGCGCTGCGGCGTGGAAATGGAAACTGTACTTCAATAAAGACTTTTGTACATAAATACCAGCCAGCGTTGGTCCTCTGTGAGCTGGGACCAGGAGCCAGCCCTGACAAAACCAAATAAAAGCCAAGGAGCGGAGGTGGACCCAAATGCTCTTGTTTTCTTAGCAAGGAGCTGCATCGGCACCTACCCACTCTTGAGCAATGGAGGTGCAGTCTGGGCTGGTGGGCTCCAAGACAGTCTCTGAGCCAGAGTGGAGAGGTGCAGTTTTTGTGACGTTCCAGATCTGCACCCTTGGTGGGGGCAAACTTATCCAGCCCCTAAGTACACCTCTGCCCAGAAGCATTCATAGGCTTTCAGCCTTCTGTCCCCACCTTCCAGTTCTGGTAGAACTGGACAAAAGAACCAGGAGAACATGTGTCTGTTTCAGTGTGGAATCCGTCTGCCCCTAAAGAAGGGGTCGGCAACCTAAGGCCACAAATGGCCCATGGAGGTCTTTTCACCAGCCCACGAGCCGCCTGCTTGGTGAGTCCCTGTGTGCTGCGCTAAACGGGTGCAGTGTGGTGTGGGAACCTGCTGCGCTGAAAATCACGCAGACACGATCCAGCCCACGGAGGGATGTCAGCTGGAGTGAACCGGCCCAGGCGAGGTAAACCTTGCCAACTCCCGCTAACAGGATGAAACAGCCTTTATAGGGATTGACTCCTTCACTTTTCTTGCAGTGGAGGGTGCAGAGAGTCCAAACCCTGCTCCTGTTCTTTCTCCCGAAAGTGATGCATTATTCAAGCAGGGCTGAAGAACTCAGACAGCAAGAGCTGGCTTTCTGCTTCGTGTTTCAACTCAATTACTCTCTTGGAGTTGCTTTGTATTCATGGGGGCAGAATCATTTTGAGTGAGTTCTTTGGTCGTTCATTGGATTAGGAGCTGCTGTTAGCATGAAAAGCCCAGGACCATTCAGGGGGGGAGAGGACCCACATGACCTGAGTAATAGCATAGGAAGGAGCAGCTCTGATGCCATACCTCGGGAGTAAACCTAAGTAAAAATCTACCCCTTAATACAGGTTAATGATGAGTTCCAACTTAAGATAAAATGATTTGTTTGTGAGTCTACGCTCATATAGAAGATAAAAATCAAAAAGGCCAAGTTGTGTGCAAATTAACACACCCTTACAAAATATTATTCTGATAGATGTCAAGATGGAGCAAAACTAAAGTATTCTTGGGTTCATTAGTCCAATTCTAAGGTTGCCATATTCCAAAGAGTAAAAACCAGAACACCCTGAAAGTTCTTGAACTTTCTTAGACAATGCCAAATACGCTTTTTCCGTTTACTTGCTGAAGATCCAGGACAAAAATTCCCCCCAGACATCAAGAATTCACTTCCACATGGTAATGTATGGCAGCCCTAGATTATCGCATCCAATACTGTAATTTCAGAAGCAGAAGAGAATTGCAGTACAAACCATTTGAAGATTTCAAAGAATTGCTTGGTTTTAGGTTTTGCAACACTGCAGTTTATTAACAGAGATAACCAGTAATTGTATTTCAGGGCCTAAATTATAACCCAGCTCAGGGGCGGGATACAAAACTCATATTTTGAAAGGTTCTTTCACCTTTTAAAAAAGGAGCATATGCTTGTCTTGCTTATCTGTTCCTTAGCAACCAATTTTTAGAGGCTGCAATAGCAGGTTACAAGGGAAAGCAGAATAGGAAGAGAACCAAAGGAGGTGAACCCAGACTCCAAACAGTCAGAATTACTCCACGGAATTGAACTTAGATTTACAGCATTTCCTGATTTAAAGGAGTTGGAGCTGAAATTGATTTCAGAAAGTGAGTAGAATGTATATTCAAAATACTGCATATGTAAACTAGGAAAGCAGATATGAAGAAAGGTTTTTTTAATATATATAATTTAGATAGGTCAGTTTATTAGAGGCTTTGGAAAACAAGTTAATTTTGTAATAAATTCTGAGGAGCCAAAGTGTTAAAAGTAAAATGAGTCTATTTGATTTGTCACCCACATGAAACATCTTTACTGAGGAGTAAATCTCACTAATAAATTCTTTCCTATTCAGTGTGCAAGGGTTGATTTAAGCCATAGTATGAACAGGCTTGCTGAGGAGTTTGTTTGTGCTTCAGTGCTATTTTCACTTTCTGCGATTAAAAAGCAGGTGTGGTGAAACTACTTCGAAACCAAGCCGTGCATCCATTACCAGTGGATAGCCTGGATTCCAATTTCCCTAGGCTTGGCCTTTTTTTATATTTGCATGCTCTTCTTTGTGTATTTTTATGTCAACAGAATCACATCAGTGCCACCTGCTGCAAAGGTAAACAGCGCGGTGGAACATGTCAACATTTCTCCCTCATTGCCGGCTACCTGATCAGGTTGCCCCTTTATGTAAACTAAGTGTGCCCTGTGAGATATGAAAAGGCCAGCTGCCGGCTGAAGGGAGCCATGCGCAGCCTTGTGTGTCAAAGCAGCTGGGGGAAAACATCCCTTTGGGATGACTTGCTCTAATTGCTGCTTCGGAGCAAGAGGAGTCCCTGGTACATTCTCTGCCATGGTGATGATGCTCAGGGCACACCCACAACAAGTTCAGCCGCTGGAGGGAGTGCGCCACTTAATTGCTTAAGCCTCAGCTCTGTTGTTCAGCTGTCAGCAGGCAGACACAACAAGCACGATTTGCATCACTTTATCCTACCTGTAGAGGCCTTGCCCTTTGTGACACTGATGGCCCAGGACTGAGCACTCTCAGCATCTTCCAGTGTTGAGTTTATAAGAGAGGAGCTGCAAGTGTCCGATCCTTGCATTTTCTCTCACAAATCCAAGACTTTGTTCACTTGAAAATCAATGTATTTGGCTTGTTTCAACAACATACACGTAACAAAGAAATACATGAATCAGCAGAATGGGGAACTTAATTTAAGCCAGTTACCTAAAAAACCAACCTTTCCTCTTGGCGATTGATGTTACCTTGATTGAAACAACTCCAACCTTAATAGGCTGCTGGAAATGCAACAGTTAACAAACAGAAAGGAGAAGCTTCTGCTTCAACTATCAGCTTAATTAAATTAGCCAGTATTAATGGTTACCAGCAGTCGGTGAAATTTTAAGAGCGTGGGATCTCGGAGCCTGACACTTATTTTGGAAACAGGTTAATCGCATACTGTTATTAACACTTCCATTAATTAAGTTAACAGTGTATATGTAAAGCAGCACAGAATACCATTCTGTGGTTGTGAGTAGCATATCACGGTGGAAGATGTGTGAGGTGGAAGCTGAGGACACAGAGATGTGTTTTGCTCTGTGATGTGGCTAATGGAGGAGCAAAATCTTTTGGGGTGTTGATGCTGTGATCCTCTTCATCTTATATGTAAATAAAGCCATATGTCCTAAAGACACCACAGTCTTTGCTGACCTTCATTCCAAGAAAACCAAACCCCAGTTGGAACCCCCTTGGAATCTTTCACTGCTTGGAGATTGGGGCAGCATATAATGATATAAAGGGGGGGGGGGAGAGAGAGAGAGAGAGAGAGAGATATGCAGACAGATACATACTCAGCAGGGGAAGGTACATATGGACAAACAGGAAGAGAGAGACATGCTCTCTCAAGCAGGCCATTAGAGGAGGGAAATTCCCTGTGTTTTTGCTCCCCATTACAGTGCTGGGAAGGAAAGCTCTCCTGCTACCTCAGAGCTGCAATATGGAATTTAAAAAGGTTTTTTCCTCCCCAGCACTGGAGTGGGTAGGGGAAATGTTTCCTGAGTACAGTGATACCTCTAGTTATGTACTTCATTCGTTCCGGATGTCCGTTCTTAACCTGAAACTGTTCTTAATCTGAAGCACCACTTTAGCTAATGGGGCCTCCCACTGCCGCCGTGCCACCGCTGTCCGATTTAAAGGGCTGGCTTTAAAGGGCTGGTGGAACCCGCTACAGCACCATAGCTGGAATGCCACAGGATCACAGTAGAGGCACCTCAGCAAAGCTATGTTTTAAACATTGTTGAAAAAAAATGTTGTTGTTTAGTCGTTCAGTCGTGTCCGACTCTTCGTGACCCCATGGACCAGAGCACGCCAGGCACTCCTGTCTTCCACTGCCACCCGCAGTTTGGTCAGATTCATGTTTGTAGCTTCGAGAACACTGTCTAACCATCTCATCCTCTGTCGTCCCCTTCTCCTTGTGCCCTCCATCTTTCCCAACATCAGGGTCTTTTCCAGTGAGTCTTCTCTTCTCATGAGGTGGCCAAAGTATTGGAGCCTCAGCTTCACGATCTGTCCTTCCAGTGAGCACTCAGGGCTGATTTCCTTAAGAATGGATGCGTTTGATCTTCTTGCAGTCCATGGGACTCTCAAGAGTCTCCTCCAGCACCATAATTCAAAGGCGTCAATTCTTCGGCGATCAGCCTTCTTTATGGTCCAGCTCTCACTTCCATACATCACTACTGGGAAAAATTGCCAAATTTGAGGGACCTTGGGGAGGCTGCAGAAAGTCTCTTGAGGTGTTGAATCCAACCTTCCATTGGAGGGTAACGACTGATTTCAAGAAATGTTTCCTGGAAGAAGACGACGAGAGAGAGACTGTAGGTCAAAATTAAGTTTGCCAAGAAGCAGGATGAGACGGGAGGAACTAGAAACCATAATTGCATATTGCATTGCAAGGAAGCATTTGTCCAGGATGTTTCCTGTGGTTGCACATTCTGACAGGAAGCAGCGAAATGAAGGTGGCTTTTAAGTGTGCTCTTTTGAAATGCAGAATGTAGCTACGTGTAGGTAAAAGCGTGGCACCCTTGTAATGCTGTGTACTTGCACTTTTTTAGTTGTGTATGCATGTGTAAAAGAGAGAGAGGGAGAGGGATGATTACATTTGATGATCAATAAGTGGTTTAGAACCTTTTTTTCTAGAGAAAGGGAAAATATACGAAAATAACAAGATGAGGTGTGGGAAACAGCAAGATAGGATTGGATAGAATTATGAACATTATTTGGACAGATTTGTGGACATTAATGCAGCAGCAAGAAGATGATTGGACCCCCTTCGGAACTTGAAATATGGGTACCCCCAAGAAAAAATTAAAAATTCGGCTTTGTAATTTGGAATTTATGTGATGTGATTTGATTTGATTTGATTTGATTGGTCGGTTAATAAAAATTGTTTATAAAAAATAAAATAAAAATAGAACCTTTTTTCCTAAACAGAAGTTCCTGATATAGACCCTGGACAGAATAACATCCAGCTAAATGAAAGATAACAGTACCTGCCTTTCTGCTGCAGAATGCATCCACCCTATTTGTATGAAAAGGAAAGCTTCCATGGTCACAGATCATATATTTTATTCCAATCACATGAGACCTTAATCTGAACAGGGGCTTCAATAGGAAGCAAAGCACAAAGTCCCCCTTTCTCCAATACCGGGGTCCTGATCCCTCCCTCCCATCCCCCACCTTCTACTAACTTTTGAAATGCTATTCAGACAGCTGCTAGTTGCTTCTCATCTGATTTGGTCCCAAATTGTAATTAGTAAGGAAGACCAGATGCCTTCCAGAAGAAGTGCTCAGGGAGATAATGGGAGAAGGTTTGTGGGTAGGCAAAGTGCAGATCAGTTGCAGCCAATATGGTGCCCTTTGGATGTTGTTGGGTTATAAGGCCCTTCATTCCTGACCATTTGCCATGGAGGGCACCACATTTAGTTTCTCTGTCTGCACCTGGAGTAGCCTAAGTTCATTAGTAGCATTTAGAGTGTTTGTTAAAGTGACAGCTGCGTAGGGTTGCCACATTCCAAAAAGTAAAAACCAGGACACACCAAAAGTACAGTGGTACCTCGGGTTACAGACGCTTCAGGTTACAGCTGCTTCAGGTTATAGACTCCGCTAACCCAGAAATAGTACCTTGGGTTAAGAACTTTGCTTCAGGATGAGAACAGAAATCGTGCTCCGGTGGCGTGGCGGCAGCAGGAGGCCCCATTAGCTAAAGTGGTACCTCAGGTTAAGAACAGTTTCAGGTTAAGAACGGACCTCCAGAACGAATTAAGTTCTTAACCCAAGGTACCACTGTATACCTTTTTTCTTTTCTTTTTTGCTTTTTTAAAGAGTTTTAGACAAAACACTATTTTTCAATTGACTTGCCTCTAAGACCCAGGACAAAGCACTGAATTTCGGGAACAACCCCCTCCCCCCATGTCAATTTCACCTTTGAAATCCAGACATATGGCAGCCCTAATTTGAAAGTGCACCAGAACGTTCTAGCTCCCACTGATTTGCTTCCTCTTTGCTCGCTTGTCTTTTTTCCTCTCTGTCTTAATGCCAAATGCATTTTTTTATTTCAGTTATAAAGCTGTGGAGTATTTTGTGGACACACGCATATTAACAAAATAGCGAACAGTTAATTTTATAGATGGTTTAATGTAGTTTTAAAATGCATGCCTTTCATTCTAAGTCCAGTATCAGGGAATACATTCAGAGAAAATAATGCCTTTTTGACGGTACTGTATAGTCTTTCTGCTCATTGGGAAATATCGTAAACATGGTTATTTCCTAACAAGCAAAGTGGCAGGAGGGTGCTGTCAGAAGCAAAACAGCTATTTTTCATATGCTCAATTTTCATCTCAGTTGCTGCAGAGGGTCTGCTTAAGACAAATGAACATCAACACAAAATGTGCAAGATATAATAGTATTTATTAGCCTTTCTAAAAAGTGTGTTGTGCAGTGTGTGTGTGTCATCTTATTTAAGAAATGAACCTAAGTCCTGCCTTTGCTCTACTTACTGAAATAGCTCACTCCAAGCCCCCAACTGAATTGCTGGTTCAATTTTATGTCTTTGCCTCTTTCAATTATAGAATATAAATCTACTGGGCCTGTCTCGTGGCTATTTTAAAAATAGAATTCAAATGTCGCAAAGTTTTTAAAGAGATGGTTTTGAAATATATGGTCTGGATTGAAAGAATTGTGAAGCTGGCGCTTCCCCACCACCACCACCACCACCCAGGGGGCCTTTGTCTGCTTTGCCTACAAACATTAAACAACAGTTTCCCACTCCCCAGTGCCACCCAGGAAATCACTTTTCAGACTGATGGCAGTTTCAGGTGTGCAAGTTTAGCCTTCTCAGCACCCCCATTGCCCACTGCTGCTCCATGACCCAACAAAATTCCTTCTGCTCACAAATTGGATTCCCACGTCTTGCTTCGTATGACAAATCCTGATATACCGTATGCTGCTGCCCCTCTGTTTTGAAAAGCTGGTTGCTTTTTCTCCCTGTGGTCACTTCCCTGCGTTGTTTAGAAATAAAACTCCGCTTAAGAAATGTCTTTGAAGTTTTTATTATTTTTATTATTAAAATAAAGGTAAAGGTACCCCTGCCCGTAGGGGCCAGTCTTGACAGACTCTAGGGTTGTGCGCCCATCTCACTTAAGAGGCCGGGGGCCACCGCTGTCCGAAGACACTTCCGGGTCACGTGGCCAGCATGACAAGCTGCATCTGGCGAGCCAGAGCCGCACATGGAAACGCCATTTACCTTCCCGCTAGTAAGCGGTCCCTATTTATCTACTTGCACCCGAGAATGCTTTCAAACTGCTAGGTTGGCAGGCGCTGGGACCGAACAACGGGAGCGCATCCTGCCACAGGGATTCGAACCGCCGACCTTTCGATCGGCAAGTCCTAGGTGCTGAGGCTTTAACCCACAGCGCCACCCGCGTCCCCATTATTAAAATAGTTCAGCATTAATACACACATATTGTGAATATACAAGCATACAAACATACATTTCATACAATCCTTAAAATGTTCAAACATACCTACACTCAATCCTACAGATAATTCCTTTTCCCATCACCATCCACCACCCCTCACCGCACCTTTGTGTTAGACTTCCAATTGCAATTTCTTTCCACTTCTACTACTTTCTTTCACACACCTTTAACCTAATTTCATGCTCCTTTTTCTATTACACATTGTTATCCATCTTATTTAGCATTTCAGTATTTAAAACGGAACTTGTTTATTCTAATAGGAGTTCTGATTTTTCAATATGGCTTTGCAAGTATCCTTTAAACACCTTCCAGTCCCTGTCTATCTCCTCTTTTGAGATCCTTTTCTAACCCAGCATCCTACTACACATGGCGTGGACTGCAACTCCCATGATCCCTTTTTCGAGTGGCCATCTTCAAAGTGCTGATGGGAGTGGTAGTCCGAAACCTCTGGTAGGTACCAGGTTGGGGGAGGCTACTCTAACCTGTATCTCACTATGAAGACCTCACCCTTTGGTTTCAGGTAATACCTGGGGAAAGGTAAAGAGACCTCTGACCATTAGATCCAGTCGCGAATGGCTCTGGGGTTGCGGTGCTCATCTCGATTTACTGGCCAAGGGAGCTGACATAAAGCTTCCAGGTCATGTGGCCAGCGGGACTAAGCCGCTTCTGGCGAACCAGAGCAGTGCACGGAAACGACATTTACCTTCCCGCTGGAGCAGTACCTATTTATCTACTTGCACTTTGATGTGTTTTCGAACTGCTAGGTTGGCAGGAGCAGGGACTGAGCAATGGGAGGTGACCCCATTGCGGGGATTCAAACCGCGACCTTCTGATCGGCAAGCCCTAGGCTCTGTGGTTTAGACCACAGTGCCACCTGCGTAGACTTGGGTAGACGAGTCTAAAAAACCCTGGAACACAAATTTTCACAGCCCTCTAGTGGCTATGATGGCTCATTTACCAGATGTGATGTATTACATTAACTCAGGAAGTGTATACTCTATTCTGGAGGCTTAGTTTGGCTTTTTAGACTCTGCCCTTGTACTATCTGAAACCAAAGGGGTTCATGGGGTTGCCAGATGTGAAATATATTGGCATTATTTTCAGCTCTCCTAACGCACTGATAGAAATGGCACCAGCCCATATAGTTCAAATGTTTTAAGTCCTTGGTTGAGCTCAATCCTGCAAGTACCTGCTAAGTATCATTTCAGTAAAAGAAAATGTTAGCTTGGGATTTCTGAAAGAGTTAATTAGAAGTTGAGCATCCATGCCTCATTGACTCTCAATGGCTTTTAAAAGTCTCGTCTCATTTGGCGGGGGTGGGATCTCAATGGCGTTGTTGCAAGTAGCTCAGTTTTTGTGATTTAGGGTTTATTTTCGCATTGCTGGTGCCTCCCCCTCCCTTTAACTTTATTTTTGTGTGTCTCTGTCTTGTAGGTTCTTCTTTCCTAAGAATTAAAAGGTAATTAACATTTGCAGAATGAAAAGATGGCACAGGCACACCTCGCACCGCCAGGACCCGACTGCTTCTTCCGATTCACGCGGGAGTCCCTTGCGGCAATTGAGCAAAGGATTGCTGACGAAGAAGCAAAACAGAAAACTGATCAGGAGCAAAAGGATGAGGACAGTGAGGAAAACAAGCCAAAGCCAAACAATGACTTGGAAGCAGGGAAGACTTTGCCTTTTATTTATGGGGATGTACCCCCAGGAATGGTGTCGGAGCCCCTGGAAGACCTGGATCCTTATTATGCAGATAAAAAAGTAAGTGTTCATGAAGACCAAAGCCTTCAACATGGTTTCTCAGGTCCCGGAGCTATACAATGTACACAAGTAAAGGTATATTTGATCATAGTGCATTATCGCCAAATGTCTGTTGTTGTTAAAATTTGTATACTAGGGGCCTAGGACCCACGTACCTACGAGACTGCCTCTCCTGGTATGCCCCGTGGAGGACCTTAAGGTCCACAGATGACAACACCATGGAGGTCCCAAGTCGCAAGGTGGTTAGATTGGTTTCAACTAGAGCCAGGGCCTTTTTAGTACTGGCCCTGACTTGGTGGAACGCTCTCTCACAAGAGACTAGGGCCCTGTAGGACTTGACATCTTTCCGCAGGGCCTGCAAGACAGAGCTGTTCCGCCTGGCCTTTGGTTTGGACTCAGTCTGACCCTTATGTTTCCCCCCCTTATGGTTTTGATCTATGGGCTACTTTTAAAATGAGGCTGCATTTTAAATTGCATTTCAACCTGGATTTTAAATTGGGTCCCGTCCCCCCCTTATGTTTCTATTGTAATTTTACTGGTATTAGCCACCCTGAGCCCGGCTCTGGCCAGGGAGGGCAGGGTATAAATAAATAAATAAATAAATAAATTATTATTATTATTATTATTATTATTACTGTCATATAGCCACAAGCAGTGCTTTTTTCTGGGGGTACGCAGGGGGATATTTTGTGAATCTAGGTTTGGCCTCATTGAGGGGCAGTATTTCAATATGAGTAGGAAAATGAGAGTACCCCTAAATATGTTTTTAGGGGGGGGAACATTGGCCACAAGTCTCAGGGCAGTTGCAACATAAACTCACAATCTAAAAGTACAAAATACATAATAAAAGCAAAAGCAACCCAATAAACCTCTCCTCCCCAACACATTTTAAAAGGGTGTTGGATGTCAATCAGCCAAAGGCCTGGTTAAAGAGGAAAGTTGTTGCCTGGCACCCAAAGGTGTATAATGAAGGCGGCAGGCAAACCTCCCTGGGGAGAGCATTCCACAAATGGGGAGCCACTGTGGAAAAGGCCGTTTCTCGTGTTGCCATCCTCTGGACCCCACGGGGAGGAGGCACATGAAGAAGGGCCTCAGAAGATGATCTCAGGGACTGGGTAGGTTCATATGGAAGGAGGTAGTCCTTGAGGTATTGCGGTCCTGAGCCGTTTAAGGCTTTATAGGTCAAAACCAGCACTTTGAATTAGCCCAGAGACTAATTGGTAGCCGGTGCAGTCAGACCAGGATCTGTGTAATATACTCAAGCTGTCTTGCCCCGCTGAGCAACCTGGCCACTGAGTTCTGCACTAGCTGAAGTTTCTGAAGCGTCTTCAGAGGCAGCCCTAGATATAATGGATTGCAGTAATCTAACCTTGAGATTACTAGAGCATAGACAGTAGTTAGGCTATCCCTGTCCAGATAAGATATTAAATGCTAGACAACTCTTCTGCTGTTGCTTCAGTGACTAAATCCCACCCCAGAACTAACTGAATATTCATGCATCATTTGCTGTATGGGATACATTGGTACTTCATTTAATCTGGCAGGCCTATAAGTGTTGGGACAGCATTCATGTCCTTTTGGCATTTCTGTGATAACCAGTGCACAACATTCCGGGAACCGACAACTGAAATCGTCATACAGTGAGGCCCCGCTTAGTTGCAATACGAAAACATGGATTTCCTGCTTTAAAAAAAAAATCTGATTTCTGCTGACACTTTCTTTCCTCCTTTACATATCAGAAGCAGGAAAGTTGAGGCTGTGTGAAAACATGAGTGGAAGTACTGGGGTGAAGGGTTGGGGGAGTTCAATCCTTCAGGGATTCACTTTGCCCATCAAGTCCCACCCATCAACTGACATAATCCTGCCGATCAGGGTGACATCACCTGTTTGACAGATAGCCATGGCTTTACAAAATAGCCCTGTGAGCCAAACTGGAAGCTCTGGTGGATCAAGACTGGCCTGCCCACCCTCCAAGATGAAGACACATGAGACACACACACACACACACACACACAATCCCTTCATTCATAAAATAGAAGGGGAGGGGATAGTGGACAAGCCCACTGTTCATTTTGGTACCAACTCATAATTAGAAACCATGGTTACCTCTAAATGTTGGAACTGGGCCTGAGAGTAAACCACAGCAAATGAAATTGTCTTTTTTTTTGTTTCATTTTAAGATCTCCTCGAACGTTATTATAATCCTGCTTTTACATGTGTGTATTTTTCCTCTTTTCAGACATTTATAGTATTGAATAAAGGGAAGGCCATTTACAGATTCAACGCCACACCTGCCTTGTACATGTTAAGTCCTTTCAGTATACTTAGAAGAATTTCTATAAAGATTTTGGTTCATTCATATCCTTTTTTCTTCTTCTACATAATACTTGTTTAAAGCACTTCTTTGAGAAACTCAGTAGTAGCATGAGGCTATTTTAATAGTTGGATGTGGTTTTATTTTTTCTTAATTTCACCATTGACGTGAACACAAAATGTTTTGATGAAATCACTTGGTTGAACTTCAGTAGAAGTAGAATTCTGTGGTCAAGTTCCAACCAGTGGCGTAGCGTGGGTTGTCAGCACCCGGGGCAAGGCAAGTAATTTGCACCCTCTAACCCGTGGATTTGCGCCCCTAACCCTAACCCCCAGATGTTGTGCCCAGTGCGGCTGGCCCTCCCTGCACCCCCCACGCTACGCCACTGGTTCCAACATCATGCCAGCAGACACAATGGGACTTACCCTTCCTCTGCTTTCCCTTTGCAGCCTCCCAATCTGCTCTGGAGTGTGTCCCAATCCCCTGGAACAGGTTTTGGAGGTGCACAGGTCTATAGGTGATAGGAGAGGAATGGGAAGTTCATTGCACAAGTGGGATGCCACAATTACAATACAACACCCTAAATAAATTAGCAGCACATAATTCATGCTATATTATGATGTTAAATGTTTTCATCTTGGATTTATAGAATTTATAGAATAGGATGGAATTTATGAATTCATATTCACTTAGAAGCCTGTTTCATAAGAAATTATATGCATTTGTGTGATCTAACTTATCTAGCATTTGTCATGTGTTCCTTGACTTAAGCCAACATTATTCGGCATCTTCATCATGTTCACTATTCTGACGAACTGCGTGTTTATGACCTTGAAAGATCCCCCTGAGTGGTCAAAGGCTGTAGAGTAAGTGCATTCTTTGTTTTCTTCCCAGTGACATTTGGTTGAATATGCTCTGCATAGCACTATGGGGTTGAATCTGGTGAAGGAACTTCTTGGTGTGTTTTTTTAAATAATATTTTATTAAGATTTTCCATAACATCACAAAAAGAAAAATACAATAATAATAAAAGAAAAACAATTAAAAACAATTCAATTTTTCATAACATATCTTGCGTTTGCTTGTTTCCCGGACCTCCCCCCACCTCCCCTCTTTGTATTCCAATTCAGTTTATTTATTCAGCAAATCCTTTCCCTCTTTACTTTATCCTTATCTTGATCTTAATATATTATACCTTTGAATTTTCACCTGTTAACATTCCATTTTTACATTTTCCTTCATACCGTTGTTACTAAAAACCCCTTAACCTCAATCCAACATCCTTCTAACATTCATTAATTTTATAATATTTCTGTAGATAGTCTTTAAATTTCTTCCAATCTTCTTCCACCAACTCTTCTCCCTGGTCTCGGATTCTGCCGGTCATTTCCGCCAATTCCATATAGTCTGGTGAAGGAACTTCTTGAGCCAAATGACTTCCCTCCCTCTCATCACATGCGTGCTCCCACCACCACCACCCAGTATCTCCTTCAGAGACCTGGGGGGGCGGGACCAATAGCAGATTTTTAGGGTTCTGCAGAACACACGAGAGAGGAAAGAATGTTCTGTTACACGAGGGGAAGTCATTCCACTTGCACCATGACTGAATTAGGTTCAACCCATGGCATTGTTTTAAAAGGTATACAGTGGTACCTCGGGTTACAAACACCTCAGTTTACAAACACTTCGGGTTACAGACTCCGCTAACACGGAAGGAGTACCTCGGGTTAAGAACTTTGCCCCAGGATGAGAACAGAAATTGTGTGCCAGTGGTGCAGCGGCAGCTGGAGGCCCCATTAGCGATAGCATGCCTCTAGTTAAGAACAGTTTCAGGTTAAGAACAGACCTCTGGAACGAATCAAGTTCTTAACCCGAGGTACCTCTGTACATTCCTGAAATTAATGCTGGAGTCCATTAGATTGAAAAGTAGACGTAAGACTCATCAGCAGAGCAGCTGAAACAGTCTGTGAGAATTAATGAGGTCACGGGAAAAGAGTGAAGAGGAAAGGAGATGGATGGATGCTTTTAGGTGATATTCCTGCATTGCAGGGGGTTGGACTAGCTTGCCTGCAGGGTCCTTTCCAGCTCCACAGTCCTTTGATTCTATTAGTGTACTGAGAACCAAGTCCTATAGAACCCCACGGAGAACAGTAGAGATGAGAGGATGTTGGCGAAGCAAAAATGCACTTGCAGAATTTGGTAACAATATATTGAAGCATGAAGGATTTCGGTCTCTTGTATCACCATTTGTCCTTCTTTCAGACTCCCTCATTATGTATCAGGCTCTTTTCCCTGCACTCAGCGAAAGGGAAGTAATAATTTTCCCTTTATTGAATACTTGGGCACATTGAATCTGAACTCCTGAACCTCTGATCACATTTATAAACTTCCCCAGCATTGTACCTTAATTTCTGACCTCTGCCTCTCTGGCCACCAATGCTTAATGAGGACTTAATGACGCCTTAAGAACTGCATCCTCCTCTTCCTCCTCCTCATTATATCCTGCTCACCCCCCGCCCCGCGCAAGACTGGGACTGTCTGCACTTCTGCAGTAATGAAAGTTTCCCATTTAAAAAAAATGATATATTTTATGAGTAATATCTTCATTTTAATGACAACACAGATATAGAAAGAAAATGGGTGTGTGAGAAAGAAAAGCAGATATGGCCAATGAAGAGCATCAGATTCGTGTAATGGGCTGCTATGAGCGTCTCTCTAATAATTGTGAAGAAGAAAAAATATAATTCTTAAAAAATGAATGAACAAGTATTTATAATTTGTGATCTAGATTGAAAAGTTTGCTTGGATTTTTTTTTCTCTCTCCCTTGTAGATACACATTCACTGGAATTTATACATTTGAATCCCTTGTTAAAATTTTTGCAAGAGGTTTCTGTATAGGTAGTTTTACTTTCCTCCGAGACCCCTGGAACTGGCTGGATTTCCTTGTCATTTCATTTGCGTAAGTATCCAGCATTTTCCTAGTGTGCCATCTGAGTAGACTTTACAGAAATGAGTTCCACTTGTGTGAGTCACAGCTTTAACAGATACAGTCAAAACTAGGTTCCAAAACGCCTCCATTTTGGAACATTTCAGTTCCCGAACGCCGAAAACCCAGAAGTAAGTGCTCCGGTTTTCAAAAAATTTTCAGAAGCCAAACGTCTGACGTGGTTTCCACTTGAGTGCAGGAAGCTCCTGCAGCCAATCAGAAGCCGCGCCTTGGTTGTTGAACATTTCGGAAGCTAAACGGGCTTCCAGAATGGATTACGTTCGACAACCGAGGTTTGACTGTATCAGTATTTGAATTGTTATGAAACAGTGCAAAAAATTATACATTTTGGGGAAACAAATTACAAATCTTGTCTTTAGATTTGAGTAATTTATGTTTAAAATTGGCATAGTTCCTCTTGTTGAAACAATTCAACAGTTGACAGTAGTAGCATACTCTAATGTTGCTCCTAGGATAATCCTTTAAATGCTTTCATTATTATTATTATTTTAAAAATAAGTATGTGGCAAGCCTTTCTGGTTTCAGAGATAAGCTTTTAAAAGTGATCCATATTTTGGCAAATAGCAAGACTGTGGTGTATTCCCAACATGATACTTGGTGCTGAATTTCCCACCCTAGTTTTAGGGTCTTGTGGTTAAGGTAGGAAAATATAAAAAGAAGGAATGCAATGGTTTTGAGCCTATGCATGTTTACCTGGGATTAAGCCCCATTGAATACAGTGGGTCTTCATCTCAGGTAAATGTGCCCAGGATTGCATTGAAGGCAAACATGGGGGGGGAGGGGGACGACAACTTGTTTAATTGTAAAAAAAAAAGTAGATTAAATAAATCTTTAGGTAAGTGGCGTAAAATCTGCCTCGATGCTGAATAACTGTGATTTGATTCTACAGGTATATAACAGAATTTGTAGACCTAGGCAAAGTTTCAGCTCTTCGAGCTTTCAGAGTGTTGAGAGCTTTGAAAACTATTTCTGTAATCCCAGGTAAGAAGTGAGTGGTGTAAGGTGTTAGGTCCCTTGTGCCTCCCAACTGTTCCTTTTTATCCTGTCATTGTGTTTGTGTGTGAACTCCCCTATTGCAGATATGTGACAGAGTTTGTGGACCTGGGCAATGTCTCAGCGTTGAGAACATTCAGGGTTCTTCGGGCATTGAAAACAATATCAGTCATTCCAGGTGAGAGCTAGGTTAAACACAGAGGCTGACTTGTAGATTTGCCACAGCTGCAAGTCACACGACTTTGCACAAGCTTTGCTGCTAACCATGTATGGTTGTTGTTTTAAGGAATGTAGATTTTTAGATGCTACTGAAAAAAATAATTCACACTTTTTTAAAAAGAAAGCAAGTCAGCCTTTGAGTTTAACATATTCTTGCATGAGACAGTATACAAAGTTTGTATTTTGCATATTAAAATACTAAATTTTCTCTCCCACACCAATATGAAAAGTAGTTGCAGCTTTCATATTAAGATAAACCTTGCCGTTTATTGAAATAATTTGGGATGGAAAATTTCAGCATTTGGAAAGCTGAATCACTAGTAGAAATTAAGCCAATATGGTGATAAAGAATAGCATGAGCATTGCATGAAGTATTGCTTTAAAAAATACCTTTCCTCAGCAAACTATCTTATGGGTTGAAAGGATGTGTGCTTCATGAGCGAAAAAATGTACAATCAGTACCTTTTTTCTTTACATGAGATTGATACAAAGCATGAATAACCATGTCACCAGCTTTTAAATGGCTAGTATAGACTGTGTGCTTTTCATTTCCATTTGCAATTTTACATTCGGAACCATTTTTCATGAGGTAAAGGGGCTTTCTCTTTTTACCTCATGACAAAAATGATAGCTTCTTTCATCTAGGAGCTGCCTGCATGACATTTTCAAATTTCAGCAGCTGTACAACCATATTTAACTACTCAACACCTAAAACAATGAGTTAGATATTGTGATTCCACATTCTTCTCTCCTTTTAGGTCTGAAGACCATTGTGGGAGCCCTAATTCAGTCAGTGAAGAAACTCTCAGATGTCATGATCCTGACCGTGTTCTGCCTGAGTGTATTTGCACTAATAGGGTTGCAACTGTTCATGGGCCACCTGAGGCAAAAATGTTTGCTTTGGCCCCTAAGTAACGATTCAGCTGAAGAACCGTACTTTGCACAATACTACAATGCAGGAATAATCGACTGGGATAAATACATTGGCGACACAGGTGAGGTTTACTGAAAGGGCCTCTGTGATCCAGTGCGGACACCTGGATACAAACCGAGGCGCTTCCGTGAATGCAGACAACTTGCATTCTTGGGCAAGTCATAATAGGCATTATTCAGAAATTAAGAGCTCAGCAGGAGCAACTGCTGAGATTTCAGAGAACCAACCTCACTTAGAAACAGGATAACTAGGTGCAGCCTGTGAATTCTCCTTTAGGCTGGCCATCTGGGTAGCATTGTTAGGCACCTGCCAGGAGGACTCAAGCCCTAACAGGTGGCTTATTGCTTCCTTCTGGAACTTCCTACCCCTTCTGTTGAAACTCCTTTTCTTTTCTGTGAATCTGCTCTCTGTATCTGTCCGTCATATCTAGTATTTCTATACCACCGTCTCATAAAATATCAAGGCGGTGTACCACCTTAAAACTGGTAAAACACCATCAAAACATTTGCAGCACCTTTAAGCAGGCAAACAGTGTCAGCAGTGAAGAGAAGGATCAGCAGCCTCCCCTGACCTGGCACTTTCCCCCTGGGTAACACCACTGCATGGATCTTGCCAAAACTCACTCATATCCCTCACCCCCAGCTGCAAAAAAGACCTAGAGCCAGCACTGCTTTGTTCATTTGGTGCTTGGGCCCAAAAGAAGATGTGGGACGCGGGTGGCGCTGTGGGTTAAAGCCTCAGCGCCTAGGGCTTGCCGATCGAAAGGTCGGCGGTTCGAATCCCCGCGGCGGGGTGCGCTCCCGTTGTTCGGTCCCAGCACCTGCCCACCTAGCAGTTCGAAAGCACTCTCGGGTAGATAAATAGGGACCGCTTACTAGCGGGAAGGTAAACGGCGTTTCCGTGTGCGGCTCTGGCTCGCCAGAGCAGCGATGTCACGCTGGCCACGTGACCCGGAAGTGTCTTCGGACAGCACTGGCCCCCGGCCTCTTTGAGTGAGATGGGCGCACAACCCTAGAGTCTGTCAAGACTGGCCCGTACGGGCAGGGGTACCTTTACCTTTTTACTGCCTGGGTTCATTGCCTTGCCTTGCAAAAAATACTAAGAAACTGCTTTTTCTAGCTTAGGAATCCTTTTTTGATTACTGGGTAGCAGAGCTCCGAATACTGACATCTCAAGTGTGGGGGACATATACATGGGGCTTCCCTTGTGCTTGATCTGGAAGCTGCTGTTGGTGAAGAGTGCTGCAGCATGATTGCTGACAGGAGTGAGACCCGGCCAGAGTATATATCACCTCTGCTGAAGAGACCTGCACAGGATGCCGATTCGCTACTGGGTAGAGTTTGAGCTGTAACTAATTAGTATTTAAAGCCCTTAACGAGTCGGGGCCAGTTTACTTGCGAGATTGCTTTGCCCCATTTATGCCCATTCAGCCACTTCAGAACTGGCACCATTATCGGTGCCATATAGTAAGTACACTGTTTCGCGTTTGTAAGAAATTGATCTTCTTAGTGTGGCAGCATCCACACTTTGGAACTCCTTGCCTGTTGACACCAGGCAGATACCTGGGGCCAGCAGGACCCCAGGTGAGCGCTGCTTAAATGGCCATGGGGGCAGACTTGAGGGAAGGCTTCCTCCTCCGTCAGCTCTGCCCCATGGCCCAGCTCATGTCCTAGCCTGCATCCCTATTTGCCAATCTGAGATGCAGGCTAGGATCCGGCCTCTGATACGCCCACACCCCCTATCTGGATGGGGCTCTGAGGATGCTACCGCCCTCGCCGGGGCCTTGGAGGAGCCTCTGTCGTCCCACAATGCCGCCACACCCGAAAAAGGTGTGAGCAGACTTGCGCAAGCTTTTACATTGGATTATCATTTTAAAGCAATCGTTTGAATGAAAGCTGAAGGTAACACATTTCTCTCCCCCCCCCCCCTTTCCTTCCTTCTTAGAACAAACAAAACATTTCTATACTTTGGAAGGATCACCAGATCCCTTGCTTTGTGGTAACGGCACAGATGCTGGGTAAGCAAGTGTAAAATTGCGTAAGGGGAAGCCACCGCTGATCATGCAAGTGAAGCTGGCTAATCTAATGGCATAATTCAGAACCTAAGAGCTGTGAGCCGAATGAGGTTAATGGAATTGGGTTTCTCTGCTGTCTCTTCCCCCCCAGAGCCCTTCTCTTCCACACCCCAAACAGCCACTTTTGGGGATTGGGTGGGAATACATTAAAATAGCATGGAGCATGGCAGCTGGAGGGAGGAATCTGTCCCCCCCACCCCCCACCCATTGTGGGAGGGTGACTCAAGCCATTGGTAATGTTTGGGTTTAACAAGGACTCAATTTATTTCTCACAATTTATTTGTAGAAATGTATATGAGTCCTGTGATAAGCTATTTTTTACTGTTTATACTCTCAGTTCATACTGAACCAGGGTTTGCCCCCTCCCTCCCCCCTTTTTTTTTAAAGAGGAGAGGAGGAGGAGCCCCCAAAGGTGGAATCGACAAAAAAGAGAGGCAAAGTCTCAAACTGATGTTCAGACAAGGGAAATGTGCTGCGGTGTGTTCTAAGTGATGCAACATTGCTATTTAGACAGTGGCAGCCTCTGGGGGAAGGGCTGCAGCTTGGTGACAGGGCATCTGCCTTGCAGGTAGAAGGTCTCCGCTTCAATCCCTGGCATCTCCAGGGTGCTGGGGCAGGACCTGTCTGAAACCCTGAAGAGCGGCTGCCACTCAGTGTAGACAGTTCTGAGCTAGATGTATCAGAACTTCCTATGTTCCCAGCTTCTTAGGTTCCCAACCCATCCAAAAGGATTAGAAATACCACACACCGTAGCGCATCTCTATTCAGCAAGCATCAGTTGTGGTCTTTCAGACAAGAGCCAGTGTGGTGTAGTGGTTAAGAGTGGTAGACTCCTAATCTGGGGAACTGGGTTTGAGTCTCCGCTCCTCCACATGCAGCTGCTGGGTGACCTTGGGCCAGTCACACTTCTTTGAAGTCTCTCAGCCCCACTCACCCCACAGAGTGTTTGTTGTGGGGGAGGAAGGGAAAGGAGAATGTTAGCCGCTTTGAGACTCCTTAAAGGGAGTGAAAGGCGGGATATCAAATCCAAACTCTTCTTCTTCTTCAGACACTTAAAATGGACTAACATGGCCCGTTCTATATGCATATATTTGACGTAGTAGTAGCAGCAGATATGGATAGTTCATCTGTTTCACATGTGTTCATTCACAAGTCTCTCCCAGCCTGCTACTGCATTAATCTGTTAACATCTTTTTTAAAAAGAAAACCCATACTAAAATCCATATTTAAAGATGTACCTTGTCACAAAATATGCAGTTAAATATGCATTTTACACGTTTCTAAATTACGTTATGCTAAAATACACATTTTTAATGCATCTTGGTGCTTTATTTTTCTTTTTACTGAGAACTCTATTACAGTGACCACTTTTTGTGGGGGGCACAGCCACCTGATACTACATGATCCCCAGCAGTTCAGCCTGGCCTCGCCTCCCCAAGCTGGATACCTGGAGGTTCCCATCTAACCTCAGACAGTAGCCAATCCCAGCTGGGGAGGTGTTGCTAGGGGAGTTGACCAGGTAAGGTTAGGACCACCCTGTACACACAATAGAGGGTGGAAAATTGAAAGCAGTGGATTTTATGAAATTCTCCTCCATCCCTAGTTAGTAGGTGGAATGTCAATTTAGGTACAGAAACAAGTCATCTTTCCCCCTCCATTGCTTTCTTTCACAGCCAGTGCCCAGAAGGATATATATGTGTAAAAGCTGGTCGAAACCCCAACTATGGCTACACAAGCTTTGACACCTTCAGCTGGGCCTTCTTGTCGCTCTTTCGGCTGATGACTCAAGACTACTGGGAAAACCTGTACCAGCTGGTGAGAGGGTCTCAAAACCAAATTCTGTTGATGCCGTATGTAAGGGGAAAGCCTAATACTACCCATCCTTAAAATCACCTTTCCATCCCTATGAGAAGGGCCATAGCACAGTGGTAGACCATCTGTTTTGCATGCAGAAGGTCCCTGGTCCAATCTGCAACATCTACATGTAGGGCTGAGAAAGATGCACACCCTGCCTGAAACATTGGAGAGCCTCCGCCAGTCAGTGTGGACAATGAGCTTAAAAGGACAATGGTCTGACTCAGAAGACGGCTGCTCTCTACAGTGGCGTAGTGTGGGTTGCCAGCACCCGGGGCCACGTGGATGGGGGTGGGAGGGAGGAAAATAGAGTACGCATGCACATTCAGCTGCCCCTAAGGCATCTGCATCACCCAGGAGTTTGTAGCTACAGAGATAAGAAAAGAAGAGTCGCTCCATTGTCGGGAGAGGTCACTTCCTGGTTCACATGGAGAAGTCATTTTCAACGGAGCCCAGAAATGGAGGCACACAGCTGTATTGAAGCAGCATCGGGTGTTGAAATTTTGTGGCCCTAACAATTTTGTGCTTGGGGCATCCATCCATGTGGTCCCCCCCTGCCCTGCCCCACGCTATGCCACTGTATCTCTATGTTCCTGCCTCTATGAAATGCTTACTCAACTAAAAACAGCAATGACCAATTGCTGCATTTGAAAGCCAGTTTATTTTCCGAGAGAAAGGGCTGAACCTCACAGACTGCACAGGAAATGTTGGACTTGTCAATGGAAGTTGCAAATGAAATGTAATTCTGAAATGTTATTCAAAGCATCTGTGCTGTATTGCAAACATATTACAAATACTCCCACCACATAAGTGTTTCTGAACAGTTGGGTTGGTTCTGGTGTAGCCCGTCCAAGAAAGATGGAAGAGCTACTTTTGTTTGCAGAAGGGGCTGCAATCTAGCGTAGGTTCCAGTCTGCGGAAGGGGAAGAGAGGCATTCTCCCCCTGATTTCTCCTCCTCCCCACTTCCACACTATTCCATAGGGTTGTACAACTCTTAAGAGCAGATTTCAGGGGAGGTGCTTGGTAACTTACTTAAGTAACATCACAATCCTAACCATGCCTATTCAGAAGTCAGCCCTGTTGAATTCAGTGGGGCTTACTCCCAGATAAGCAGGGTTAGCCTTGCTGCCTTCATACCTCAAGTCCATTGAGTCTAATCTGAGTGTGGCATAGTCACTCATACTTGTAAGTTTCAGTTGTCCTTACTGATCCAATAACCTACATTGCCTATGATTTCCCCAGACTCTGCGTGCTTCTGGCAAAACGTACATGATCTTTTTTGTCCTGGTGATTTTCCTGGGCTCTTTCTACCTGATCAACCTGATCCTGGCCGTTGTTGCCATGGCCTACGAAGAGCAGAACCAAGCCACCATGGAAGAAGCAGAGAGGAAGGAGGCCGAATATCAGCAGATGCTGGAACAACTGAAAAGGCAACAAGAAGAAGCCCAGGTACTGGAAACTTTTGCGCTAGTACAGCATTTCCCCACAAATTTGAGAACAGAAGGCGTAACTACCCAGAGATTCCTTGCAGAAGTTCCATTGTGTACTTGGGCAAAAGGCAACATGTGCAAATGAGTTCATGCATACAACTTAACTGAAGAAGATGAAAATGTTGTACGAAAATATATATGAATGGATAACCCTAACAGCAGGTAGACAGCAGTTGCACAAAGCTCTGCTGATTTTCAGTGGGACTTGTGTGGGATTCCTGTGCAGTGGGATTCCAGTGCAGATTTCCAGTGGGACTTTGCAGTGGGATTCCAGTGCAATGCTAAGTAAACTCTCTACTAGTAGAGTGTACAATTTGGAAAAATGGAAGTTAATGGTGTAAGCTCAGAAACAACAGTGTGTCTTGTGCCACCGTAAATACTTGACAATTTCACTGTGGCACACCTGCAGTAATAGCCTCCCTACAGAATTGTCCCTGCTACTTACTAGAAGAGAGAGAGTCAGTGTGGGTGCACTGGTGGGAGCACTGGGTTGGCTCCACCGATGTGCCCCGAAATTGTTGCTATCTCTGGCCTCTCAGTGAATGGCAACGATGCCACCAGGAGGTTATTGCTGCCCTGCTGCCCCACTGGGCGAGCTGCTCCTGCATTGCGTATAGGCAGACACTTAGAGTTAATCATTTGGATACATAGATTAGATGTGCTTTTCAACAGAAAATATATTTCTACACCTCAACATGCAAATGAATATTGGCAAGTGAATATTCTTCAACGGACCTCTGTGAATTTCTCAGGGTGTTAATTTATTTTAGGGTGATTCTGACAGCAGCAAATTTGAACCTCTTTTGGGACAATAAACAATGAACCAGCTTCATTTGTCATTCATATATATGTGTGTATGTTTGTTTGTGTGTGTGTGTGTGTGTATGTGTACTGTATATATGTGAGAGAGAAGCGTGGCTTTTAGAAAACTGAACGAGAACTCTCACCGATCTAATAATGATTCAGGAAAAGATGCAAATTATTTTTGCATCTTTTTTTATTTAATTATTATTAAGTGTAAGGTTTATGGAACAGGGAAGTTTTCAATGTTTGATGTCTTATGATGCTTTGATATTGTTTGGAGGCCTCCCAGAGTGGGACAGCCCAGTTAGGTGGGCAGTGTACAAATAATAACATTATTAATATTATTTCTGACACGAAAAGTGGAACAGTCCTTACACATTGTGCTTTCTGTGCACTAGGGCCAGTGGATTGCAGCATTGTGTAGAGCAGGAGCAGCTAGATTTTGCTGGACTCTAACTCCCATCAGCTCCCAGCATGGCCAGTGGTCAGGGAGATGGGGATTTTAGTTCAACAACATCTGGAGGGCAACATGCTGTCTACCCTGGTATAAAAAGGAAACAATCCACCAGCATACTATCTTCAGAGTATATATTACATTGCTGCATACAAAAAAAAATACTCCATGAACAATAAATATATACCCCCAAGCATGCTGACTCCTCCTTCCAGATCCTTAGTTGGAAGCTATTTTGTTAATACTTTGGCAGAGGAAACCACCCATCTTCTTGTATTCTTGAAGCATCCAGAAATAGTTCTACAGTAACCATGTGGTAGTTGCAAGTCTTCATCGGCAGAGCTATGACAAGCTTGACCTCTCTTTATACAACAGGCAATAGCAGCCGCAGCCGCTTACAAAGACTTTAAGGATGATGGCGCACTTGGAAGACTTTCCCAGACTTCTTCGGAAATGTCGAGGCTGAGCTCCAAAAGCGCTAAAGAAAGAAGGAACCGGAGGAAGAAGAGACGGCAGAGAGAGCTGTCTGTAGGAGACGAGAAAGCCAACGGCAAAAAGTTTCCAAAATCTGAGTCTGATAGCAGCATCAAAAAGAAGGGGTTTCAGTTTTCCCTGGAAGGAAACAGGCTCACCTATGAAAACAGGGTCACCTCTCCATACCAGGTACGTTGTGGCACTAGCTGTGCTGTTGCAAAATGTTCAACTTTCAGGCGGGCTCTGGGTAATGGGACCAATCTGTTTTAGGCTTGACGTTTCACGCCAAGAGTGGGCAACCTGTAGCTGTTGTTGGACCGCAACTCCCATCATCTCTGACCATTGGCTATGCTGGCAGGAGTTGGGAGTCCAGCAGCATGTACAGGGGAGGAGGAAGAAGGCAAAGCCATGGGAACAAGTGCAAAAGCACCAAGACCTTCTACCAATCTCTTCTGTTCCACAGGTTTCAGGGATTGTGTGTTCGGACCTTTAAACCTCCCCCTTAAATAAATTCAGACAAGACACAAATTTTGGTTTGGTTTTTGGCAGAATTTAGGCCACAACTTTATTGAGTACAGCAAGTGAGTGGTCACACAGGCTCTGGTTCGACTAGCTCCCTGCACTGTTGCAGGTAGCGCTGACTCAGGGAACCAGCATAGGTCAGCCTAGGGTGAACACCTGGATAAGCAGAAAGCCAGGAACAGGCTATCTCTGCCACCCAAATGCCCCCCTGGACTCAGGCACGGGCACAACCCCCTCACAGGGGTTGACCAAACCATTGAGTCCCTGGATTCCTTTAACGGAATACCCTTCACATAGGGATGGCGAGAGTATTCTCCCATCCCTATCACCTGAACCAGAGCCTATCCGCAACCTTACAAGTTGTGACGATTTGCTACGCGCAGGCAAAACCCAAATGGCACCAGCCAATCAGCCATGGGGAAAATTCCTGCTGTGCCCCTGTCCCAACGACAGATGACACACGATGGCATAGCAAGGTCAAGCGTGCAGCCTGATGCACACACCGAAAGAGAAAGCTCTGGGTCACGTGCATAGGTATATATAGGTCCCTTGATCCGTTTAGCTTGCGTCCCATTGGCCTGATTGACTCCAGCATCAAGGGGACCTACCAATTGGGTGTTGTGGCTATTCAATCAACCCACCCACAACACAGGGTTTGGTTGCCAGGTCTCACTGCAACACGTGCCCTCTTTAAGGGAGGACCCGATTTAGTATCATCTGAATCTATTAGATAATTTGGGGGGGTTTAGTAGAGAAGTGATTGGTGAAGCCCAGGCCTTGACACCTTTTAATTGCTTGATGTTTAAGCAAAGAAAAAGAAGCAGGGGGATCGTGCAACTTGGTACATGAGGGCATCAAGAGGGACGTGTGACACAGAAGAGCAGACTTAGCCCTTCTCATATTTGTTGCTTCTCCCCTACATGCCTCTCCCTCAGTGATTTCCCCCCTTCGACTTTTTATCTTTTGCTTTTTTCATCTTCATTACTTGTTCAGTTGTTTGTGGTGTAGATATTCAGAAAGGCAGGCTAGTGCCAACTGAGTAAATTGTATCAGCGTTCAAAATTTGCCAGGCGCATTCTGCACCTCGCTATCGACCACTTTGAGACCAAGTGAAGATGCCCAGGCATTGGGGTGGTGCCCAGTGTCCCCACCATCTGGAGGTGCAGGCCTGGGGACCCTTGGATCTTGACTTTTTTCACACACTAGCAACACATCCTATAGAATTCCATCCATTATATTTTATCTGCACAGTCAGAATGAATTTCAGGAACCAAACAGTTATATTGAAAAATACGACTTTTGAACCAGTCTGCCCCCCAAATAGCAACTTGGCATTCCATTTTGGCGACTGTGACCCTGGTTTAAGGAGCCATTTGGCACCTAGCTTATATATCTGAGTTTCTAGCACTGCTTATTGTATTGAACCTATTTTGAAAAATACGTTCGCTTTCATAACATAAATGCTTAACTGAAGAGGAATGAATATTGCTGTTGTCATTGTGAGAACAAAGCTGGGGAATGCATGTTCTTTTTTAGAGATTGTCTTTTAACTAAATACTATCAAGCTCACTATTTTCCCCACCGCTACCCCCGGTGAATAAACACAAAGTTAATATTTTGATAGTTTGCCAAAACCTGAAAAACCTTCTGGATCTGGGAAGAGTAATCTGGGTTTTCTTCTTAAAGCAACAGCAGTGAGGATTTAGCTATGGCTTCCTAAGTTTCATCTAACCATTCTGTTTGTATCTCCTTAGTCGATGCTGTTTTCCACAAGACGGAACAGCAGAGCAAGCTTTTCCAGCTTCAGAGGCCCGACCACTGAAGGGGGCTCGGATGCCGATAGCGAACAGAGCACCTTCGACGATAACGGGAGCCGTAGCGGTTCCTACTTCATCCTACGCAGGCACAGCGAGCGGTGCGGAAGTAACATTAGCCAGACCATGTTCCCCGTGTTTCCAGTGAATGGGAAGAGGAACAGCAGCGTGGATTGCAACGGGGTGGTTTCCTTGGTAGGAGGACCCCCAGCGCTCCTCTCGCCCACTGGACAGCTTCTCCCAGAGGTGATAATAGATAAAGCAACTACCGATGACAGTGTAAGGATGTTTTAAGTAGCATAGGCATGGTGGGTCTACAGAATGGAATCCAAGCTGCCTAAATGCATCTGCATCCTGGGGTCGCGGCGGCGGTGGGGAAGCAAGCTTTCATGCTGCAACTCTCCGGGCTTTGAAAACTATGCGACACAGAAAGGAATGGCCCTGCCTCTGCCTGCATGTGCTTTTGCAAACACAGCCCTGAGTCGGGCAGTTTAATATGGCCAAATGTACATTTACTTTGTGCACAGCAAATGCTTGTTCAGTGGCAGAGGCCACTTTCCTTTTGCATTCTCCCTGTTCCTGCATATCCTCTGTCTCTCACTCCATCCTTCTCCCTGATTCTCCTCCTGTTTCACCTTGAAATATGCTCAGAGTCGCAAAGTGATTTCATGCCCTTTATTCAGCTCATAGTGGTGAGGAGGAATGAATGAAAGTCCCCTCAAAGTATCTGCCTTATATACATTATTTACACAATGGGCTGCACATGATTGGCTAATTCCGGAATTCTACTGTAAGCCAATCAGGTTGTGGATTCACTTCTATCTGGAGCATGATTGGGTGGTTCCTGCCAACCAATCACACTGCTGCATTGTTCTAGGACCAATCAGACTGCTGCATTCTGAATCCTATTGTTCTAGGACCAATCAGACTGCTGCAGTTTGGATCCTATTCAACTCAGTATATAACACACCTGATCTCCTTTGCATTCCCTCACCAAAACCTGTACCATTACCTTCCCCAATTACCCTGAGAACAGTAAAAGAGAAAGAGGCACCTCCCATCACCTTGAAGGCTGTGTGGCCTTCCCTAAAGCAGCTCCCCTGTCAGCCTAGCAGGGAAGGACAGGGAGAGAGGCAACAGCCAGCGCCCTGGTTTTTATTTACAGTGGGACCTCGGTTTTCGAACATAATCCGTTCCAGAAACCGTTCGACTTCCAAAACATTTGAAAACCGAGGAGCAATGGGTGGCTGGCAAAATCCATTGAGAAAAAAGAAAAACACATAGCGGAAGCCGTTTGACTTCTGAGGCACGTTCAAAAATGGAAGCAATTGCTTCCAGGCTTTCTGTGTTCAGCTTCCGAAACAGTCGGCTGCCAAGACGCTCGAAAACTGAGGTTCCACTGTATTTATCATATATAAAGCTCCACGTTTATGGATGTGTCTCTCTGTGTGTGCTCCACTGCTGGAGAAAGACCAGACATGATACATAAAGGGGGGAAAGGAACAGAGGGAAACTGGGCAGCATTTGAAGATGGACATGTAGCTCTCCATTAGTGACCTCGCGGGTGATCATCAGCCCCTGGCATTGCTGCAATCACACTGTGTTCATTTTGAAGCCTAACGTTGAGGGGAAATGGCATTTTCCAAGCAGTAGAAAATTATTAGGCATGTCTGCATGGATTTTGAAGCAACAAATATCATCTAGACGTAAAACCTGATAAGGCCCCAGTTTAAAAACTTTGCTCCGCAATGGACTTGCTGGTAGTAGCAGCTGGTGTGGGGGTGGTGGGGCACTGCTGCTATCCCGACACAGCATGCGCATATGGGGTTAGGTGTGGGGAGTGCCAAGCTCTGGAGCCAGTGGCTCTCACCATTATGCCATTACACAGCACTAAGCTCCCCTCCCCTTTTCTCTCCAGTGAGTGCCAGCAACACATTGTACTTGGAAGCCAGGAGACCAGCAGTGCCTCACCTTTGCTGCCTCACCAGCTGCTTCTGCTCACCAGAAAGCCTTTTTGTCTTAGCTCCAGCTCCCCATCTGTAAAAATGGGAGCAATTGCTCTTTTTCGTTTAAAAAAAGTGCTTCATTTAGTTGTTTCAGAACCATTCTTTGCAGTCCGTAGACACTGATGGAGGACTCCTCACTCACCTATGCATTGTGTCTGAAGATACATACAACATTTTATCCCACTAATTCGTCCCTGGTTCTGATTGGCGTGGTAAAGCTCAATTAAGTCAGACTTTTATTGCTAATTTATTTAGACAAATGCGACAAGCTCTAAATGAGAGAAATCAGGCATTTAACTTTGCTAGATGTTTTAATAAGGAGAAGCAATCCTGAACGGATTGAAGACCTGAAGGAACACTTGTTCACAAATTGGATGCTGATGAGTGAAATAATTGTTGTTCTCATGTGACCTTTTTTCCTCCTTTTTTCTTTATTTGGATATCTAAGCATAAAAACCTGGGGAGTTCTGAGCTCTGGTTCAAGTTCTTCATGTTTTGAATAACGTACAGTTTCTTCTACCTTCTCCAGGGATGGAGAATCTGTGGCCTCCTAGATATTGTTGAGACTACAACTCCCATCATCCTTTAACATTGGCCATGTGGGATGGAGCTGATGGAAGTTGTAGTCCAAAGAGCAAAGGCACAGCTCCATTTGTTGAAGGGCTTTTTAATAAATATTCTAACAGCCAGGTCAGATGTTTGACCCAGCAGTACGGTTCTGCTCACAGGCAGCATGAACACCATACTCAAGAGGTTGTACATGAGTCAGGAATGTGTGCAATACTCACAATCCTGACACCACTTTGGAGGAGCAGAGGGACATCAGACAGTTCACATCTAAAAAATACCAGGCTAATGCATATGCTCCTTTGCATGATAACAAATGAGAGAGTTCCTGAGATGTGGGTCCGATTCTGCTCACACACATGCATTACACTAAGCCAGATGCCTGAACTGAGCGACTGAAAAGCTGTAAGAGTTCAGCTGGCTCTTTGTGGCGTGTACAAAATACATTCCGCTATTTAAATTATTTCTTTAAAACCAGATATATGAAGCATCTTTTTTTGGGAAGGGCTAGATATTGTAAAAAAGTCTGGCATAATAAAGGCAAAACTGCATGTGGCATGAATGCTTTGATATTTTGTGGGGTTACCTTTACAGTGTATGCTTCCCTGTATAGTTTATGTTGATAATCTAGCTGCTTTACTCCACTGCAGAGCACTGCTTCTGAAGTAGATAGCAGAAAGAGGAGGTCAAGTTCTTTTCAGATACCAATGGATTTACTGGAAGATCCTGCTATAAGGCAAAGAGCAATGAGTATAGCAAGCATAATCACAAATACCATGGAAGGTAAGTGTGGGGGGGTGGGTGTAAATGCACTGTGACAGTTTGGTTCATAAATGAATGGACTCTTTTAAGAATATGAGAAGTTCTGAGAGACATTATTAAAGAAGTAAAATCTGGAAAAGCACTAATTATAATTATTAGGTAGAGACAACTCAGAAATAAAGCAAACCTTTAGTGAACATGCATGTTCAATTGCAGGATCAAATGATCAATGCATCACCATAGAGGTAATGTTGCCCACAGAACTTACGTAATCAATTTTGCAAATATTGAATAATTTAGTCAAGTTGTATTTTCATAATTAGCAAACAGCATTGAGTGAATATTTGGTCCTCATGTTTTCAATATGCCTCTCTTCAGAACTTGAAGAATCCAGGCAGAAATGTCCACCATGTTGGTATAAATTTGCCCACAGTTACTTGATTTGGAATTGCTGCGATACTTGGTTGAAAATAAAGAAAACTGTTCATTTCATTGTGATGGATCCGTTTGTTGATCTTGGCATCACCATCTGCATTGTCCTAAATACATTGTTTATGGCCATGGAACATCATCCCATAGATGATGCCTTCAAGAATGTTCTATCAACTGGAAACCTGGTAAGTCAGGGTTGTTGTTTTTTGCTTTTCAACCTATCTTATCATTTTCTAATTAAAACTAATTCTGGACAACTGAAAATGCTTTTAAAAATGGTTGTATCTCCACTGGGTGTTCCTAAACCTGTTGAATATATGAATCTGCCTTCTACTGAATCAGGACATCATCTAGCGCAGTCCTATGTAATCACCACTAGCTCTCTGTGATAGCAGGTAAAGGGGTTTTCCCCAGCCCTGCCATCTGAAGTCCTTTAAACTAGGATTGAACCGATGTCCCCAAGGTCCTGCTTCCTCCTTCTTCCCAAAGTCTTGCAACCTCCTTCTTCCCAAAGTTCTGCTTCCATCAGCTTCTGTCCTGCAAGAATACCTTGCTCTGTGCAACCAAGCATCTACCTGGAGTTTGCTTGCTGCTGCTCCAAATTCCTACCAGATTTAAAGCCCCTTTGAAAATTCCCAGCTTCCTCACCAAACATTTAGCCAGGAAACTTCCTTGCAGTAAATTCTTCCTCAGATAGCCAAGATCTACTGTGTTTCTCTGTCTTCCGCTTTCATACGAATGTATCTATCTTCCACATGGACTGGCTCCACTGTTGGATTCCGAGCCTTTATCAGGAGAAACTGGCAACTCTCCCAGGCACCCGGCTCGGTCTCCTGTTGACCTCCCGGTCTGCTCTCCCGGCAGGGACCAGGCAGAGGTCGCGATAGGCGATCCTTCTCAGCGTGAGAAGAACACACCACTCTTTCCTGCCCCCCCCCCGGCAGGGGAAAGAGATAAGACAGAAACGTATTTACATGGCTTTATTCCTGTCTTTGCAGTGTTACAGAAAACATGTCTGCTCCCTTCAAACTCCAGCAGACGACTCCACAAGCACTTCCTGTGCAGCTCATATTACACTCTGAGCTAATTCCGGTGCTGCCTGTTTCCCACAGACACTCCCAACATCACATGACTTTTCCAAGCAATCAGCTTGCAGCATCATTGCTTCAATATCGTAACATACTCCCCCATTTGATTCAATGTGTGCTGCGAGCAAAGCTTGACCCAGAGAAGAAAACAAACAGTTGTTATACATATAACACTCCCCTGTTGTTTCAGTTCCACCCTTGGAACTACCCGCCACTGGTTTCCCCAGTGTACCTCTCTGGTTGTCTGATTTCCAAGGTATGAGTGCATCTGCATTACCTTGGCTAGGGAACGTAGTGTTACGCTTAGCAACTCCCTGTTGTGTCTCTGTCTCTGACTTAGACACAGCTTTAACCTGTCTTGAGTTGTCAACAATAGTAACACACGCTACAGCTGAGTTAGCAAACTCAGGACTCTTTGGAGAACCAGTTCCAATAGTAAACAGTGGTTCATCCTTCACCTGTGAAGGTCTAGCCATTGTGTGAGATTTCCTCTCAATGACTGTGTCAACTGAGCTCTTCGAGCTATCACTATCACTCTCAGTACCACTGTAATCAGCAAAATCATCATCATCATCTGAACTGTTCTCAGTGGGAAATGTGTGAACAATTACTCTCTCCTGTTCAGGAGCACTCTCTAGAAATTTTGTGAGAATCACCTGACCAGATTCAGACAAAATTACTCTGTAGAGACCCTTTTCATAACCCACAAAAATGCCTCTGGCATTCTTAACCCCATCTGGAGTTTCTGTCCTGATTTGAAATCCAAAAACCTTAAAATGCGCGACAGAAGGTTTTCTGTGGAACAGCTTTTCAAAAGGAGAACATTCCATACCTTTGGAAACCTTTCTCACCCAACAGTAACAATAACACGATAGAGACTCCGCCCAAAACTCATGTGGCAAATGTGAACTCAGCAATTGCGCCTTCATCCCATTTTGCAATTCTTTGTTCACTTGCACACAGACACTTCTGTTCCATGCATCTGCTGAAACAGCAATCTTGTGCCTTATTCCTTTCTTATGCAGGAAATCCTGAAAATCCTGTAAAAGAAAAACTGGCTTTTCATCGGTGAAAAGACAATCAATGTTAGCATCATGAATATTCTTAACCTTGCCACAAAACTCTTTAAACCTTTCTAAGGCTTCTTGTGGTCTGTTCAACATGAATAACCACACGTAATGAGAGAAATGATCCACACACACAAGATAATATCTTGCATTGCCTCTAGAAGGTGCTAGAGGACCAATCACATCAGCATACACTCGCTGAAAAGCTTTGGTTACTCTCTTCGTCTCCTTGACGTTATTCGTCGTACCTGCAAGAGAGATTATGTTAGATTCAGAAGCATTACAGTTTATGCAATCACTTTCATCAAAAGTCAACAAATACAGTCCATCTTTCTCTCTGGCAGAAATATACAGCTCTCCATCTTTGTAGATTGTGCAGCTTTCTTCATCATAGGACAAAATCAGTCCTTTCTTTGTGATCTGCGACACACTCAGCAGATTGTACTTTAAATCAGGAACCAAATACACATTGTTTATAGTCAAGTTCAGACTTTCAAGATACACAGTCCCAAACCCGATCGCTTTCAGCTCCTGGCCATTGGCCAGTTTCACAGTGAAGCTTTGCTTCTTAAACGTTGAAAACAGTTCTCGGCGCGACGTCATGTGTTGCGTGCAACCCGTGTCAATAACAAAAGCGTTCTCCATTGAAAACTCGGCTTTTGTTGACAGCAACGCTTTTTCAGGTTTCACCTGGGACTTGGTACGACTTTTGCCTGACGCCTCAGGCTTTGCAGAGCTCCCCTTAGCTCCTCTCTGTTGACGTGGCTTCTTACAGTTCCGCTGAAGATGCCCAGTCTGTCCACAATTGAAACAACGGACAACGTTCAAAGCAACAGCCTGTTCTTCACTTGCAATAGCAGTGGGGGTGTCAGGATTCCGAGCTTCTCTCCCCCTGTCTTTGACATCTATTGCAGCAAGTCTGTCCCTTTCATTCAGAACGACTGAACAGATTCTTTCCACAGTTAGATCGGCCGCTGGTAGGGAACCAAGCTGACTTGCAACGGTTTTATAAGTCCGATTAAGGCTGTTAATAATCATGAAGCAGAATATCTCTTCCTGTAGAGGGAAATTGCGTTGCGCCATCTGCTGGCGTAAGAATTTCATCTCTGTCAAATGCGCTTGCACATCTCCATCAGGCGCTAGCCTCAGATTGGTCAGCTTTTCAAAATGCAGCAACGCTGAAGAACCAGCATCTCTTTGATGTATTCTACGCAGCGTTTCCCAAATCTCACGTGCGTATTCCAAATCCTGAACATGCACGAGTTGATCATCTGAGACACACAGAATTATGGCCGTCCTGGCTCTGACATGCTGTGAATTCCAACCTGGCGTTGGTGCAGGAGGAATGGGGTTATCAATCACCCCAAAAATCCTCTGATTCTGTAGCAGGGCTTTCATCTTTATAGACCATGAGGCATAATTATCATTAGTCAGTGGAGGTGGGTAAGGTAAGCCTCCCCCCTTCTTGGTATCCATTTTGAATCCAAGCCTCAGCTCTCACTCTCGAGCCTTGTAAAATCCAAGAGTCGTTTGGCAGCTAAACACAGGCAGCTCTGGAAAGTCCCTTCCAAGAGCAGTTTGCCAAAGACAAAACAAACGCTGGAATGTTTACCCAGTGTTTTTCCAGCCTCTTCACAGTCCCAGCCTCTTCCGGTGGCCAGTGAATTTCCACTTCCTTTTCAAGCTAACTATCTCCGAAGTAGCTGAAAAGATTGACGTCTCGTTGCTTAGCAACTGGACATTCCAAGCTTGAACAACAAGCTTCTTATCTATGCCCTGGTATGCGAAGTATGTGGCTCTCTCTCAATGCCGTTTCTAATCCAAGTAACAGCTCTTGTGAACCAGAGAATCTTCAATCTGCGTTCACCCTTTTAGCCCATAAAATCAGCATACCTTGGGGGTTCCGTTGCTCGTTAGCTTATCAGCAAAAACGATTGCTCCGGTACTCTGCCGGTTATGCATTTTCCATCCGCCCGCTACCATATCTTCCCTTATCATTTTGCAGAGGATGAAGTTACGATCCACCAACCTCTTTCGCTGCTTTCATGGAATGAAACCATCGGCTCTTGCTACCAGATGTTGGATTCCGAGCCTTTATCAGGAGAAACTGGCAACTCTCCCAGGCACCCGGCTCGGTCTCCTGTTGACCTCCCGGTCTGCTCTCCCGGCAGGGACCAGGCAGAGGTCGCGATAGGCGATCCTTCTCAGCGTGAGAAGAACACACCACTCTTTCCTGCCCCCCCCCCCGCAGGGGAAAGAGATAAGACAGAAACGTATTTACATGGCTTTATTCCTGTCTTTGCAGTGTTACAGAAAACATGTCTGCTCCCTTCAAACTCCAGCAGACGACTCCACAAGCACTTCCTGTGCAGCTCATATTACACTCTGAGCTAATTCCGGTGCTGCCTGTTTCCCACAGACACTCCCAACATCACATGACTTTTCCAAGCAATCAGCTTGCAGCATCATTGCTTCAATATCGTATCCCATCAACCTCTGTGTGTTTGGCAAAAGCCTAAAGGGAAGTCAGTATGAATAGGCTCCTCCACACAGTCAGAAGTTCTGAAGTTAAACAAGAATGGCTCCTCTAAGGAGCACTTCCAGCCCTGTCTTCTGTATACTGCAAGTTGGTTCTTCTAAGTTCAGAATCAGACCCTGCCCCTTTCAGCAGGGCAATGATGCAGTCCCAGCACTTTCACTGTTAGATTACATCCATGCATTGCTTCTTTTTAATATAAAACATGCAATTAAATGGGAAGGGGAAGACGGGGTAATAAAATGCAGAAGTTAACTTATTTCATTCTGCACTTAGGTCTTCACTGGAATCTTCACTGCAGAAATGGTCCTCAAGATAATAGCCATGGATCCTTATTACTATTTCCAAGAAGGCTGGAACATTTTTGATAGCATCATTGTCAGCCTGAGTTTGATAGAGCTGGGTTTTTCAGATGTGGATGGATTATCTGTTCTACGGTCATTCAGATTGGTAAATAAGAAGCAAAGTCTCATTACTCATTTGATCATAGACTTGAGAGGGGAAATAGTTAAAAACCCTCCCTCTGACTGGAACTGAGGAAGGGCACAGAATCTACAGGAAAGCAGTGAGTGCTGGGCCTACTTTGGAAAGGTTTCCACCCTTTATCCCAACCACATCATTAATTTTAACCAAGCTAAAGCTAATAGCAAGCGTGTTGAATGGGTGTGAAGACCTAAAACTGCCAGCTTCACTCGTCTCTCCAAGGTCTCATAACCAGCAGAGAAAGGGTACAAGCTTTTCTTGGAGCACCATAATTTCATATTTTCTTTTGATTTATGCTGCCCATTAACAGCACACCTTTGCTTATCCATCCAAGATGTCTTCTTGCATGGACACTGGGAATTCTTACACTCAATAATGTGGGTCTGCTTCTAAAGAAGGGAAAAGAGTGTCCATGCTATTCTTACTTTATATCCACAGCTACATCAATAGAGAAGCCACACTAGCTAGGAGGAGTGAGACATTAACTTGTACCTCTGCAGGCAATTCCTGCTTGGGAAAGCCTGCCTTACACTGTGACAACTCTAGTTACAGGCCAGGGATAGGAAACCCATGTGGCCCTCCAGCCTCCAGCTCTCATCAGCCCCAGGCAGCATGGCCAATGGTGAGGGATTATGGGAATTGTAGTCCAGCAACATCTTGTGGGCCACATGTTCCTTACCACTGCTATAGGCCGTAAGCTAAGTGAGTGTGTCATATGGGTGTTGCTGGAGCTTTCCCAAATAGAGCTATGGAAACACTTGACTTCATGGCTCTTTGTCCAGTACAGTGGTACCTCGGGTTACATACGCTTCAGGTTACATACGCTTCAGGTTACATATGCTTCAGGTTACATATGCTTCTGGTTACACATTCCGCTAACCCAGAAATAGTGCTTCAGGTTAAGAACTTTGCTTCAGGATGAGAACAGAAATTGTGTTCCGGCAGCGCAGTAGCAGCAGGAGGCCCCATTAGCTAAAGTGGTGCTTCAGGTTAAGAACAGTTTCAGGTTAAGAACAGACCTCTGGAATGAATTAAGTACTTAACCCGAGGTACCACTGTATATAGCTGGGGATGGGATGTGAGTCTCTGAATTGCAACCACCATCTGTGTCTCTTTCTCATATAAATAAATGCCTCGTTGTCATTTGCAGCTTCGAGTCTTCAAGCTGGCGAAATCTTGGCCAACTTTGAACATGCTGATAAAGATTATTGGCAACTCTGTGGGTGCTCTGGGAAATCTGACCTTGGTCCTGGCTATTATTGTCTTCATTTTTGCTGTGGTTGGCATGCAGCTGTTTGGCAAAAGCTATGATAATTGTAAGTGCAAGATTTCAGAGGACTGCACACTTCCGCGCTGGCATATGAACGACTTTTTCCACTCTTTCTTGATTGTGTTCCGAGTTCTTTGTGGAGAATGGATAGAAACCATGTGGGACTGTATGGAAGTTGCAGGCCAAGCCTTGTGCCTCATTGTGTTCATGCTGGTCATGGTGATTGGAAACCTCGTGGTATGTAATCAACAACTGTCCTTTCAGTTACCGTATTTTCTGTTGATTGTCTGATTACCTGCTATTATGATCCATTTAGGCAAACTAGTATGAATACTTGTTTAGAAAATCTGTTGACCCCCTTTCTTCTGTAAATAGCACCCACGGTGTTATTTCTATAGAATCGTATAGCTGTGGGGGATTTCAAGGATGAGCCTGCTCAGCTGGCCGCATTGACAGGCACCAAAGGTTTTGACAGGCACTAATTATTTGCCCACCAAAATACCAGATTTCATTTTCATTGTAGGCATCACCTGGGCTGCAGTTTGATGTCTTATGGCCCATTCCACCAAAAGGGATTAAGTTATTATTTGTTTGTTTGCTATGTTTGTTGGTCACCCAGTCACCAGGTTCTCGGGATGGCATATAATTTTCAATGCCTGGAAGCAATTTTGTTGTGCTTGGCTCTTTTGCCTGCACTCATGGCTGGTGGCCAGCAGTGTGGGCAGAGGAATCCACACGTAATGCCCTCCTTGCATTACAGACAAGACAGCAAACAAATGTTCAGCATTAAAGATACACTGCAGATAAGAGAGTTCCTTGAGTGCAGCAGAAGGCACATAGCCTGTTGTTAGTTTGGGTGCTTTCCCGGCCAATACAGCAATGTTAATTTGTTTCATTTAATCCATGTTTGAATTTGCAAATTAGCAACCCAGTGAGTCAAGGAGTAAAGCATAACCTGGTGCTAAAGACCACTGAAATAGACTGAAACAAATCAGTTGGTTTATTGTTATACAATTCTTCATTCAAAGCATATTGTTACATTAATGATTTTTATTTTTATGTCAGAATGTGCACTTCATTCAGAGAGCACTTCAGCAGTGTACAGAAATAGAATATATTTGAATAAACTGAATAAATAATAATACAGTAATCATCTGGCCCAAAGGGCACTGCTGCTGTATTCTAGTTATGTCCTAACATTCCAAATTTACTTGTGCTTTTTCTGTCATCTTTGTATGGAGAACTTCAATATATTGGGGTGTATTTTCGCAAATATCCCACTCTGTTTAAGAAATAAGTATGTTCCACTGGTGGAAGTGGTTAAAAATAATTATGATGACAAGATAAATAGGTCCTTCTCTTTAGTTTCTCTGATACACAAATTGCTAACATTTGGTAAACTTGCAGACACAACACAAACTGGATTGTTTGGTTCTGCTAACAAACAAAAGCATTGTCAAAAATAAGACAGCAACTAAGAAAGGATAGATGACCACTGATTTCATATCCCTAAACCCTGGAAGTAAGCACTTAATCAAAGAATTTTTTTTTAAAAAAAGTTATTCAGAAATTGAAATACGAATTCATGAATTCAGTTTGAGAATACATGGGAACAAATCTGACTTTTAGGTTTTAGGAATTAACTTAAAGGGGGGAAAGAGCCTAATTGAATTATTTCCCCCCCACAGGTCCTGAACCTTTTTCTGGCCTTATTATTGAGCTCTTTCAGTTCAGACAGCCTCGCTGCTCCAGATCAGGATACAGATGCAAACAACTTACAAATTGCCATAGCAAGGATCCAGAGAGGAATAGATTATGTCAAAAGAAAAATATATGAGTTTGTGCAAATGACCCTTTTGCAAAAATGTAAGGCCTCCACTGGAATTGGCTCAGCTGATGGGCAAAATGGCAAGAAAAGTGGGTGTGTCCCCAACCACACTGTAGCTGACTATTACAATGACAGAACCACAACTACCATCTACGTGGACAGCGGTGATCACATGTCATTCATCAACAACCCAAACCTCACAGTGACAGTACCGATAGCTGCGGGAGAGTCTGATTTTGAACACCTGAATACGGAGGAAGTTAGCAGCATATCCGAGCTCGAGGAAAGTAAAGAGGTAAGGCAAGGGATAATTTTCCATATTTACACTTTGCCCTTCTGTTTATACATTATCAGCTGTGCCATAAAATGTATATGTCCTCATATTTTAAAATATAATCTTCATTTTTTTCTGAAAAGCCTGTGAGTATTGAAAGCAGCAGCGTACCTACCTCCCCATTCTATAAACATGGAATAGTCTGGTGTCATTACTTAATGAAGTGACACTGGCAATGCATCTTCACATTGCTGAGTGCAGGTTATGGACCAGCTTCTGTGAAAGAGCATTTCTTCACCAGAGTGACATTTTAGAGGACTCTGGATGTGTGCGGGGCAGAGCCCAACACATGCCAAAACTGGGTGTGTGGTATCAGCATCCTAGTTGCCATGAAGTAGCTCTGAATCTGTTACCGTTAATGTTCTGAAGTAATGAATACTAAGATCTTATTTATACTGCAATTATACACTGTCCTGGTAAATGGCACATCTAACGAAACTATTCAACTTATCCAGGCCCATGGTAATCATTAAAGTATTCTACTTTTGAATATGTAGCTTACAGTAATCATTCCCGTTTGGATACCTCATTTGGACATACTGACTGCCTGTATCAATTCATATGTTCAAGTTAGTATTGATGGGGTTTTTGTTTTCATTAATGCCAGATGACGATGTTTCTCTCTCTTTTCCTTCTGTTACAATTTTTAAAAAACAAATCCATTGCTCATATTTGTCTTCCTGTGAAAACATGATTGTGTTTACGCAGAACAATTTTTAAACATATAAATCAGAATTGTTATTTCTTACTTTAACAAATGACCATGGTGTGCTCAGTGTGTATATCTCTATATGTCTTTGCTCAATTGCTGTGTTTACCCTGCCTTTTCAAATGTGTTTGCGTGAATAACGTATTAGAAAATACTTTCGCAGCCATGTTTGTGGTATTTCCAGAACTACAAACCCAGAAGTATTTGCGCCTTCAATGTTGTTTCCCACCATTCTTACTTCTCACAGGACTAAACTCAAACTGGATCAACCAAGAGTGCAGCTCTGGTGGTTTTTAACCAGGCACAGCAACGTGTGTCAGCCATTTTGAACAGGTTACCTCAGCAATTCATATATACATGATCACTGTTGAACAAAGATTGACTGGCATGCATGCTAATCTGTATATTCCCCTCTTCATCCATTGTGATACCAACAGAAATATGCACAAGCTGATCTGCAATTGGAGTCATGCAACGTTCATCCCAGCATGATCAGCACACTCCAACATTCACTGTGTATGATGATTTCTACATAGCATTTTGATATGTGAACTGCATGGTCTGTGGCACTGGTTCTCAAGCTGTGATCTGCAGGCCACCAGAGCTCCGCAAACCTCATTCAGGTGGTCTATGGTGTGTCCATGAAGAACACTTGCAGTTTGAATTCTTCTACAATTCTATGGAATTCAAATTGCAATACAGTAAAATATAAGAAATAAAAGAAGTGATTATTATTATTTTTTAAAAAAAATACAATTTAAGAGTCCCTATAGCATCTAGCACAGCACACTACCATTGCTAGCACAACAGAAAGAATAATTAAGTAGTCAACCCATTTTCATGTGGTCTTGGGCCGGGTGGAAGGTTTGGTCCAGCAGTATAGTTAGGTCTTGAATTCTAATGTTCCAAGCGTGCTCAAGTTTAGTAAGAGCTAGTTGTAATTTTGAGAAATTACATAACCAGTCGGAATGTGATGAATATTAACATTGCATTTTCATTAGTAAGCTCTTTAATATAATAAACTGATATATGCATTCCTTAAGGCATACTTCATTAATTTACAGTGCATATTTATGCATATTTGCATACGTCCTAGTATGCTCAAGGAGGCTTAATGACACGTAAGTTTGAAACAGGATTTCCTTCGCTTCTCATGAGTATAAAAGCATGACAACTCTTTTCTGTTTCATAATGACATTTTTAGGGATGAATAGGAATCAAAGGAGGGTGTTGTTGCTTTTGTTCCCTAAGTGCTCATGGTAGTGTTTCATTTAAATTTTGATAGATGCAACTGGGTACTGGTGGACTTTTTTGTCCTCTTGTCTTCTGTGGAAGACTAGGAAATACAGGGATGGGCCATTCTGTAACTGACAGCAGAAAAATCTTGCCTTGGAAGTGGATGTAGTGGCCATACCCTATGGTAGACTTACATTGACATCACCATTAACAGTAATTTGCACTTCATCGTGTTTCCTGTTAGGCGTTTGGGCAATTGGGTCCTCTGGCTACATTCCAGTCAGGTAGGAAACCTTCAGGGATGAAGGATCCTTCACTACCTTTCCTCTTAGCCATGAGGAGGAGGCCTGGGGCTTGGCAAACTAACTGCTACCTCAGTGGCTGCAGCTGAATATGGCGATGGCCAAGGAAGTGATTGTGAGTGCAGCTTTCCCATAATGATGTGGCTGTTGACAGTCTTTGCCAAAAGCCCTGGAAGACCCATGAGGGGGTTTTCCATGCCATGCGGAGTTTAATGAGTAGGAGGCAGTACCTCTGCTTCTAATCCTGTTTCACCACCTGATGAAAACTCATTCATTCGCCCAAGATTTTGCTGGCAATGAATACTTTCCTTTCTTAACCTTTGGTTTGGTTTTACTGGTTGCTTTTTTTTTTACAATTATTGTCATTCAAGTTTTACATTGTGCTTTGAGATTTTTAAATGAAAAGTGGTAATTTATTTTTAAATGGTGACTCTTTGTGCCAACAGATGCCACAGGACGTGCCCCTTTTCCCGTTCTCCCCCCCCCCCATGTGCTTCCATAATCAGCTATGGGGAATCCTGGAACCCTACAGAGCAGATTTTTGGAATGCTGGGCAGTTGGGGGGGGGGGAGAGAGGAAGCGCTGTTGCGCAAGCAGAAATCCATTGCATAGGTGAGGTGACATGGTTGGATGTCACGTTTAAAATCTAAACATTTCATTGTTGTGACAACCGCTCTCTCGCAAACCTTATTTTAAGGCACAGGGTGCAATCACCGAAAGTAAAGCTGGTAGAGTACCTACTTGAGTTTAGCTAGCGCATCAGAATCTGCAGTCTTGCTGAGTTCCATTTCTAAGTTCTGAAGATTTAATAAATTCATGTCAAAACAGAACCGGCTGGCTTCCCAAGCCAATCCCATGTGTGCTTCATCATAAATGCTGAATAATAATAATAATAATAATAATAATAATAATAATTTACTTATATCCTGCCCCCCCCCCCAGCCGAAGCCGGGCTCAGAGCGGCTAACAACAGTAAAAGTAATACAACATTCTAAAATCAATTCATTCTAAAATCAATTCAAAATCAAATTAATGGCAACCATTGGGCTAGAGTTCTATGAGGATTACCAAAGGCTGTGCCTTGGCCAAAGGCCTGGCGGAACAGCTCTGTCTTGCAGGCCCTGCGGAAAGATGTCAAGTCCTGCAAGGCCCTAGTCTCTTGTGACAGAGCGTTCCACCAGATCGAGGCCACAGCTGAAAAAGCCCTGGCTCTGGTGGAGGCCAGCCTAACCTCCCTGTGCCCCGGGACCTCCAAGATGTTTTTGTTTGAAGACCGTAAGGTCCTCCGTGGGACATACCTTTCACTTGCTAGTTTGTGTGTCCTCTCACCATGAGCTGATTTAACCACCAGGCAAATTAGGTCACTGCCTAGGGCAGCAAAATTTTAGGTGTAGCAAAATTAGAAGCTTAGTAAAATTCAGAAGGGCTGCTCCTTCCTAACCACTCATCTGGCATGTGTCCTGCTCCTGCCAGGTGTGGCTGTCCTGTTTTCTCCCTTCCCAGGGTCATTCTGACCGCTCTCCATTTTGCTGCTGTCAGGGAAAGAGGAGAATAAGATGCACCCTACCATGGGCTCAGAGGATGTTGGGTAGCTGCAGCTGCTGATTAGCACCTATAGTAATGTTGCTTTCACTATTCTGCATTGGACCAGCCTAGGAGTGGCTCATTCCGGATTGGCAGGCCCCACGGTTGCATACAAGGCAGGCTGGCAGGCTGTTATGTAACCGAAGAGGAAAACGTAATATATATTGATCACTTGTGATTTTTATAATCCAGTTCAGAATTACTTCACCCTATCTCTGCTAAAGCATCTTACAATAAAAATGCTCTCCATATTAAAACGATGAAAGCAAATGTTAATGTAATTAATTAGATTTGAATTAGTATTTTCCAGTTCAGAATAATCAGAAGAGTATTAATTGTTGCTTTTGTTTTTTTTATAATGCTTCTTGTGTATAAAGACTTTCACAATATTTACACAACAGCCTCGTGAGGTAGATCATTCATAATTTCACTTTACAGGCAGGGAACTGGATACAAGTGTCTTGCAGTTTACCAGTTGCTTGTTCATCTGGAACGAATAGCAATCTAACTGTCCTCATAAAATACCTGAGTAGCAAATAACATGAAAGTCTATCACAGGGATAATTTGTGCTCGTAAATCTTTCTGCTATCTTAGGGTTGCCATATGCCTGGAATTTTCCTGACATAGCTGGAATATGCCAATCGGAAGCAGTGTCTGGGTGCAAATCGCTGAAATGCCTAATTTCCTGAAAAATAGCTTTTGTGTCCGGATTTTCACTTTTTGAAATATGGCAACCCTATGCTATCTGCAGCAGATTGAAACTAAAACAGAAAAATCAAAGCTAGCATTTGTAGGTACAGTCAATAAGTATTTTTTCACCTTTCATTTGACGTAAGTTTTAAAGTGAATTGGACCAACAGAGGTTCTGTTCCATCCATTTTTCCAAGCAGCTCCCAAAACGATGACCTTCCTCCACTTGAGTTTGATGGACTTAGGCTACATTGATCAGGATACCTTCATGAGAATGAAAAACCACGAATTATTTTTGTGACAATTACTTTCCCAATGATTAGCTTTGATGGAAGAATTGGCAACATTCTCCTTGAGAATTGGCAACATTCTCCTTGTATACAAATACAACATTTATATGGGCGGGGGCTGGAGTGTGCTTGTGACTGGTCCATCTCTGAGTAATTATTTACATGGTTGGTTATACATACCCATTGAGTCCATGGCAGCACCATACTTAACACCATATTCAGGATAAATATCTAGATTGTCAATAAGATTATCACTTTCAGGAAAATATTTGCTTTTCTAAAAAATGACTAGGAACAGTGCCTTTAAACATCTTAAATAAGTTTTTTAATAATTGGAATAAAAGTTTGAAAATCACGGAAAGGTGTACATCATCCCTGAATCATGTAAGTCAGAATGCAATAACTGTGATTAGAATCGCCCTGTATTGTTTTAACTGTGCTTTCATCATTCCCCACATTCATCCAGCTGTTGGTGCCATTTCTGATGTTATATACTGTATGGTAATAACATTGTATCAGGCCAGAGAATGCCATAATCACAACTACTTTGGTTAATTTTGGTACTCAGACCTATCGTGGGTCATGCAGTTTATTTTGGCCCTGCCTTAAATTCCACTGCATATTTGATCTCGATGATCAGGTTCGAAGGATGCCAAACCAAGTCACAACCTAAGATGAGAGTTCTCTAGCACCTGAATCGATAATTCTCTGAATACTTCTAAGAGTTGGTCTGAGTACCAGAGTAACAAAGAGTTTAAAAATGCATAGAAACCAACACATCTATGCACTTGCAAGAGAGAATGCAAAATAAAGGCTGTGGGAATGAAATAAATATGTTTCTTTCATTGTTGACATTTCCTTTTTTTAAAAAAAAAAAAGTAGTTTGTTTGGGGGTGAAATGGTATTCTGTGATTATCTGTTGTCTGGTGAACCCCAGTTTACTGCACCATATCCAATATTGTTCTGGAGGGTCCCCCACCCACCAGGAGCTGTTTTTCAGGGAAAGAGGGAATGGATAGGGAAGATAGTCAAAAATTGGTTGCCATGCTTTGCAGAAGTGCTTGATGCTAGCATAAAGCCACCCCTAGATAAAACTCAATCTTTGTGGGGGTGACGGGGAATCAATCATTGGTATCGTTCACGTCCAAATTGAGAGCAATTTGGGTCATGCTGCTGATTTCAACTTTTTTTGGGCGGGGGTGGTTCCTGTCTGTGGTGCAAGCTTGAATTTAGCATTATAAATAATATTGATAGATAAAGCTGTTTAGCAGTATTTTTTTTTCTGCCAATCAACTAATGTCAGTTAAGTCAGAACTACTATGACAAAATTGTTCTTTTTTGAAAAGAACAATTTTAAGAGCAGCAGGGGAAAAAATGCACCCTCTATACAGTTATTGATAAATTATACAGATTGACACCAGATAAAAAAATTTGGGGGGGGGGGGATATTCTTACCATTATTGCCCCAAAAGCATTTGAAATTTCCTTTGGTAAGTAACAATGCACAGCTGCATATGGGTATGTTTAGATGTTCTAAGGCACTTGAACCGTATTCAGGTGTTGCAATTTCCACCCGGTGGTTGCAGAGTGGCTGTGTGCTCTGTCCCCACCTGCACTGCCCCCAAACTGCATCCCTGACTTCCCATTCTGATCAGGAAAGTCTGAAGGGAACAGGGGGCATGTCTAAGTTCATTTGGTTGTGTGCATTTGGAAGCCTCTCCTATTGGAAGTCCTGTATTATCAGGGTTCCCAGTCACAGGGAGGCTTCTCGGAACATTAAACTTACGAAAACCCTTCAGGGCTTCCCACTCAACACAGGAAGCTGGGAGGTGGAGTGGACATACAGATGGGCTGGCATGTAGAGGTCCCGTAATCTGAAGTAGGCTTTTGTGAACACAGCTTTGCTTTTCTGGAAATCTGATTTGAGATGTGTGAACATACTCCCGTGCATGCCCAGTCACATTAACCTCAGCTCAGAATCCAATACATACTGCTTTTTTAAAAAAATGCATTGTGTGATCTTACTTACAGAAATTAAGTATTTCCAGCACCACTGAAGGCAGCACAATTGATGTTGCTCCCCTGGGAGAGGAGGAAGCGGAAGATGCAGCAGAAGACCCATCACAACCAAAGGCTTGCTTTACAGAAGGTATCAAGGGCAGCAAACCTAACAGTGGGGATTGCACGCAGGACAAAAATATGTATTTGGGAATTGCTGTATCCTGTGAGTATGTGAGGAAGCAGGGGGGGAGATGTTCAGCCAAATGACTTTATGCTTATGACAAAGTGAGTTGTGGCCCATGGAAGCTTATGACACAATAAATGTGCTGGTCTTATTGGTGCCACAGATCTCTCTGTTTCTTTTGCTACAACAGACTTAACATAGCTACTCCCGCTGGGATTTTTCCTTGAGGAAATGCTATTTTAAACGCAGTTTCTACTTAGAGTAATGAAGCTGTTTTAAATTTACGTTGTGTGAGTCAGTTTAGCAAACAAATGTAGGGATGGGCAGAATGTCTGGCACCAGCAATATGTAGGCAGCAACTGAAAGGTTCTGGGTTGTATTCAGCAAAGCGCTACGGCTAAGGTTCCATCAGGGCAACAATTTTTCCTGCAGGATTGAAACTTCACCTCTTCCCCAACCCTGCACAATTGTTCTGGGCTTTCCATAAATAATAAAATTGGCTAACAGCTATCCGATTCATATATTGCCAGGAGGATTTTTTTTCCTCTTTTAAGTCATTTCTTTAAATGAGCATTTGTGGTGAAACATATTAGATTAATGGCAGACTATCAATCTGTTACAGTGACGTTTTTCCCTTTGGAGTTGGGAATCAATATGCTGGCCTGTTCCTGTCTGCACTGCTCCAGATTGTCAGTTGGGGGGAAAAAATCCATCCCTTTGAAATTGGAGTCTAGAATAAGTTTGCTGACTTTGTCCCAGAGGATTTCCTACTATTCAGGATGCAGTTAGCAAATTGTTTCCTGCTTCCAGACTCCATAGGAAGATCCTTTCCATTGATCCATTTTCGTCCTGTCATTAAGCAGAATGGTAGAGAGTCCTGGGGGTACTCTGTTTCTTTGTCTGAGAAAACAGAAAGTAGAAATGGTACCAAAGGTTTCCTTAAAAAGAGGTATTAAGCCGGAGCATTGCTAGGTACAGACCTCTGGTGACAAATTAGCAAAAAATAAATAAAATTGCATATGCCATTTTATATGTATAGATGCAAATTTAGACTGACTTTCAGAGGTAGTAGTAACAATAGTGTGAGGGGAATAATGCTTGCTGTCATATGACACTAGACATTATGAGTGATCCAATAAAGTCAGAAACCATGGTTTCCCACTATGAGAATGAACCATGGAGAGCCTCAGGCTTGCAGGCTCCTCCTTCCCACATCTCTCCCGTCTGCAAGGAGGCCAGAAGCTCTTAAACAAAACATGACTCCCATTATGATGGAACTCAGAAACTGTGGTTTGCATTAAGTCTAGTTAGAAAAAAGTCAATCTGAAGCCACAGTTTGATGCTGACTTTCCCCTGCTGCAAACCTCAGCTCCCTGCTTTTGTTGCACTAGAAACTAAGGTTTGCTCAAAAGCGGAAGCAAGTCTTCATTATGAAAGAGTTCTAGCAGTAGTTCTAGCGTTAGTTCATTCATATAGCAGAAAATCGTGTTTTTCTGATTACATCTTAACTTTAGCTCTGTACTCATTATACTTGTGGAAGCACATTCCCCACAACAGTCATATTTGCAAGGGTGAAATAGGAGAATCACATTTTTCAGGAACAAAAGACTATAATTGGTGTTCTGGGAAAATGCAACAGAGGAGGAAGAAGATGTAATTCCCTGACAATGTATCTCTGTACATATATGAAATCAGGTTCTCAGAGCAAGAAACATAACTTATTATGGTTGTTATTTCATAATACACATAAAATACATAATGCCATACACATTGATGATGCTACATTAAGAATCACCATCATTGTGCACAATGAATGTAGAAATACTGTTGTATAATGTTTAATTAGATAAATGAATCTGGCAACAGTAAAGACAAAAGAGCAGAAACTAATAGTTTGTGTCTTAACACCTCAAAGACCTGTGTTGGTGGTTGATTTTATAGCCTCCGTCATCAGATTCCGACATTGGTTTCTATGGTGCCACAAAACATTTTGTTTCCATAAACATACCTTTGGTTGCATATTTCAGTATTGTTCATTTACAACAATGGCTTCAGGACATGAAAAACTTGTGAGGCTGCATCCAGAGAACTATGAGCAGAACTATGAATGGAAAGGCAGTGGGGTGGGGGGAGTCACACCCTTGTGGCTAACAGAAGTCTCTTCTAGAGAGTTGGGGTGCCTTTTGGGAAACTGTGGGAGGTGGCACTTGAGGCTGTAGGGAGAAATGAAGATCTATGAGGATTTCCTTCCATTTGCAGAAGGGCAGCTCAGGGCCCAATCCATATCCTGGAGTTTACCTAAATATTTTACTTTATTTTATTTTTAATTATTTCATTTCATCCACCAAATATTCTGATTCCAGGCTGTGTACGGAGATTCAAATGCTGTCAGGTCAGCATAGAATCTGGAAAGGGCAAATTATGGTGGAACCTTCGCAAAACCTGCTATAAGATAGTGGAACACAATTGGTTTGAAACCTTCATTGTCTTCATGATCATTCTCAGCAGTGGTGCTTTGGTAAGTGGAATATAGATCATTATGTTGAAGAACGGAGTGTATTAATTAATTGGGATGGGAGGAATTGTCCCAATTTGTACACAAATGAATTTATTTTGGGGTGGTCTTCTATTCCCTTCTAGTTATATATATATATATATATATATATATATATATATATATATATATATATTTCTCCCTTTGAAATCCAAGTAGCTATTCGTTAAGATTCTCTTATAGTCACAGTTGGGTTTGTCTATTACCATGCTACCATTTTAGTTTCCTTTCCTAATCCTGACCTTCTCACTTAAAACAAGTTGTGGGAATGTGTCCCTCTAGATCAGCCTTTCTCAACCTGTGGGTCCCCAGATGTTGTTGAACTACAACTCCCATCAGCCCTAGCTAGCAAGGCCAGAGCTCAGGGATGATGGGAGTTGTAGTCCAACAACATCTGGGGACCCACAGGTTGAAAACCACTGCTCTAGTTGGACTACAACTCCCATCATTCCTGAGCTCTGGCCATTCTGTGTGGGACTGATGAGAGCTGGGAGTCTAACAACATCTGGAGGGCTATAGGTTCCACATTCCTGCTTTAGTTTTCAAGCCTTTTTTTGATAAACTCCTTCCCATGAATTATACTGCATTATGCCATATTCTGGGTGTTGGATTGGTAGTTTTAATGAAACAGAATTACATTTCATTTTGATATATTTTTTAATGTTGTTTGGTGCATTTTGATGTATTGGGAAGAATTTTATTTTTGAGAGGCTATGTTGAAATCAATTAAATAAAATAGCAGAAACTTCTTTAAAAGAGTATTTTAAAGAGTGTTGGTAGCGTCTAGATGTCTTATAACTTGTCAAACCAATTTGGTGCACGTACGTGTTTAGATAATGTGTAGATTCTGCATTTCAAGCAAATGTTAGAAAATGTTCCAATGGGATAGCAAGTCACAAGTGTCCAAAATGTAATTGAGATGTACATAAATGTAAAGCATAGCCTTAAAAAATATCAGGCACAGCAGAATGAGTGACATTTTGTCTCTCCGCACCCCCCCCCAGCCAATATGACCTTATTTGTAGTAGCGTTTTCCTTCATAGGCTTTTGAAGATATATATATAGAACAGCGCAAGACTATCAAGATCGTACTTGAATATGCAGATAAGATCTTCACATACATCTTCATTCTGGAAATGCTTCTGAAGTGGGTAGCTTATGGGTTTCAAGCCTATTTCACAAATGCCTGGTGCTGGCTCGATTTCCTGATAGTTGATGTAAGTACTTCCTTTGCCTAGCAGCTTTGTACATTGAATTGTTGGTGAGCCATGCTTTCATCATAATGCATCATAATATTTAAAGTGGGCTATTTTGGCTCAGTTATGCATCGCAGTCAGAGCAAGATGCATTCTTGTACACCCAGTCACCTTCACCAGTTTAGGTATCTTACCTAGTGGGTGTTTGCTTCAGCGACCTAACACATAGTACCTATGGGAAGGAACTGGTAATAGAAGTCCCTTGCTTTTTATTCAGGTGTGTTCTGTAGATATAGGGATTTGTTCTGGTCTCTCATGAACTGGGTTGCAACACTTTGCCCTCTGTTTGTGCTCAGTGCCCTTTCTACAGTGTTGCCCACAGTTATCAATTTCTCTTCCCATGTGTTCTTGTGTACTCATGACTGCCTAGATGTGGGGATGTGGCAGCGTTGTAGTGCTGTGCCATGTGACTTGATGTGTTCATAATCTTCTCCTTCGATATCTCATGTAAGCTTGATTCTGTGCTACGTTTGGCTACTGGGCTAGTCAGGAAGCTGGCCTCCAACATGCCTGGATGCAGATTGGCGCATTGGTCTTGTGGTTAGTAGCTGGGCTCATTCTGTACCCATCATTACTGAATTGTTTGTCATTTACAGTATAGGTGGGTAATTCAGGGAGGTGAATAACAGTAAGATAATTCGTACTTTAGATGCATCCTTTGCTGGAACTATGTCCTGCGATTGTGCAAGACCCATATGGAGTGAATTTTGAAAGGCACCATATCTGAGGGCACCCTTTCTAAGGGCAGGAACCTTGCTAAGCAGACCTAGGTCTCCTCAAAGACAACCTGGGAAACCCATTTCACTGCCCTAAGTTCCACCCTGGGAAAAAAGGCAGGATATACATGTGGGTAGGTAGGTAGGAGGAAACAGAAATAGCTTGTCCAGTAGTGGCTGCAACAAAAGCCTCCCATCAGCAACTTTGCTGCCACTTAATGGGAAAGGAAGGGACAAGGAGACAGAGAGCACAGGGTTGTGTGGGCAAGCTAGCGATGGCAATGTGATGGGTCTGCCAGCGCATCCACACAGCCCTAACCTTGCAACCTCCTCATCTGTCCCCCTCTTAGTATGTGGAGGTGTTGCTGCTGTTCGCAGGCTATTGTTGTGACTCCATCCCACCAGGTGAGCTGTTCCTGGGGAGGAAGGAAGGAACATTCATCTCGGTTTACTTGGCGTAATGCAGGTTCCCCCTCTGGTTTAAGTTTGCAATCGAGCTGATATTTGAATTCTATCTGTTGTTTTTGTTGTTAACAAGATATAATCTATACTTTTTCAATAATTCTGTAACTGTTGTTGTTTCTGAATAGGTTTCTATAGTGAGTCTAATAGCCAATGCCTTGAACTTTTCCGAACTTGGTCCCATTAAATCGCTTCGGACACTGAGAGCCTTGAGACCTCTGAGAGCATTATCGCGATTTGAAGGAATGAGGGTGAGCAAGACAACATTAAATAACAGTTGAGGGACTCGTGGTCAGAAACAGCAAGCGGTCATCTCTGTTTCTTAATGTAAGGGTATCGGTGCTGTTTTAGTTTGGAGTTGCTAGCAGGAACATTGCTTTCAACCAGGAGTGGGGGGCTGAGGATAACCATAATGCCCCAAAAGGAGTCAGTGGGATGTGTTGTGAGCCACTTTGTGGTCTTTTGATAAAGAGTGGTATAGACATTTAATTAATTATAGTAAACATTAAATCCAAGGCAAGCATAACTTGACTTGGGGAGAATTTTTGTGTGTGTGTGGCATCCACACGAAAAATTGTTGTTACTATGCTTCACTTTTGTCCCATCCTTTTCCAAGGACCTCAGGACTGCATACATGGTTCTCACTTCTGTTTATCCTCCCAACAGCCCTGCCAAGTAGCTTAGATTGAGAGAGGAAATTCCCCCAGTAGGCTTTGTGAATGAGTGGGGTGGTCTCAGTACCGAAACCCTAACTGAAAACCAGTCCCACCCAAAAGTGACTAGAGACCACCCATTCAAGAATCTTTCCCAGAAAGGGGGCATTTGCAACCATTCTATAGTTGTTCAGATCTTTCAGCTCCAGGGAGAATTTCTGAAGGAGTGGTCTTACTGCTGCCTCTTCCAGGCAGCCCAATACCATTCCCTCTTGGAGTGAGGCATTGATAAGCTCTGCCTTCTCCTCCCATCACCAGCCATGGGGGTCAAGGGTCAAAGAATGCAAATGGTCACCTGCACCCACCAGGTACCCTACCAACATACGCAGGCTGTGGTAATGAAACTCATTCAACAAAACTGAACAACACAGCATTCTGGACACCCCTTGAGATTGACATGCTACAACAGTGGAGTCAAGGTCCAAGCAGATAGCAAGCAAATCACAGCAGGCCACAACCTCCTTTGGACCAGTATGTAAGAGCACTTGTTCCATGCAATAAAACTGAACTGCATGGTATATAGATGATGCACTGGAGGCAGCGAATTCAGCCAGTGTGGTGTTAAGAGCAGTAGACTCGTAATCTGGTGAACCACGTTCGCGTCCCTGCTCCTCCACATGCAGCTGCTGGGTGTCCTTGGGCTAGTCACTTCTTTGAAGTGTCTCAGCCCCACTCACCTCACAGAGTGTTTGTTGTGGGGCGGGAAGGGAAAGGAGAATGTTAGCCGCTTTGAAACTCCTTCGGGTAGTGATAAAGCGGGATATCAAATCCAAACTCTTCTTCTTCTTCTTTGGTGCCTTCACTACGACTGAGTAGGCTTGATAACAAGCATATACATATCTTCAGTCATATTCACCAGGAGCTTTTCTGCACTTGCATTCTAGCTGCCCCCCCCCCCCCAATACAGGTGTCCCAGACAATAGCCTCTTACCCAATCTCCTTCTTTTGGTTATAACCCAAGTGAATATCATCCCTTCCCACCCACTCTGCAATAAGCTGATATCTCCGCCTGTAAGAGATTAGCTCTCCTGTTATATTCACAACCTTCTGTTCTCATTTGTTCTCTAATACATTATTAAGCACATAATAGGATCCCACTTCCTCTTCCTCATTTCTTCTAGTGGAATATATTTATTTAGATAGTTATTTGAATACGCAATATTCACATTACCTTTTATATTAGGCTTAAATAATTATTAGGGCAGCAACAACAATCCTCCTTTTAAACATATTTTTAAATGCAAAGTGACCATATCATCTTAGAAAGATGTGGTCTTCTGTGACATAAGTGTGCATCATCACAGAGCCAGAAGATGACTCATTCCATCTTAGAAAAGGGATTATGCCTTGGGGGAAAGAGGTGTGGGGAGGGGTTTGCCAAGGGCAGCTGTTCTTGGTGGATTCAGCAGCAATAAACATGCTTTGGATAAAGACTGCAAGCTTTATACATGTAAAGCAAGAATAAAGCATGAAATGCACATAGACAGCCTGCTTCTGAGCATAATGCACAGAACTAGCCTAAAGCATGATTTGTGCAATAAGACCACATCATCCTAACTAACTAGACTAAGGCATAAGGCCTTATCACTGGATAGGGTTAAACATAATAAGGCATAAGGCAGGAGCCCACTGCTTTCGCTGGAGTTGCTAAGAGCCTCCAGTACAGCGACAGACATGGCCTCTTAACAGCCATGATGGTAATGGTTTAGAAACTTTCCCCCAGAACTGTGGTTTTTATTTAAATGCACATTTATGTTAATCAAACTAATCAGTTCATTAAAATGCTTCAGCCAGTTGACTGGGATTTAATTGGAGTTTACTATTAAGTATCTGATAAAATCTAACACCACCATCAGAAGCTACCTAAATACTTTTCCCAACATCAAATCTTTTGCAGCCGTTTCAATAACTTCTGTTCACTTCTTTTGTCGTTTTGTCTAGGTGGTTGTGAATGCTCTGGTAGGAGCCATACCCTCCATCATGAACGTGCTTCTCGTTTGCCTTATATTCTGGCTAATTTTCAGCATCATGGGTGTCAATATGTTTGCTGGCACGTTCTACTTTTGCATGAATAATACAGATCAGAAGATGATTTCACATGAAATAGTTCAGAATAAATCAGTTTGTGAAAGTATGCCAAATGTATCCAGATGGACAAATGTTAAAGTAAACTATGATAATGTGGGAGCCGGATACCTTTCTCTACTTCAGGTTGTAAGTAATCCCCCATTAAATACCGGTAATAACTTCCATTGGCAGTAGGTTGGATGTCAGTTTTGTCGGGTGGAATCCCATTGGTGTCCTTCCGCTCATAGAAGGACGCCTGCTAGGAAGGGAGGGGGAGGCAATCTTTCCCAGTTTCCTCCTACAGCTGTCCATGTGTGCTAAAATGGTCACCTGTATATGCAAGAGTTTTAAGCTCTGCTTTGGAAAATTTGCACCATATTCTCATCTATTAGAACTTAGATCGTGGATAGCTTTTAACATATTGCCTCTTTATAGGCCACCTTTAAAGGATGGATGGAGATAATGTATGCTGCTGTGGATTCCACAGGTGTAAGTACATGATGGTGTATCTTTTTCTTTCTCAAATGCTGATTATAAGTGTGTGTGTGTGTTTTAAAGCGCTTACTATCATATTTATTCTCTTAACAACGAGAATAGTCTTGTCTTTCCAATTTGTTTTTAAAAACATCATCCCCCCCCAAAAAAATATTGGGCATCTTGTCTAAGATTTGGTACTTGGCAAGTAGGGGAATATTCTGGAAGTGGAAATTGCTTTCCTAAGGACCAAAGAGCATGAAGTTAACCTTTTACTCTTAAGTCTGTTTTTTGCCTTGGTTAGCCCCAAATCTGGGAACAATTCAGGGTATCCTACTAAAGGGGTCCAAGGTTTGGGTTGTGTCCGAAAGCTCAGATGGGGGCCAACATGCCATAGGACATCCCTAAATGGCATCCTGGTGGGATTTCTCCATTAGATCTGCATAAATCCTTTCACCAGGATTAAGCCTGATGGTGATATCAGCCAGCAATCGGGTTTGCTGTTACGGGACACAGACTCAATGCCAATGCCAAATCCAGTTTACATCTGCTGTCAATAAAATTGTGGCCTTTTTCATCCCAAGCTAGTCTTATGTCTTTCTTACTACGTTTACAGTGTTAGTTCCCACCCCGCTCTCATTCATTGCCAGTCCACCCACAAATTAACCCTTTACCTTGAGTCTGTTGGTTAGGAAAGTGATTTAGCAGCTCTGCCTCCTGTTTGACCTTCCTTTCCCTTTTATTTTCTCCCTCACTTAAGTCCTTGTTTCTATTCTCTTCCCCCCTGCCTCTCTTTAGTGACAGCTAAGGGAGAGTGGGAGCAAGCACTCATGCACTAGAGGCCCAGACCTGGGAACATAAGAGGCTGCAAAGACCATTAGTTCATCTGGATCAGTATTGGAAGCAGCCCTCCAATATTTCAGACTGGGGTCTTCCAGCCCTACAAAGAGATGCCAGGGATTCCAGTCCTACTGTACCATTAACTCTTAGAAACAAATGTATCCCTAGTTTAAATTGCCAGTGAAACATGGGAATAAACTAATCCCAACTGTGGTTCTCAGGAAGCAATTGCAAGACCAAGGCCATTCTGTAGAACATTTTTCAGTATCTATAAGGGAACATTGGGTTTTTTAAAATATGCTCTAGTTTTGTGAACTGGCCTTATGTATTTTCTACAGACATCTATATGCTTGTTCTTATTTCCTTGGTATTGGTGTTTAAGCAAGCACCTACATGTTTTTAGAAGATAATCTATGCAGCCCATTGGGTACTGATCTATTTTTATGTTTCCTTGCATTATAGTTGGATAAACAGCCCAGATATGAGGCCAACCTGTACATGTATCTTTACTTCGTCATCTTCATCATTTTTGGTTCATTCTTCACCTTGAATCTTTTCATTGGTGTCATCATTGATAATTTCAACCAGCAAAAAAAGAAGATAAGTGTCCAGATTATTCATTTCTACTTCACACATTGAGCTGTGTTTCACAGAAAATACAGTGGTACCTCGGGTTACATACGCTTCAGGTTACAGACTCCGCTAACCCAGAAATAGTACCTCGGGTTAAGAACTTTGCTTCAGGATGAGAACAGAAATCGTGCTCCGGCGGTGCGGCAGCAGCGGAGACCCCATTAGCTAAAGTGGTGCTTCAGGTTAAGAACAGTTTCAGGTTAAGAAGGGACCTCTGGAATGAATTAGGTACTTAACCCGAGGTACCACTGCATTCAGAATGTCATAGTTGCGTACCATTCCAGAATCAGCACTATGTTTTCTTACTGCCATAGCATTTGGAGATGCTTATACAGTACGACTGGTGTGTTACTTAATTTACACCAATATTCAGTTTTCTGAATGGTCAGCTGAACTTTTTGTTACAGCATAAAACCTCATTGGCAAGTTTGCAATGAGACATTTGCCCCTTTCCAGCATCTCTTACAAATGGATAAACGAGCGTAAGCCATAAGGCAAATGGAGTGCCTGAGTGCACCTCACGTCGTCCATTAGCAACAACAAACACTGCTTTAGAACTTGACCAGGTTATTGAATTTGGAAGGAAAAAGAGAGATAGAGTTGGGTGTCATCAGCATATTGGTGATCTCAAAACCCAGACATCCTCCCCCTGTGGTTTTGTGTAGATACAGCTTGGGGAAGAAGATGGAACCATGAGAGACACCATAGACCAAAGGCCAAAGTATCAAACAGGAGTCCCCTAGCACCTCCTTCTGAAACTGCCCCTCCAAGAAGGTCCAGAATCACTGTAAAACTGTGTCTCCCATTCCCACCATAAGGTCTAGAAGGATAGCATGACTGGTGGTATCAAAAGTCATAGAGAGGACCAGCAGAACCAACAGGAACACTCTCCCCATTGTCCTACATAGATAATCCATCCAGGTGACCAAGGCAGTCTCCATTTCATAACTATACCTGAAGCTTGACTGACTTGGCTGTAGATAATTTTCCTCATCCAGGAATACCTGGAGCTGAGGTGCCACAACTTACTCAAGCCCTTTGCCCCCAAATGGACAAGGAGCTTCACATTCTGATATGTATGGGGAGAAGGGATAGGAACTCCAAGTGTACATCAGAGCATCATGGCTCTGAAGTTGATTAGTTAGTTACAGATATGTATGATTTTTAATGGATCTCGTTGTTCTCCATTCAGTCCTTCCCAACCATAAACCACCACTATATTTTATTTGGGAGCATCAGGGATTCCATTTCTTGAATAGAAGGAATTTCATTGGAACGAGTTTTTCTCTGACAGAAACTCTTTCCTTCTAAGGAAGCTGTTTCCATCTCAGGAAGAGGGAATCTTTTGATCCAATCCAAACTGTTGATAGAATTACTATTCCTTCTGCTGGAGGTCAACTGATACAACAATTAAATCAATTAAATCAACATTCTGCACTGTATGCAAGCTGTCAGTATCCTCTAATACAATTTGCAGTGACCTATGGATGATGAAAATAAATTAAATTGAAACGTACAGCATATGTACCAAAAACCACCACTAAGCAAGTACCAGAAGTAATTCAATTCAAGAAGGAGTTAACCGAAGCCAGTAAACGGCTTCTTTCAAGGATATTCCATCACTTAGGGAACAAAGGGTATTCATCAAACAATGATCCGCATCAAATATTTTCATTTTCCTCTTTAAAACAAACCCTACATGAATGCAAAATAATGCCTGCACTGGTAGACTGGGCAGGTGAATGTTCCATCTTTATGGATGGAATTAAATGCCGATGTTCCATCTACATGAGCATATCAGCTTTTGAGACAGAATGATGCATCCCCCTTTCCTCCCATAGTCCATTCTGGGAGTTCTTAGGCACTCCAGAGCCAATTTGAGGGGCACAGGGAGAGGGGCGGAAACCCCATAGTGCAAGCAGAAGTCCTTACACAGAGTTTCCACACAGGGCTTGTTAGGTGAATCCCAAAGTTTTGTGGTTAAAATATATCCATGAAGAAGTAATGCGCTTGCCCATCTACTTGAAATAAATGGGGTTTACCCATTTATATATGTATTAAAAATGTTTTTGTGTCGCTGCGTCATAAAATATCAGTGTGGTGTACAACAATTAAACATAAAGCACTATTTTAAAAAGTCACATAATCATTAAAGTGACCAGCTAATCGATTTAAACAGGTGCAAAGGGCTACCAACATAAAAAAGTCTTCAAGAAATGCACAAAAGTCAAAAGTGAAGGGGCTGCCATATCTCTGATGAAAGAGTGTTCCATAGCTACACTATATTCCTGGTTTCTGTTTGAAGCCAGTTGGGCCTCTGCAAGATGAGGTACAACAGGCAGCACTCCTGCAGATGATCTCTGTGATCAAGCCGGGATATTAGTGCTCAAGGTCCTTAAGGTATCCTGGATCCAAGTTGTTCAGGGTTTTGTGTATTAATGCAAGAACCTTGAAACTTGAAGCTGGGCCATGAGCACATGGGCAGTCAGTGCAGATGTTTTAGCAGATGTGTCACAGGCTGTCTGGCATCTGCTCCCATCAGCAGTTTTCACCTGCTGGAGCTTCCAGGGCAGCCCCACATAGAGCACATTGCAGTAATCCAGCCTCAAGGTTATCAACGCATGGAGTACAGTGGCCAAGTGTGTACTTATGAGTCTAAAGTTATGGTTATAACCAGTGGTTTTTTTTTAATTCCTTTACTTAGGAGGACAAGACATTTTTCTGACAGAAGAACAGAAGAAATATTACAATGCAATGAAAAAGCTGGGGTCCAAGAAACCGCAGAAACCCATACCCAGGCCAGCAGTAAGAATGTCTTGTATCGTTTTTAAAAAACAAAAATTGCATTAATCAGACAAAAGCTTTCATTGAAGTTTAAAAAGCAAGTTCACTGAGAAAAACAGCTTTCCCTTGCCCATGAAATGACCTCACACCCTTTTCCTGTCTTATTTCTCTCTGTCTTGTTTCTGCAGAATAAATTCCAAGGCTTTGTTTTTGATTTCGTAACCAAACAAGCCTTTGACATCGGGATCATGGTTCTCATCTGCCTCAATATGATCACCATGATGGTAGAAACAGATAACCAGGACCCCTCTGTGGAAGACACTTTGTACTGGATCAATGTGATTTTCATCATCCTTTTCACTGGGGAGTTTCTCCTGAAATTGATTGCACTCCGCTATTATTATTTCACTATTGGTTGGAATATATTTGATTTTGTGGTCGTCATTATCTCTATTATAGGTAAGAAATATTTGGGGCTCATAAGTGAAGAAAAGGGTCAGCTAAAGAAAGTATTTTGGAGATTTGGCATAAACTGTTGTAAACGTTGCTGGTACCCACTTAATTCCCTTTTTCTCCACTTGAGACTACAAAGTCTACATTGTAGCATGCATGGCGAATTGTTTTAACATTGTATTGCATCAGAAATGACATAAAGGTCTTTTATAAGTACTTGAGACTTTGTAGATGCAGGGGATTCAATTTAGTGGGGTCAGAAATGGTATGAAGAGTGGATGGAGAAAAACCTATGTCAACTCCTCTCATGACACATCAGAGGCACCCAATGAAATTGATTGGCAGCAGGGTCAGAATGGGCAAAATAAAAACACTTCTTCATACAGTTAACAATTAACTTCGTTCCTGCAAGGTGCAGTGATAACCACCAGGTCAGGCAGCTTTCAAAAAGGAGTATTATTTCATAAATCACTATTATTTAAATCCCACCTTTCAGGATATAAAACTTTCCAAGGTGGCTTACAAGGCCTTCCTCTGCTTGTGGGGGCGACTTTGAGCTCCTACTGGCAGAAATAGGGGACCATGTTTGTCTGTTCCCCTGCAGTTACCCTGCCTTACAGGTCTGAAGGTTCCCTCACCCTTCCAGAGCAGATGTTTAGTGGCCACAGGGGAGAATTTCAGCAAAATTACCCATACCCCCTTCATCTAGCATGGACATCCTGTGAGCAGGATAGAATTTTTGAATCCATCCCATAGTATACACAGAGAAAATTAATTATCCCAGTGACGGCAGGAGCTGTAGACATCCCAATGTCAGCCTAGCCTAGCATTCTCCCCTTGATCTTTCACAGGACAGTTGAGTCAGAAAATAACCACAATATGTGAACTAGAGCCAATTCCAGGTAAAAAAGCAAAACATGGGGATACTGATTTGCCATTTCCACCTCACACTGCAGCCCCTGATTGAAAAGGATGTGATTGTGTATTACATTAATATGTAATATTATAAAATGGTTTGCCGTATTTTTTTAAAACAGGTCTTTTCCTGTCCAAACTCATTGAAAAATACTTTGTGTCGCCCACTTTGTTCCGAGTGATCCGACTTGCCAGGATAGGTCGCATCCTGCGTCTCATCAAGGGTGCTAAAGGGATCCGCACTCTGCTTTTTGCCTTGATGATGTCTCTCCCTGCCTTGTTTAACATTGGCCTCCTCCTTTTCCTGGTCATGTTCATCTACGCTATATTTGGAATGTCCCAGTTTGCCTATGTGAAAAAGGAAATTGGGGTTGATGACATGTTCAACTTTGAAACATTTGCCAACAGCATGATCTGCCTCTTCCAAATCACCACCTCTGGGGGCTGGGATCGCTTGCTGGCCCCCATTCTCAACAGTGGGCCGCCAGACTGTGACCCTGAAAAAGTCCACCCAGGAAGCACAACCAAAGGAGACTGTGGCAATCCTTCTGTTGGGATTTTCTTCTTTGTCAGCTACATTATCATCTCATTTCTGGTTGTGGTCAACATGTACATTGCTGTCATTCTGGAGAACTTCAGCGTTGCCACAGAAGAAAGCGCTGAGCCTTTAGGTGAAGACGATTTTGAGATGTTCTATGAGGTTTGGGAAAAGTTTGATCCGGATGCAACCCAATTTATAGAGTACTGCAAACTCTTTGATTTTGCAGCTTCTCTGGAGCCGCCTCTTTTAATACCAAAGCCAAACCACCTCCAGCTTATTGCAATGGATCTTCCCATCGTCAGCGGCGACAGAATTCACTGCCTTGACATCTTGTTTGCTTTCACGAAACGTGTCTTGGGCGAAAGTGATGAAATGGATGCTCTCCGTGTTCAAATGGAAGATCGGTTTATGGCTGCCAACCCTTCCAAAGTCTCCTACGAACCCATTACAACTACTCTGAGGCGGAAACTGGAGCTGGAGTCCGCTAAAGTCATCCAGCGAGCCTACAGGCGGTACCGTGCCTCAAACCCGGTGCGTAAACCTTCATTCATATATGACAAAGGCAAAAACAAAATGGACCCTGATAAGTTGAGTTTGAACTTGCCCCTGGAAACGAGGAAGAGGAGCTGCTCCACCACGTCACCACCTTCATATGACAGTGTGACAAAGCCAGACAAATACGAACAAGAAAAGTCAGAAAAAGAAGAAAAAGACAAAGATGACAAGGAGAGCAAAAAGTAAAAACGAAAGTGAACGTGTGATCCTGTCTATAGCAAATTTGTTTACAGCATAAGGAAGTTACCACTGATAACTGATAGGGATTGTGCTGGAAGTTTATGCCAAACTGCCTGTTTCTACAGTTATCCAACATAGTACACTTGCACACCCAAGGCCAGCGTTGAACATGAATAAGGCAATCGTCATCTTATTGTTGGCTGAATAGTAGGGTAGCAGACTTGTGAGGACAATGCTGTGCTTCAAACCAAGAGGCGCGGATGGAGATGGATGTGCAAAATAGCTACAAACTGTCAGGACACGTCCATAATTGTGTCTATCATAACAAAAAAAGTACCCACCACTGCTGAAGTAATTGTATCCACTGTGTGCATCCCAGTCGCCACATGTGTCCTGTTTGACAAATTTCTCTTGGTGCCGCCATTTTTCTGTTTACAAATCACTGTTTAATTATATGTTGAGCAAAGGAGCAAGGTGCTCTCTCTCATATATTTGTTTACATGCATTCCCTCCCCCCCCCCCCACCAACACACCACCCTTTATAACTTAGGATATGGATGTGATATTTTGGACTTCTACTCATTGTGGGTGTGGTCCAATACAAGCATTTAGCAGAAAACCCTGGGTCCGCTGCAAAGAGATGGCGTTCTAAAGAGGCATGTCAGGTAGGCGGAACAGTCAGAAGAAAGGAAGAAGTGTCAACGTGGTTAAAGGATGTTGTTGTGTATGTGCCAGGTTCCGTTTAGATATTAAGTTAAGCATCGGCTGTGCTTGCATAGACATGGCATAGGGCTTAAAAATCAAACTGCCTTTGTAGATATGCAGAAAAGGACAAGTTTAGTTAAAAGTTACACACACACACACACACACACACACACCCCACACACAATCCTTGCAGTCCCCAAATTCTGGCTCAAGAACAAATAATGGCCACTGCTAAAAAAAATTAATTTTTGCCCCACGTTGGGCAAAAGATTCCTGTAGTGCAGGAGCTTGAACTAGGTGACCCTAATGGGTCCAGTCCAGCTCTACAATTTTGTGGTTCTATGAAATGATCTGGCCTACCTTAGTCTACTCCGGAGAGCTCCATTGTGAGAAAAGAAACAGGAGGGTGAACAATTCAAAATTCCAGCATGAAAAGAAAAGCTCAGAGCGACTCCTCTGAACAACCGACAGGTGCTCAGCTCAGCTCCTCAACACAAGGGGCAGTGAGGAGGAGATGCAAGGCAAGAGAAAAGCCCAAGTGGAAAGCAGTAGCTGAGAATGGCATCAGCCAACACTTGGCAGGCTGGAGAGGAAGCACAAGCATCTTTGCAAAGGAAGGTCCAATCCAGGCAGAAGTGGCCTATGAAGTGGTTCTCCAGGGAGAGCCAACAGCTGCTACAGGGGTGCAACCCTCACCCATAATCCCTAAGGGAAAACTTGAGGCATTGCAGCCAACACCATAAAGGCATGTGCTCTCTGATTTTGGTGGGGCTGCTAGACTGCAACTGTCCACTTCCATGGTGTTGGCTGTGATGCTTGCTGTTTCCTGTCACTTACAGCTGAGGATAGGAATTCACCCTTGCTCTGCAGAATTAACCAGTAATTCTGCCTACTGAACTGCTTCGCTGGCTGCTGCTGACTCCAGGCTCCTCCGCTTTGAAAGGAACCAGTGCATCTCACAGATAAGGCCATTGGCTTATTTAAATTGCCTGAAACTTGCTCAGTGCCCTTAAAGAGGTGAGATAGTAATATCGAAAGCCACCAGGCACTGTTTTCACCTGGTAGTTCTAAGGATCCCTCTGTCGCTTCCCCTTTCCAAAATCGTTTAGTTTGGTCAATTCCGAAAACTTCAATGGCTGCTCCTGAGAGATTCTCATGGTTTGGGCCTAGCATTCGCCAATTTGGTGCACTCCAGATGCTGTTGAACTGTGGCTCTCAGCATTGCTGACCATGGGCTGGGGTAGGCTAGTTGGGCCAATTCCCCTTCCTCCAGCTCTACTACAGTGGTACCTCGGGTTACATACACTTCAGGTTAAATACACTTCAGGTTACAGACTCTTCTAACCCAGAAATAGTGCTTCAGGTTAAGAACTTTGCTTCAGGGTAAGAACAGAAATCGTGCTCTGGCGGCGCAGCAGCTGCGGCAGACCCCATTAGCTAAAGTGGTGCTTCAGGTTAAGAACAGACCTCCGGAATGAATTAAGTACTTAACCCGAGGTAGCACTGTATTCGGATGTAATTTTGGTTTGTGTGTGCGCACATGCATGCGCATTTATACTAGAGAGGGAATGCTGAGGTGATATTTTCCTTCTTCAGATGAAGAATGGTTCCAGGAATTGCTGTGAAATATGGTAAAGCCACATGGTAGATCAGAATATGAAATTTCCACACTTCTCCTCCCTAAGGATAGAAGGGTGCCATTGGCAGAATCAACCCAGAATACATATACATCCTATTCAGGCCTTTATCACAAGGCTTTAACATGTGAGGAGGGGGGTGTTTAATGAGTGTGCTAGCTTTGCCCCATTTCCCCCCACATGTTTAAAGGCAACTGTCTGCGGTGGGGGAGCCTCCTATGCTGGTGGAGATTCTTGTACATTTGGTTTTTCAAGGTTCTAAAATGTGTGTGAGCCTGCAGAAGGACAGGAGGCTTACTTGGTGCAAACCATTACCCCTGAACACCTGGAGAGTGATGGGTGTGGAGCTACCACACTCCCTTTCCCCACATGTTTAAGCCTCAGTTTGAATGCCTGAATAGGGCTATGCATATTCTAAAATATGGCATGGAATATGCTCTTCCTAGGTATGCACGTGCCTAGGTTCTATCTCAGAAACTAGGCACATGCACGCATAACATGATTGACCATGACAAAATATAGGTGGAAGCTTGCTTTCAAAACTGCACTTAATATCTACACAGTCCATGTAGCTTTTATTTGTCCAGTAGTTGTTTTGGTTAGATTTTTTAAAAATATATATTCTTTAACTTACATATTCTTCTTAAAAATTGATTTGGCAAAAACAAAAATGAAGTTTAATAATGGCACCATTAAAAGACTAACTGATTCACAAAGTGTTTCATTTCGTTTTTATTTTATTTTATTTTTGGCATCACAAGAATCTTATGTGTATTTTCTGCAATAGACTAGCATGGCTGCCCCTCTGGCGCTTATTTGGCAAGTTAGTTTACCGTGATTCTCTCTCACGTACAGATAAGAGATTTGCATGTAGCCGTGCCCTACTCTATAGCTCATGCATAGAGGAAAAAAATTGCAAATAACCAAAAAGAGAAGCCTAACATCAGGTTTCAGGGTTGCATCACTTCAGCTATTTGCAGATTGAAATGCCAGGATGAAGTTGTATTTGTGCAGCTAAAAATTTTGCTGCACACTTTAAGGTAGTTGGGTGGATTTCCCCTCCCCTTCCTCCCTCTTTTATCATGAAATATTGCATTCTAACCAGTACATTCCACAATTCATCCATTGAACTGGACCAGTTGGTAATTTCTTACTTGCCTTATATTGCTATGCTTTGGACAAACGTAGCCAAGAATCCTAACCAAATGTTAAATCCCTCCAGGATATGAAATTGTAGCCAGGGGGAGCCACAAGCCAAGACAAAATCTGGCCTCCATTGTTCTGTAGTGCCCTGTACTGGAGGGAATATTCAAATATGTAGCGTATTGCTTGTCCTGAAACAACCGTATTCTTTCCTGTGCAAAACTGACTGTGTGTATCAGTGCTTGCCCTTTTGAATAAATCCTTGGGCTTTTGAAAAGTAGCATTTGTTTATGAAAAGAAAAAGAGAGAGGAATGATTGCCTTAACACAGGTAGCATTTACTGCAAGAAATGAGCCTTCTGTTTAGTGTGCAATCTTCCAGCAGCTGTTAACGTTCTTTTCTATGACATTATCAGCTGGATAATAAAGCAAGGGCTGTGTGTATTCTGTGCAAGTGTGGGTTTGCGGTGGAAGCATCCTCTCTGATACTGGGGTCAGAGCCAGGTGTTCTGAGGACCTCGCCTTTTTCTCTCCCCACCCTTCTCTCTTGTTGAAAACCAAATAGTCCACTGGATTGTGAGGGGCAACGGTTGTTGTGGATTTAATACGGCCAGAGAGTGGAGCTTGAGTGCCTTATTTGGCTGTCTCTTAGGTGATGCTTATTCCCTGCAGCCCGGGTCTATAATATGAACCTGTTAGCTTAACTGATCGACAGATATAGAGAACAGCTGGAATGCATATTTTCCAAAAGGAAAAAAAAAATGGCGATTCTGACTGTGTTTCTTCATCCCAGCATCCCTGGGTGTAACTTGCAACCTGCATGGCACCTTGGAGAGCCTTATCTATGAAGTTTGCTACCTCTTCCCAGGGTCCGCAACATTGCAGACTTTATAGCTTTAACAGCAAGCCAGATTTTCTCTTCCCCCGCTCCTACCCAATGAAGAGTTCTGGAGAGCTTCCTTACTGTGATATTTTGGTTGGCCCAATAAAGACATTGCCATACTGTGGAGTTTGTTTGTTTGTTTGTTTTCTTATGGGCCAACATAACACATCTTTTGCTTTTTTGCTTTAAAATGTTTTCATCAACAAGTGCCTGCAGTTAATCAGGTGGCAAATTTACTTTATTTTACTGTAATTTACAAATAATCTCCCAAACTGCAGATGGCAAGCGCCGCCTTAGAAGAACCTTTCCCCATTCACTGTCACACAGGAGCGAATGCCTCTCTTACAAATCACATACCTTGCAGGCATCTTCTAAAAGCAAATGTATGCGTTTTGCTTTGGGCCTATTGCTTTAGCCATACGTAAATGTGATCACTTCATTACTTCACTAATAAAATTTACAGTTGACTGAATATTTCTTTAATCAGGTGGCAGCCTTACCTGTATTCCTTACAGGTAGTATAAGCCAGGAGCTGGGGAACCTGCAGTCCTCCAGATGTCAATGGACAGCAACTCCCATCATCCCCGACTCTTGGCTATCCTGGCTGAGGCTGGTGGTAGTTCGACAACACCTGGAGGCCCAGATATATAAGTCATCATGCTTTGCCATCCCCTGCCTCTTTCCCTCTGTGCCTACTGCTTCTCCAGTCTTTTACAGAAAGAAAAATCCCAAATCCTTCTAAAATACCGTTCTTTGAAGTGTGGTTGACATGTGCAAAGGCAATGAAGTTCTGCAGTATATATTGGCTACAGAATTTAGGTTTGATTTTGTGCAGCATCTAGAGCTGGTTTAGAATACATACAGCCTTGCACAGGGCATTCAGAAGAAGATTGTATTCTGGTACTCTTTCCTGTGTCCTAGCATAGGAAATCATGCATCAGTGGCAGAAACCAATCCATTGTAGAGACAAGAGGTTTTTTTTAAGTTAGCAACAACCTGATGCCGCTTAAAAGTGTCCTTTTTAATGGCAGTCATGTGATGCAAAATCGTTTCTATAAAGATGTGCTGTAAACAAGTGCAATACTTTACATGTCTACTCAGAAGCAAGTCCCTTTTGTTTTCAGCTGGACATGCTCCTGGCTAAGTGTGGATGGCAGCCTTAATTGGTTTAAGAATATACATTTATATAACCTTTTTATATTCTCAAAGTCACCTTGCTTTATGTTACCAGTTTGCAGTTATAATAGGATTTGTGACTGCAATAATCACTTACTTATTTATTTATGTATGTATTTATTAGACCATTTGTTTTATATCACCACAGTACAACATTTAACAGGTACAAACAAGTTTGACTTCTTCACTACCCGTCCCCTTGTTACCTCTTCTTCAGTGGGTCATGTAAGGAGAAAAATTGAACAAAGTTGCAGATGAAACAATTTCACATTACAAGGGGACCATGTTCACTTGCCTCTGAATGGCCTGATCTTTGTAACTGACAAAAAGAGTAAATGATTGTTTTTCCCTCCTGACATTGCTTTGATCAGTCATTTTGATCTTATAATTTATCGACTACTCCATCTGTTGCAGTATTTCTTCATAGATAACTCATTTTTTATCCGTGCTGTATTTGAACTGTCCTGCATGGGGCCCACAGTCTGTAATTTCATCTCCTCCTTCCACAAGAACAAAACAGTAATACTAGAATCAAATCATTATCAGGACATTTTTTGTTTTGTTTTGTCGGTTTCTTACAGAGGGAAAAAGCGAAACTTACTCTTTTACTTTTGCTATCGACTAGTAATCTATATTGATGAACTGCATGTAGAAGACTATTTTAGCATAAATAACTATCAAACTACATTACTAACAAGCCAAAAAAATAAAGCTAATAATTTTTATCATAATGCAGATTCATTTTGTGCCTCTGTTGTCTTAAAATGTAATGAACAGTCATTGTCAGCTTGTTTTACATGGAGAAGATTCGATTCATTACCCACACAAATGCCATTACAAATCCCCCCCCCCCCCCCCGTCTTCAATCATTGGATAGCCAATACTTTCCTAGGGCAGTGAATGACGACTAATGCCTCAGGTAGCCCCCTGCTGCTTTTTGTTCTCCTGAGCACTGTTTTCTCCCAGCTACTTTTTCCTCTTACTTGTCACCCCTATTCTCTTGCTAGTTCATAGTTCCTTCCTTCTTTCCCATTACTCTGCCCCTGAGCTCTTGACTTGCATCATCCAAAAAAGGATGTTGGCAGCAACCCTGGCATATATTTCTGAGGCGCTGCCTTGATCCCAAGGAGTGGCTGGAAAAAGGCACAGGTCAAAGCCATGGCAGTTGTTAAACAACTTCCAATAGCTGAGCTGACTGAGAGCCACACTTGAGAAATGTCCTTGCAAGCCATTTGAGACTCCCAAGCTCGCTCTGGCCATCCTAACAACAACAACAACATATTATTTATACCCCGCCCATCTGGCTGGGTTTCCCCAGCCACTCTGGGCGGCTTCCAACAAAATATTAAAATACAGTTGTCCGTCAAACATCAAAAGCTTCTCCAAATAGGGCTGCCTTCAGATGTCTTCTAAAAGTCTGGTAGTTGTTCTCTTTAACATCTGGGGGGAGGGTGTTCCACAGGGCGGGTGCCACTACCGAGAAGGCCCTCTGCCTGGTTCCCTGTAACTTGGCTTCTCGCAGTGAGGGAACTGCCAGAAGGCCCTCGGCGCTGGACCTCAGTGTCAGGGCAGAACAATGGGGGTGGAGACGCTCCTTCAGGTATACTGGACCGAGGCCATTTAGGGCTTTAAAGGTCAGCACCAACAGTTTGAATTGTGCTCAGAAACATACTGGGAGCCAATGTAGGTCTTTCAAAACCGGTGCTATGTGGTCTCGGCAGCCAATCCCAGTCACCAGTCTAGCTGTTGCATTCTGGATTAGTTGTATTTTCCGGGTCACCTTCAATGGTAGCCCCACATAGAGCGCATTGCAGTAGTCAAAGTGAGAGATAACCAGAGTATGCACCACTCTGGCAAGACAGTCTGCGGGCAGATAGGGTCTCAGCCCGCGTACCAGATGGAGCTGGTAAGCAGCTGCCCTGGACACAGAATTTACCTGCACCTCCATGGACAGCTGCGAGTCCAAAATGACTCCCAGGCTGCGCACTTGGTCCTTCAAGGGCACAGTTACCTCATTCAGGACCAGGGAGTCCTCCACACCTACCCACCTCCTGTCCCCAAAACAGTACTTCTGGCTTGTCAGGATTCAACCTCAATCTGTTAGCTGCCATCCATCCTCCAACCGCCTCCAGGCACTCACACAGGGCCTTCACCGCCTTCACTGGTTCTGATTTAAAAGAGAGGTAGAGCTGGGTATCATCCGCATACTGATGAACACCCAGCCCAAACCCCCTGATGATCTCTCCCAGCGGCTGCATGTAGATGTTGAAAAACATGAGGGAGAGGACAGAACCATGAGGCACCCCACAAGTGAGAGCCCAGGGGTTTGAACACCTCATCCCCCACCACCACTTTCTGAACATGGCCCAGGAGGAAGGAGCAATCTATTGGTTGCTTTAATAATCCATATATAATGTTCTTACTAGGGAAATATAGGAATTTCGGACAAACTGTGGACTTTCTCGATGCCTGTCAAAGCTGAAGCATGGCATTGGAGCACTGCACAGTTGCTAGAATTCTGTCAGCACAGGGTAATTTTATACTACATCTTTCCTAATTTTTCCCACCACTGTTCCACATATGGTCCACCATGTAACTCCTCCTATGAACTGGATGCCAAAGAGCCCGCTGACACACAAACTGGATTGCAAAACTCGTCGTTTGGGTTTGCTGCTTTAGAGTTCTGCTCACAAATACATTTCTAGATCAGAGAGATTTCTCCACCAGCGCTTCATACCTTCCTCAGTATGTTTCCACCCCTTTTCCCACTTCCCACTCCTTCTCTTCCAACAGCTTTTTACTGTGCTTTGATAGCTGACCACTGCTTCTCTTACCTGCCTGTTGCCTTGGGTGAAAAATCATATACAATGTAGATGATGGAGGAAGAAAGCTTCATTCGCCACTCGGAGTCCTTGTAACATTTCATGTGAGTGTTATCTTTCAAGATCATCAGTCTAGTGGTATCACCATGGCTGATTCCAGGTTGCAGCCTCCATACCATTGTTGATGTCTGCCTCTGGCTCACCACAATCCTAGACGCTGATTTTCAGCGGCTGGCTGCAGTGGTGCCTCATGCCCATGGGGACTGGTAGGGCAGAAGGAAGGGAGTCCATCAGTAGGTGGTGCCAGAGCCAATGACAGGTGGAGCCAACTAATTCTGGTTTTGTTCCCATCCTCCTCCCTGCTGAGGGAGAGCAAAATTGAGATGGAGGAGGAAGGGTCAGGGCCACCTCAGTGTGCTGGCTGTAAGTAAGAAGGCAGGTTGAAATTTCCATTCCACCTTAAGAAGCAGACGTGTGGAACTGTTGCGTGTCACATGTCTGTTTACATTCCAGCACAGCTTGCTGGGAACTTCCATTGTGTGTATAGCTTTTGCTTTTCCCGTTCTCACTGAGAAAGACGAAGAGAGAGACGACATGCTTCTTTGTCCTGATTTATGATTAAAAAATCTGTAGTTGTTGTATGCTTTCACAAGCCTCATGCCTATTCTGTGTGCACAGTACGATCTGCTGATAGTGTGCCCTGGCTTTGAAGCCTGGGTCCCTGATTTACATCGGAGCAGAGGCCGATGGTCTTCACAGCGGGATGACTGGAAGGTGACGGCCCAGCTGGGGCTAACCAGCTGGCCTCCCAGCCCTCTGCATGTCGACAAGCAGGTAGGTGTGGGCTGACTGAAGGCCGACTAAGGTTGGTGGGGTGGTGCGCCACTCACCTTAAATGACCAGCCTCCACACTGACATATTGTCTCACACCTAGTCTGCAGACAATAGGTGTCTGGGATGGGGGGAATTCCTAATATTATTTTGCATCTTGTTGAGATCTTCTTTGGAGCATGTTAGGCATTTTGCACATGAAGCTTTGTCTTTAATTGCTGGAGAGAAGATGCACATTTTTTCCATGCGTCAGTGCAAAAGCAGACCACAATGTGCTAAAGTGGCAGTAAGTTGGGATATTATATGCAAGCCGAGGGTTGTACCAGATAAAAATAACACAGAATACCTCTAAAAGCCAACCACCAAGGGCCCAAGTGTATTGGTTGTTGCATACCCTAGAAACAACTAAATTGCTCTCATTGCAGAATGCATCCAGGAAAAAAAATTATCTACCTCTGAAGTACATTAGGAGAAATCTCACCGTAGCAAAGACTGCAGTACAAGAATTAATAATGGCTGGCAAACCTCTGCATTATTAACAACACGTTCAGGAGAGAAATGATGGGAGCACATTGCTGCTTTCCTTCTTTTAGCACACAGCTCTATTGAAGTGATGCAGGTACCCTTAAAAAAAAAAGATTCTCTCTCACACACACCTCTATTGTGGAGCGACAGCTGCTTTGTAGCACGAAACACAGATCCACCTAGTGCCTGTCTTAAGAAAATAGATCACACTGCAGTGCAACCCAAGCAAAGTAAACTGCGGCACATTCTCATCTCTGGGGAGAGAAGGGAAATTGCATGCCGGCTCACACATGGTCCCTGCTGCAAGAGCAGCTCTTGATGGAAACAGGGAAAGGCACCTCATCAACAATTTATCAGAAACCCAAAAGGCAGCCAAGTTCTGCATTTTGGACTGTTTCTTTCCCCCCTTTCCGTTCAGTCAGTTGATGCTGCAAGTTTGCTGGAGTTGAATCAAGAGACACAATGAAAGCTACACTTGGACAGCAGCTGCTGTTTAACCCACCAACCCATTTTGGTATGCACATTGTGTTGAAAGGTATGTGATTGTTGGCATATTGTATTAAAGGTATGAAATTGTTATCTGCTGAAAAGCAACATGCATATTAGGACACTGATGGTTTTAAGAATCTGCATCTTCGAGGAATAAGATGTGCATCTATGTTTCAGCTGCGTCTTTTTAAAATGGCGGGCATACATTCCATGGCAGCCTTTCCGCATTGTACACTTGTCAGTATCTAAAATACACTACAGCAATAAATATTTCACAATGCAGAGAGGGTCTGGGTAGTCTGCAGCCGTTTCTGCCATTCTCCAGACATGGCACAAACCCCAAGGAAATGCTTATTCAAAACAATTCTGCCCTGCTTTTTTCTTTTTAGAAAAAGTTCAAGTGGGTGGCGCTGTGGGCTAAACCACAGAGCCAAGGGCTTGCTGATCAGAAGGTCAGCAGTTCAAATCCCCATGACGAGGTGAGCTCCCGTTGCTCGGTCCCTGCTCCTGCCAACCTAGCAGTTCGAAAGCACGTCAATGTTCAAGTAGATAAATGGGTACCACTCTGGCAGGAAGATAAACGGCGTTTCCATGTGCTGCTCTGGTTCGCCAGAAGCGGCTTAGTCATGCTGGCCACATAACCCGGAAGCTGTACGCCCGCTTCCTCGGCCAATAAAGCGAGATGAGCGCCACAACCCAGAGTCGTCCACGACTAGACCTAATAGTCAGGGGTCCCTTTATCACTTTACCTTTACCATTCAAGCCAGCTCAGAACAGGAACCATAAAATGCATCAACATGCCTAGTACTGCACTGTGAATGAAGCAAACATAGGAATCTACAAAGACACAAATGTGTCTCAAATGTGCTGTGGTGTTCATACCAGCAGGAGGATCCTCAGTTCAGACCTCAGCATCTCCAAGTAGGGTTCAGAGAGACTTCCTTCTGAAATCCTAGAGAGCCACAATCTGTGCAGACAAGACTGAGCTACATGGACTGCTACATCTCACTCTTTACAGTGCATCTTCCTATGTTCTGGATGTGCTGATTATTGTTGTCATTAGCATCCATCCATCTCGAGAGACCAGTGTCCCTCCAGGGCTGAAGTCAAACCTCTGTGTTGCCAGCCCCAAAGTGTTCTCTCTGGGGTGCAAGCCTGGGCAGCGCGTATGGAGGTCCTGGGCTGCCCAGATGACAAGAAACACCCCAACTTGGGTAACATGTTTGTTCATTATTACAATAGAATACTGAAGTATTCCAAGTATTCCTGCTTTGAATTGGATAGAAATAATTCAAAAGCAGCTTGCAAATTACAGACCTTATTGAAACATAAAAATCAATGTGCAAAACAATAAATAGTAGGAGACGGCATAAAAATATGAAACGCTATAATAAAACTTAAAGGCAACAGCGAAAATCAATCAAATCAATTATAATGAATATACATGTGGAAATAATTTCAGATCTTGAAAGACCTTAATGGTAAGTTCAGGCATTTGTTTGTTTTGAGTATCCAAAGAGCTCACACCAGATTTAAACATGACACTGCCAGACATGAAGGAAAATGAGTATATACAGCATTCCACCTGGCTGGCTTTGCCTTCATCCTCATACATACAACATTAGCAGAAACTGGGTAAAAGCAATGGGAGCTCACCCCGTCGTGCGGATTCAAACATGACCTGGAAGCTGCCTACAGGCAAACGCTGGCTCCCTCAGCCTGAAAGCACACCCCTTAATCAAATTCGACCGAACTAAACCATCCAGGGGTCCTATACCTTACCTTTACAACATTAGCACACCAACATACACAGTACCCACCTAGATAATCTCTCTTTTGTGTGCCACCACTAAGGCAAGCTGGTTTGAAAAAGCTATTGGCCACATAGAGTTTGATCCAATCTTAGTCATGCTTAAATGCAGTGAAATCAATGGGGCATTACTATTACAACTACTACAAGTGAATCCGAAAAATTTAAAAGCATAAAGCATAACATGAAAACACAATACTTTACCAAAATTTGTACATGTGCAAATTAAAAGGATGGCTATGTTTTGATTTGTGTGTTTTAGAAAGTGAGAATGAGGTAGATTCACCTTTAAACATCAACTGAACCAGATTTCTCCCCCATCCATAGTACAGACAGACACAGGCATATTCTCACCATCTTCTGATTAGCATTGATTTTGCCTAAAAAGAATGTGAGGCTGATTTGGAGATTCCTACTTAGGGTGAATGTCAGAGAATGTTTGAGGGGAAACTATGGGGAGTTTTGATAATGCCAATGACATTTCTCACAGGGATTGCATTCAGCCCTGGTTCTAATATACATTTGGAGGCTATAATTAAAAAGACTGAGTCATCTGCTAAAACACCGTCAGCTCAACATCACAAATCTGTTTATTACCAATGTGAGTGTTGATTAAATATATTTTAAAGATACAAGGAGTCTGTACTCTTTCTCCTTGGGACGCAGCCAAAGAAAATGTTATTAATGAGAATTTCTTAGTTTTGTTTTCTATAAATAGATACAGTTTTTCTCTTATGAACCTATTATAAAAATACTAGGCTCCATGGTCAGTTTTGTCCCACCATTGTAGAATTTTCCAGCAGCGGTTATTTGACTTCTGAGAGGCTAGGGAAAGGTGAGGTGAGAGGAATGAATGGAAGAGATGGTATTGTCAACTTTTGCAGATACATTGACTGCACATTTATTTTAAAGTCTGAATCTCAAAATAACTATGAATTGCCTTGGAGACCTCAGTTCTGTTTGCAACAATTTAGAAGGATCCTGCTTTGCTTTTGGCAAGTCCTATTTCCAAATCAGACTGATTTTGTCATCCAAATTTAATCCACACACTCCTTTTTTATAGCTCCTAGTTTTCTGAATGTCCCACACAACATTTGGATAAATATATGTACCACTGTAAACAGTGAGAAGTAAACACCCTTCTATGTTCCAATTCACATTGCTGTGTCTTACTAAGACACCTTTACCTATGAATGTCTTAAATCAAGTAGATGTTAGCAAGAGTGTTGTGAAAATAAATGGTATTGGTGGCTGAGATGTTACAGTTATGCCATCAGGTGCTTTCTTCCAGTTTTGAGGATAAAGAGAATTGTGAGCTTCTTGCAAAAGTAGGCAGAGCAATTCTGCATTATTATTTGCATCTTTGCCCTGCTCCCCATAAATGCTAAAAGAAAGGGGGGAAATTGGTTGCTGATTGTAAAATAAGGTGCCACCTGCCTTTCAAGAAATGCTAGAAAATTAAAGAAAGTGATCAAGCAGAACAAGAAGCAGGTTATCCTCTTTGTTTGGATTCAACTGGACACCATTTTGAATCAAGATGGCGAACTGAACTTTTCAAAACTGCACTGGTTTTCACCACGGTTTTCAAAATGGCACAGATTTTGGGGTTTCCTCACCTGAATTTCCAAGCGGTGCAGGGTATAAGACTTCTGGTAGAAAATGATCCATCACTATGCCTTGCATATAGAAGAAGCCTGGTTTGGTCCCAGGGATCTGTGCTTAAGGGTCTCAAGTGGTGATGGCAAAGAAGCTGCATGAGACCCTGGAGAGCTAGTGGTAGTCCGAGTAGGCCAGAGGACAGGGAATCTGTGGTGCTCCTGATGTTGTTGGAACAACCCCCACCATTACTGGCCCTTGACTACCCTGGCTGGGGCTGATAGGAGTTTGGAGTCTAATGACATTTGGAGGACCACAGATGTGACCTTCTGCAACACAGACATATACCTGTCATGATAGGCATTTTTCTAAGAGGAGAGAGAGAAGGGTGGGAGAGAGGGAGATTTCAGGGGCTAAATATTTTGTCTGCTGGAGAGAGAAAAATGTGGGCAGCACTATAAATTAAACGGGTGAGCCATGTATCTGAGGATGGGAGGGCGGAGCCAATTTCTTCATTCCCCGCCCCCTTTCCCTATGATGAGACATATTTTTGAGGCCTGTCTGATGCTAACATAAGAATTTTAGAATGGAAGGGGCTGCAGAGAGCTTATGGGAAAGTGGGAGCCTAAATGTAGCTTTCCACTGTGATTACTGACAATTTGCAGTCTGGATTCCTGATGAAGGTGGAGGTTTCTTGGCAGTGGAGTTCTGCAGAGCTGTTGCAGACCAGAAGCCATTGATCTAAGATCCATACCAAACGGAGCCAAGAGGGACTGCTGGAAATAATTATAAGCCGACAATGTGGCTTTCTTGGGGAGGGTGAAGCACTCCTAATCATCGAGAAAGGAATCATCACCAAGGATGTTTTAGGTCATTTCCATCCGAGTTATTGCAAGTGAAATACAAAAGGAAGGAATGATTGATTTTGCAAATGTGTTCTTGGGGGCAGGGTGGAGTGAAGCGCTGGCAGTTCAAACTGGAAGATGTTATTATCTATGCTCAGTCAGAAGAGCGAAATATTTTTGTTTCAAAGCGCGCAGGTGCCTTAGAAAAGGGACTCACGCTGCATGTTTTATTCAGGTAGAGTCGAGACAAAAGAAAAAACTGATGTTCAGGCTTTGGGTTCAAAATGTGAATACCTGTGGCCACATATAAGCTAACACATAAAAGGGGACATGTTTATTTGAACCTTTTCATGAAATGCTAGCAGTTGCTTGGGTGGACAGTTATGTATTATCTCCCAAGTCCTGTGTGGCTGTGAATAATGGACTTTGGGATGCCAGCAGTATTCTCCCCCCTCTCCCCTTGGAGTAATGCTGGCAGGTTCTATAGTTTTATTTAGGTGTGTGAGAGAAGAGCAGGGATGCCTCATTCAATATGGCACATGACACCTGCAATCTTTATAAATATATGTATCCTACATACTAATATTAAAGTAATTTTCCAAGTATGGGTCCTTATGAAGCCCAAAGAAGGAGGTATCGGCAAGCTATGGGGAACCTGAGGTCTTGTGTGCCTGCGCAGACACACACACACACACACCTTTAAAGCTAATGTGGGTGGGGGACGCGGGTGGCGCTGTGGGCTAAACCACAGAGCCTAGGGCTTGCCGATCGGAAGGTCGGCGGTTCAAATCCCCGCGACGGGGTGAGCTCCCGTTGCTCGGTCCCAGCTCCTGCCAACCTAGCAGTTCGAAGCACGTCAAAGTGCAAGTAGATAAATAGGTACCGCTCTGGCGGGAAGGTAAACGGCCTTTCCGTGCACTGCTCTGGTTCGCCAGAAGCGGCTTAGTCATGCTGGCCACATGAGCCGGAAGCTGTACGCCGGCTCCCTCGGCCAATAAAGCGAGATGAGCGCCGCAACCCCAGAGTCGGTCACAACTGGACCTAATGGTCAGGGGTCCCTTTACCTTTACCTTTACCTAATGGAGGTGGGGACAAATAAAACCCCATGCTGACTGAGCATGCTCAATGGGCATGGAATGCTGATTGGTTGTAGGGGAAAAGATGACTGGGGTAGGGGGAAGGAACATGCTAAAGGACAGTGTGATCGGCTGGCTGGCAACCTAAACAGGAGCACTCCCCCCACACAATCTCCTGCCTAATAATTGTCACTCTTAAGTGTTTTAAATTCCTTAATCTAACTACTGATCAGCTGAACACAGCAGCTCCGTTATAAGCCTCTTCCTTATAAATTGTTGACTATTTTGGAAAAAAGAAAGTAATCTGATGGTTGATCTTTAAAATAAATCTCATAACGAGAAAGCAAAGCAGCCCATACATTCACTAGCGTCACACTGTAAAAGCTTCAGCAATACCTGCTAAATAAGAAATCCTCTGTATGCCACCTGGAGAACACAAATCAAACACAAAATACAGTGCAGGCCAAAGCTGCCAACAGGAAACGTGACTGGAACAATCAAATGGCAAATCCCTCTGCAATGGCAGGTGTGCTATGTTGCAAAATGCCGCGGGAAATCCAATAGCGAATGTTCTTGAGGCTCTATGTTTTCTGTGTGCCATGTGGGATGCCAAACGTTATTAGTAATTGTTTCAGTGACCTGGGTTTCACGAATCTGAGCCACTTTTTCTGCCCAAATGTAATCAGACATGCTGAGCACCCCCTCTTCCCCTGTGTACACACATGCTCCCTGGACCACACCAGTATTGAGGCAAGTGGTTTGACGTAGTCACAGAGCCAGCTTCCCAACATAGGTGTTGCTGCTGTTTACCTGGATGGGGCTTCCCATTGGTGCAAACCATCCTTATCAAAATCAGTAACAGCCATTCTGGTGTTGGTAGTGCAGCTCTGCCCTGCCACCGACACCACAAGTGGACCACACACACCCCACTTTGAATTGCTTCTTGTGGCTGCTGCCTCCACATTAGAAACTATTCACATGCAGCACCTTCTTGGCACCTTGTTTTGACCGGACCAGTCATGGTCTCCCTGTGACTCCCCCCCTCCCCCATAAACACAAGCATTTCTGGGTTATTTAGAGCTTGCCTGCAGAAAGTAGAGGCGTGTGCTGTCGATCCAGGATGATTCAAAATTATTCAACGTCATCATTAAATATGCATAAACCTAAGTGCTAGGAAGATGCAAATTACTGCTGAAGCATTTCCAGTTACACCTTAAATCAAAGCCCAAGTGGATTGGACTCATCAGAACGCCTATATTTTGACTTCCTAATTTGCTGACTGTTAAAAGAAATTGGCTTAAACTCTCCTTTGCTTTCTGTCTGTTAGGCTTCCCCACAAACAAACATTTCCAATCCCTTGATCACAGTGAGTTCATGTATTGGGTCTGTGTGCACTGAAGCCTCTCTATGCCTGTAGTGGCTCCCTCTGACTCAAAGGCCCCTACAGGCAAAAGGAGACTCCCAGTCCTGGTCCTTCCTTTTGGCAAGAGGAGATTGACTGACACCATCATTCACTCACCCTCACAGCAACCTCTCGCTTTTGCTGCTACAAGGATGGAAATAACTGCCCTACCTTCCTGATCTTCCTTGTACTGTTGCCGGTCATGGGGGAACAGAAGAGCAGGATTCCATGTGATCCTCACAAGAGGCCTGTGAGATAAGAGTATAAGAAGAGCATCTAGTCCATCCTGTTCTTGCAGTGCCAATGGGAAGCCCACAAGCAGAATCTGAGCACAACAGCACTCTCTCCACCTGTGGTTCCCAGCATTCAGTGGTACACTGCTTCCCATAACAGAGGCAATACACAGGCCTAATGACTAGCAGTAATTGATAGCCACTTAATCACACTGGCTGTCTTGACAATATCTATTACCAGGCCAATGTCCCATTAACAATATTTCATGCAAGCTATCGTTTTAGCCAGTGCTTTTTTTTCTTTTTAAAAAAATGTTTAGGGGTAATCTCATTCCATCTGAGACTCAGGAAACACTGTGACAGGAAATGAGGCTGCCATCGTGGGTAGCAACGGAACTGATGAATCTCCCATTAGATTCACAAAATGTTTAGGGGTATGCATCCCCCTGCATCCCCCCAGAAAAAGCACTCATTTTAGCCATTGGAATTTAGAACAAATGTTGAATTAAATGCTATGCATTGTAGAATGCCCTCCTGTCAGATGTCAGGGAAATAAACAACTACAATGGTACCTTGGGTTAAGAACTTAATTCGTTCTGGAGGTCCATTCTTAACCTGAAACTATTCTTAACCTGAAGAAAGAAAGCCTACACCTGTCTCTTCCTTTCTCTTCAGATTTTTACCGTGTTTATTCAGCTTTCCTCAGCAAAGTGTTAGAAGGATTTACTTTCTCTCTGGACTCTGCCTTATTTAAGCGTCTGTGCTGACAAGGGGTGCTTTCCTTCCCCATCACCGCCACAACACTTCCTAAAGAGAAGCCCTGATGTTGACCAACTGCAATCTCCTCTTGATGGGCTATTCCATTTGGCTCTGAAATTCAGAAGCAATTTTATGCAGGAGCGCAGAGAATCACCGATCAGCCGTGCCAACAAAGAGGAAGATGCTGGATTGATTTTTGCTTGCTCTAGTGTATCCCTTTTAAAGGTGGTGTGAAACTCAGCTGAGTGGGATCGATACATTTAAGAGCAACCTTTTCAAGCTGACTTATAGCCAGCCAGCAAAGGGGGTGGAGGTTGTTTACTTTAGTACCCTGCCGGATGGCCAAGCAGCCAAAGGAATTCTGATTATATTTTAATATAAAGAGTGGTGCTCTATAAGATAGTGTAAAAAGAGATGAGAAGAAGAAGAAGAAGAAGAAGAAGAAGAAGAAGAAGAAGAGGAGGAGGAGTTGGGATTTGATATCCTGCTTTATCACTACCCGAAGGAGTCTCAAAGTGGCTAACATTCTCCTTTCCCTTCCTCCCCCACAACAAACACTCTGTGAGGTGAGTGGGGCTGAGAAACTTCAGAGAAGTGTGACTAGCCCAAGGTCACCCAGCAGCTGCATGTGGAAGAGCGGAGACACGAACCCGGTTCACCAGATTACGAGTCTACCACTCCTAACCACTACACCACACTGGCTCCCATAAGCATTATGGCTTCAGTCCTAACCACTGCAAGTGGTGATGCACTTGTAGGACTGGGCTGGCCAGTGTCCCCCCCCCTCCCCACACACTGTGGCCCCCTTCCCAAAAGTTGTTGTGGGGGACTGTCAGACTCTCCACTTCAATATTATATATATATATTTCTACCCCGTCCATCTGACTAGGTTGCCCCAAGCACTCTGTGCGGCTTCCAGCATATACAAAAACATAATAAAACATTCAACATTAAAAACTTCCCTGTACAGGGCTGCCTTCAGATTTCTTCTGAAGGTTACATAGTTACTTATATCCTCGACATCCATGGGGCAGACGCTGCTACCAAGAAGGCCCTCTGCATGGTTCCCTGTAACCAACTACACATCAGTTATGGTAATTGATTAACTTTGCTCCAAGAAAGAAAAAAGTTGTTTGATTGGAATAAGTAGAGCTGTACTAGCATACAGATTTTAGGGCTATCATCTGTCTATAGGATGAGGAATACAATCCAAAGTTTTTTGGAGGCAGATATTACTGGTCAGCAACTTGTTTCCTAGATCAGAATGTAAATATGGGCTCCCCTCTCTTATTTGATCGATACAGAGGTGTATGATTATGCTTGAACAGATGACAAAAACCAAAAGGCTGTTTGATGTTTGGAGAGAATGGGAAGCATTGTTTCAGACATTCCTGAATGGTGTGGCAAAGATTAATGTTAGTGTTTTAGCATGGTGTTGATGTGTTTCTAGAGGGTATAGAAAGTATTGTGAAATGTCTCGGCAGCACGTCTTATTTCCAAGGTTTTGCAATTCAGTACCTGTGATAAATCAGAATCACAAATGATGTATGCCTAGGGCGGTACAAAAGCATTTTTGAAAGTAGCCCTTAACTGCCTTTACTGCTGAGGTTGCATCGATAATCCTGAACCATAAATCTGTGTAACGTGGTCGCAGGAGAAGCAATTTCCTTACAGCACTGTGCGTTGGCATCGGTCAACTTGAACACTTAAGAGAGTTCATGGTGTTACCACCACTGCATTTTCTGGAATAGGTTCCCAAGGTTATGTGCGAGTCCAACAGCAGAAACATCAAAAACTCTCTATCATGAATTATGATTTAAAGTCCTCAGAATGCACAGAGCGCCACATGCAATTTTGATGAAACAGTGTGATACTGGCTGATGCAGTGATGCTACTAAAAGGTAGTGTTTGCGGGAAGATCTTGCATTTGTCTTGAGTTCGTTGAAGAGAAGACCCTTATTGAAATCATTGTTGGCCAAGGAAAATGCATTTTCTGCAAATTCTACCATGTGTCCTTGTCAACACATGTATAACAATATACACATACACCCGATTCCTTGTTTTCAGACCTTTAAGCAATAGTCACATTGTGCCATAGGAAAACTAGGTCTACCATAAGGGACAAGCCAGAGCTCAGAATGATCAAATATGTGGTTTATTACAGAAATGGGCCATTTTCATTATGGAAAATATTGATTTTCATTACGGAAATAGTCCGTTGTGACTGGCAATTATTTGGTTAAAGTTGTAGAGGGAGTTAGGGAGTAAGAGAGAGAGGGAGAGAGAGAACAGTAAGTAATCTGTACAGAAGGGCTGAGGAGGGAGGAACCAGGTGCCAAATTAGGAGAGGGAAAGATAATAGAAGCTAGATTGACATGTGGAGAGCCAAACTGAGTTAAAGAGAGGGGCTGGGATCAAAATAATGAGGGGGGACGAAACGAAACAAACCCAGAGCACAGATACCAACTTTTCTGGGCCAACGGACACATTTCTGAGAAAGTGCAATTGTCATCAATCACTAAATGGCTCCTGTGAGGATGTGGCATAACACCAAAGGGTTGTTGCACCTAAAAGAGCAGAAAAAGAGAGAGGGCCACAAAAATTTCCCCAACAGCCACCACCCCAATGAAAGGAGCAAAGGCCCCAACACCAGTCATCATTGCTCACTTCTCTTCAGTTCAGAGGTGGATCCATAGCTGTCAACTTTTCCCTTTGCTTGCAAGGAACCCTATTCAGAATAAGGGAATTTCCCTTAAAAATAGGAAAATGTTGACAGCTATGGGTGGATCCAATGAAATATGGCCATGTTTAAGGGGGCATTTTCACTGTGGGAGAGGCTGAGCCAATGCAGACAGAAATTGGGCGGGAGGAGCAAAAAATAATAATGCATGTGCCCAGATAACTTGATTGCATTCAGAAAGGGGCAGTGAAGGCGGCATCTACCTATTCTGGAGGTCTCCTATTTGTGGTTCGAGGACCCGACCCCCGCAATGTGGGAATGAATACACAAGGACACGTGATATAAGGTTTATGGGCAAGAAAAGGCCACAACTTTATTGATTACAGCAGTGAAAAGGTATTGGCTTAGGCATTGGATGTCCAAAACAGGGGGGTTTATTCACCAGTAGGTGGAGCCTGTTGATGCTAATCCAACTATAGGCTCTCCCCTGATGTCACCGAGGGTCGTGCCATGGCCTCCCGCCAAGCAGGCATCGGACAGAATACATGAGCGCCAGATTCCTTTAACGGAATACCCAAAAATTGAAGGCATAGGCGATGGCCACACCTAGCCCTTCGATACACCACAACACATTATTCCAATGCCTAACCTACCCACCAATACCACGAAAGTTGTGACGATTGCTACGAGGTAGGCGAAAAAACCAAAAAGCCTAATGCCAAATGGAAAAATTCCTACCAGGCCCCCCCCCCCCCCAGACAACCAGGGCGACCAACCTAAGGTCCATAGCAAGGCCAAGGAAAAACTTAGACCCTGAGCTAAAAGGGAGTGGAGGGTGGGTGACTCGCGACGGGACAACGAAGAGTGAGGCCGAAGAGGGGCTGGCACTGCAGCATATAGGCTGCTGTACACGCCCCCTCGGCAGCACCTGGTTGGGTGCCTGCCGATGGGCGTGGGCGCCAGCCAGGTGAGAGGGGAAGGCAGGGGGCTAACGCCCCCTGCTAGGGGCGGTGCTCGGGCTCCCGCCCACAAACACTCTCCTCTCTTCCAGGGAGGAGAGTCTTTCTTGGACAGAAAGTGACAGTCACTCCTATAATCCATGTTAATGGAGGGCAGTCACCTCCAATACAGGGAGAGTAATACTGGCCTACTTTCTAGGGTTTCTTTAAGAATTCTCCAAGATAACTGATAGCTAATAGCTATCTGCAGGGCGGCTGCCATGAAACAGGCCTGCATTTCATTGTCCTCTGTTTGGTGATTCATTTCCTCTTTGGGGGCAATCCATCAGGAGAAATGCCCAGCTGTAGAACAGAAGGAGTTGGGTGAAGCAGGGATGCTGACCTGACAGCTGAATAAAAGCAGCAGCAGCAGCAAATGCTGAGGGTGCAAGGTTGAGATCACACGTGGCATCTTGAAGAGGAAAAGAATCCAAATAAACCATCCCTAGATGTTGTCTTTATTATACAGATTTGCTTTATATTTAACAGAAAAGGAATTTACACACACACACGCAGAGAGAGAGAGAGAGAGAGAGAGAGAGAGAGAGAGAGAGAGATGATGATGATGATGATGATGGTGATGATGATGAATTAGATTTATATTCCACACCTTCCTCCAAAGAAGGCCAGGGTGACAAAATATACATATATATATATGTATAAACACATATATACACACACATGTAACTATTTGTAAGAGGACACCTCTAGGTTGGGAATGTGCCAGTCTTTAATGACACATAAGTGGTGCTATTTTACTTTTCCCATCAATGTTGTAGGTACTGTTCAAGCATTTTATTTTTTATTGATATTCTACCTTTGTGATAGCTCGCGGCCACACAAATAAATTTCACTCCTGCCATTACTAACTAATATTATTTCAGTTTTTACCGGGGAAACCCAAATAATAGAATACAGGACAGCATTCTTTATATTGCCTACCCATATAAATATATTTACAGTGGTACCTCGGGTTAAGTACTTAATTCGTTCCGGAGGTCCGTTCTTAACCTGAAACTGTTCTTAACCTGAAACACCACTTTAGCTAATGGGGCCTCCTGCTGCCACTGTACTGCCGGAGCACAATTTCTGTTCTCATCCTGAAGCAAAGTTCTTAACCCAAGGTATTATTTCTGGGTTAGTGGAGTCTGTAACCTGAAGCGTATGTAACCTGAAGCATATGTAACCTGAGGTACCACTGTATTAATTTTGGATTAGAGCAGACTCTGAGGGGTCTCTCTCACAAATGTAACTGACCTCACATTCCAAATGCAATAGAATAAGAACAGTACACTAACTCACAACTTGCACTGAGGTTATGTTCTGGGGATGCTTCACATACACAAAAATGTGTGTCATTAAACCACCCCCTTGGACCCATCCCTGCACAAGACATATTACCTGCCAGAGGCAGTGGGCCAAATGGGTTGCAAACCCACCCCCCTTAAATGTTTGCTGTTTCGCATACTAGGCTCTGGGAGACTCTAGAAAGATCTTTTGGGGCCATTCGAGATCTCACGAGAGCCTCCCAGAGCCCAGTAAGCAAGTCTGAGTGCTTGAAAGCTATTTCTGCACCAGAAAAACCCTGTACAAAAGAGCTTTTAAGCTCTCCGCCTTCCATGCATTTAATTTGTGCAATTTTAACCAGCCAGTCTCACACCCACCAACATTCTTATGACTGGATCCAGGACATCTAAATGCTGGGGGGAGGGCTGTTTCCACAAACACGATGGGCTTTGAGGCGTAGGGAGCAGCAGGAGGGGTGCCGAGTCTGAGGCAGGCAAGGGCCCACAGCCCAGCTCCCTAGCTGGCCAGGTGGGGCTCACTAGCTCTGGGAGGAGGTGTGTGATTCTTCAGCTGCAGTGGGCTTGGAACAGGTGAGGGTCACCTGCCTCGTCAAGCCCAGAAGCTGCAAATAGCATGCAAAGTATAACAAGGAAGCAGAGCTGAGGTGTTGTGTCTGCTCAACTGCCCATGTTGATGTACTTTGGCTTGGATGCTTCTGGTCCTCTACAGGACTGTCCTTCAGGTTTGACAGGATCCTGACTGCTGGACCTCAGACCTGACTACTTGGCTGGACCCTGGGCTGCATTTCCTGACCTTTAGACTTTGCTTGTGTGGATTGACCCTTGGACTTTGGACTTTGCATATTGGCCCCAGGTAAGCTAGGGGTTTAGGACACCCAGAGTGACACTGTGTTTGGTCCTTTGTGGGAAATTAAAGCAGCAACTCCCAGCCATCCTGCTGTCTCCACTGCCAGGTAAGACCAAAGGAGCCCATTAAAATAAGAAGGGGTCCACCAATGAGAACTCCCCCCCCCCCGCAAGCCTTCCCAAATCTGGAGCTGGCCCTGACTGAAGAAATGGGGCCCAAATAGTATCGTGGCACTGGGAGGGGAGTATTCATTATGCCAGGGCAGCAACTCTTAGGGCTGGGATGTAGGCCTGAAATGGCCATGAGAAAGCAGTGCATTTAACGGATCAGAATTCCCCTAAGTCCAAGTAAGACAATGATGTGATCAATCCTTTCCTGCTAACTCAGCATCTTCATGCTGTCAAGCCATCTGCTGCCAAGTCATGGCATTTGTATCGGACTTGGGGAGAAAAGATTTCAGCCACAATTCTGTATATGCCAGGCATGAGGATCCTGTGGCCTTTGGGGGCAGGAGAATCCTCAGCTGCACTGCTCCCATGAGATAACTGACCAACGTGACTACTTGGTGAAGAGTACAGTGCTCTTTTTTGGAGGGGGGTACTCAAGGTACTCCTTTTGTTGTTAAAGTGTGGCACTTACTGTAACCATGGTGAGTAAAGAAAAAGGTGCCCCTGACCATTAGGTCCAGTCGCGGACGACTCTGGGGTTGCGGTGCTCATCTCACTCTATAGGCTGAGGGAGCTGGCATTTGTCCGGAGACAGCTTCCGGGTCAGTATGACTAAGCCGCTTCTGGAAATGCCGTTTACCTTCCCGTCAGAGCAGTACCTATTTATCTATTTGCACTTTGACATGCTTTCGAACTGCTAGATTGGCAGGAGCAGGGACCAAGCAATGGGAGCTCACCCCGTCGTGGGGATTTGAACCGCCAACCTTCTGATCGGCAAGCCCTAGGCTTTGTGGTTTAGACCACAGCGCCACCCACGTCCCTAACCATAGAAGAAAAAACACTGGTTAGAAAGTCTGCAAGTAAATAAATGAAATACTAACAAAGCTTCACACATGGTATTGCTTTGTGAAAAGCAAGACACAGCAGAATGGTTTGGGACAGCATCAAGGGACTCTTGGGGAAGCGAGGAACAGAGCACAAACCATGGATTGGTTCTATGCTCATTTCGAAAGCATGATTAACACAAACCATGGTTTGTAGCATATCTGAATTGAACCAAGGCGTGCATAGCAAGATGGGGAAGCTGTGGTCCTCTGGACTCCAACTCCATCAACCCCAATGAGCAGGGATGCTGCAAGTTGTAGTCCAGCAATAGCTGGAGGCCCATCCTTCCACTACAACATTACTTCATTTCCTCCTAGAACTTCACGTGATCAACCTGCCACTGTAGGGAAGTTGACAGCCAATCTCAGCTTAGTTTGCCAATTCAGATGTCATGCCAGATCACAGTAAAACCTTGGCAAACCATGGTTTGGCATGATGTCCAAACTGGACTGTAGCTGGAAGTATTTGAATAAGCAAGCATGAGGTCAGAATGCAAGACTTTTCTCAAAACAATGAAGGCATTTGTCTACGCATTTTCCAGTAAACACCAAACAATTTCAGTAATTGATCTTCTGTCTAACTGATCACAAAGGAATGTGGTTGCTTTAGTTGAGATTCCTGTATTGCAGAGGGTTGGACTAGATTCTATGAGGTGTGTTTGGTTCTCTGAACTACCTGGCTGATATATGTATATATAGTATTATTATTATTCAACAGCACCAATTGTAACATGCAGTGCAGCCATATACATTCAGACTAAAACCAAGAGCAGACTAAAAGTATATTGATATTCACCAGGGTATTACATTTCCTAACTGATGGTGATATTCTGTAGCCATAAACAAGGGCAGAGTTGGGCAGCTTCTGGAAGGTGGGAGACGTGTGAGCCACTTAACACTTGTTCTGTTTCTGCTGTTTTGCTAGGCCACAGTCTTCTTTAACTCATTTACTCAAAACGGGGGCAGGCTGAAGCCTATGAGGGAGTTCCACCGTTAAGTGGTTTGAGGACTGCAGCCAAAGCATCTCTCTCTTACCACAAATTACATACCATCCTTTGCAGTATAAGCAAGTGTGATTCAGAAGAGACAATCGCATTGTGCGACACACACACACACCTCATTCCAACCTCCCCCCCCCCCCCCCGGTTGTCAGGAAACATTTTGTTTTCCAGAGCAGGAGATGGGAACTCTGCCAATAATAGATCAGCACTATTTTTGCCCACTGGTCCAAGGTGGATTTTTTTAAAAATCCAGGCTTCTTTTGAAATGAGGAGGGGTGGGGAAACGCCTCAAGAAAAATTGTGAAATTTGGTTACTACACTTTAAGAGGTGTCCAAACAATATTGATTTGACTCCCAACATGTCTGGAAGAAGTACTCTTCTTCAGGGGCATCTCAAAAACGCCAGTGCTCTTCAGTGTGCTTTGTAGCCGGATAAGGACACTGAAGAACATCTGTAAGCTGGACGTGCCCTGAAAAGGAAATGTACTTCAAAACATATTTAACCAATCAAACCTCATTTTGTGTACCTTTGAAATTTTCTCTCCCCCCCCCCCCTTTTCCTCTTTGGAGAAAAAGGTGGTGTGTAAATGAATGAATGAATTAATAAACTCTGGGTAGGTGCAGAAACCCTGCTAGGACCAAATAAATCACAAAAGAAACAGCTGGGTTTATTCTCCTCACTGGTCACGTTGATCTGCTGTTGCTGCTGCTGCTGCTGCTGCTGCTGGAGGCCTCACTTGCATTCTACATGGCACTGGGTGTGAGAAGTATCCTTTCCTCTGCACAGTTTCAGTGGTTGCCTGGGTAGAGACAAGAAAAAGATGGAGGTGGGAAGGAAGAATGGGAAGCAGCTGCCATGGATAATTCTGATGACTAGGTGCTCATTCATTGCTGAGTCAGGGCTTGAGAAAGGGCTGTCACATCACAGCTTGGGTCCCTACTTACCCACTGGCAGTTCTCCTGAGGTCTACATTTGGAGATCCACCTGTTGGGGGAGGCTGTGTAGTCATGGCAGTAACCTTCATCTCTCCACTGGGAAAAACTGCACTGAATGCTGCCTGCAGTTATCCCAATTCCATGCTGTGTGCCCTTGCTCTTACCTGAAATATTAAAAAAGAATAATAACAGTGAGCATTGTGCCAGTAGTAGCTAATAGTCATCACCAAATGATGCAAAGACCTGGGCATGGATGGCGGGGTGGACTTACTTGCATTAGGAGATTTGTGGCTTTGTGGCACGAGACATACTTTTTGCCTATCCTCTGTGTGAGGGACTCTGATGCTTCTGTTGAGTAGCAGAAGGCTGCTAAGTCAGTTGCCTCTAATTGCATGGGGCTGGAGGGAGAAGACACTCTGTGATCATGAGAGTGGATGTTTTACACAACCATCTCTCTCCTTGGAGAGCAGGTGGAAGAGATGGCTGATGTTCACAGTTTGCCCTTTGAAGTATGAGTCCTAACCCTAACCGGGTGACTTCTTTGCTTACCTGTGTGGCACAGCTTATTCTTGTAGCCTAGTTGTGGGATCAAAGCTGGGCTTCTTGTTGAGGGTTCGTGTCTCTAGTCCTGCAGCAAAGTACCTGTAAAGGTTCTGAGACCAGGTGAGAGTTAATTATCCGCCCTTCCTCTTTCGTAGCTAACATTGACTGTTTGCTTGTGCAAAGCCCTTCCTTACACCAAAGTTCTTGCTGGTTTGCACTAAGCTCTCACAACACAAGGGCAGTGTGCTGTGTCCCCATGCAGCACATCTTTATATGTACAATGCTCTCTTCCTGGTCATTCACTTTTGACACCTCCTTTGAAGGCATGAGCATATGCTCCATGAGGAGCCAGACCAAACTCTAAGCCAGTGTTTCCCAAACTTGGACCTCCAGCTGTTTTTGGACTACAATTCCCATCATCCCTGACCAGTGGGCCTGCTATCTAGGGATGATGGGAGTTGTAGTTTGGGAAACACTGCTCTAAGCAAGCATAGGATTCTGACCAAGCACAACTCTACCCATTTTTGACCCCTTTCACTGGCAGAGTACTTCTAGCACATCACTAATGCCAAACTGTTGTAAATCCTCCATAGGGGCACATAATTTTGTTCTGCTTTCACAGCAGAATTTAGTAGTGACTTCATCCCCACTCAGCAAAGGATTGGACTGCTCTGCAAAGGTTATGAATCTGACAGCAATGCATCACTCTCAAGCTCCAACCTCATGTTTTTATAATTGTTGCTGTGCAAACTAAACAGGTGTGCATGCATGCAAGTGTGTGTTGCCTTCATTATTAGACAGACTCCAGCAGGCCTGTGCAGAGCTGTGCAGAGGCCCTGGGATAACCCATTAATTTCCCCACTAGGCTGAGAGGCCCCTGGCAGGACTCCCTGGCCAACGTAGCCCTCCAAGACCTGGGGCAAGTGTACCTGGCTATCCCACCCCTTGGACGTGCCTGGATGCCAGGGTGGTTAAACAGCAGCACCAAAGAGGCAACTTCCCTAAGTCCTTAGCGATGCTGCAGTTTCTCTTACCAGAAGCCAAGATGTATCTACTTGCCAATAGTCTGTGACCTACAGAGCATTTGATCATGCTTAGGCAGAGAAGTTTTTAATCCACTGGCATGTTAATGAAGTAAAATTGTAAGTTTTATTGTTGGGAAATCACAACCAAATGACATTAGTTCTTCCAAAGAGGAGGATTGAACATACAAGCATATACTGTTGGAAACTGGCTTTCTGACTGGGCTGTGGCAAATCCTGAGGAATGAAAGTAGGGATGGTTCTGGTCCACAGCAGACACCCAAATACATCCCTATCAGGACCTTCATACACATTGCCCAGGCTTGCACCCTGGGGAGGTCACTTCATTGCTGCTAACACATCGGTTTTGACTTCTACTCCTGATGCACACTCCATTGTCTCCTGAGACAGATAGATGCCAACAAGAAGACACCAGAGAGCTTTCAAAGGAGATCTCCAAACTAGGTGAATGTGCAATAGCACGACAGATGAGATGCAATAAAAGTGTACTGGAATAACAGCAAGCTAATTACAATGCTCCTAATACTTGCCACATTGTTTGTTTGCTTGTTTATATAGTGCCATCAGTGTGCATGGCACTTTACAGAGTGACAAACAAAAAGACAAGCTCCTGCCCTCAATGAGCTTACATCTCAGGTATGACACAAGAGAGGGGGGGTTGAGAGATTCTGTCAAGGGCTTCATGGGATAAGTCAGTTTTGAGGAGGAGGTTGAAGGAAACAGAGGCAGCATGATAGGTATGGGTTATGACTTAAGGGACATTGATTGCAGCTACCTAGGAAGCAGATTTTGGGGTCATGATGTCAGGTCAAAAGCTAAATGAGAATGCCAAGCCCTGAGTGGTAGAAATATTAGGGAAAGGACTGGAAATGTAACAGCAACTTGCATTTATTAAGATTACGCAGACATATGGTGCACCCATCATTAGAACACCATGTGCAATCTTCATTGCTCATATATATATATATATATATATATATATATATATATATATATATATATAATCTCCATCATTTAGAATGTGGAACATACATAAAATAGTAAGCACAATTTATTGGAGCATTGGAAGAAAGGAGGAGGAGGAGGAGGATTTTTTAGGTTAGGTAAAAATGACTAAGCTGGGGACAAAACAGATTTATAAATTGGTATGGAGAGTGTGTGCATACATGCAGATTATTCTGCCCACTTTTTTTTCTTCAAAGCACTGCAACTCGGGATCAAACAACCAAACTGACTGGTAAGTTTTGGGCACACCCTAAAAGTGTTTCCTCGCACAGCGGTTAGAATAGAATACAAGGCTTTTCAAAGGGTAAGGAAGAAGGATCCATTCATGATTACCAACTATACTTACTAGAAATGGAGCCTCCATATTCAGAGGCAGTAGACCAACAATTACCAAATGCTGACAGCAGTGGAAGGTCTTGAGCTTCCTGGGGGTGTCTCTTTAGCTACTGCTGAAAGCAGAGTGTTGGACTAGAGAGACCTTTGGTCTGTTCCAGGAAGGTCATTATTACAGGATTACATTATTTATCACCTGGTTCACCTTTACACGTTAGCAACCCACAACAGAGCCGTATAGTAAAGTTCAGTAACCATGTTGACAACATTTCCTCATTTCCTGTTGTTGTTAAACAGGGTTGCGTTTTCTTGGGTCTTGTTTTTTTCTTTTTTGCATTCCTACTTATTTACAAACTTGTCAAGTAAATTGGAGGAGGAATTCAAATCACATACAGTATTTCAAGCAATCCTCGCTATTACCCAGTGATAGAATTCTGTATAGGTCTTTGCCAACTCTTGCAAGCCAAGTGCCTATTTCTGTTTAGTTCCTTTTGCCTCTCTTCCAGAGAAAGTGCAAATATATTCTAAACACAGTTGCAATATAGGGAATTCTCAGATGCTCATCTTCAGAAAATAATTAAAGGCAGGAATCCCCCTGAACAAGAACAATTACCAAAAAAAAAAAATCCTCTTTAGAATCAGGTTTACACATGCTTTGCATGGGCAAAAAATACAAATCAATCGAATGCATTCAGCTCAACATGCCATGAGAGACCGTATCTGCACACGAATACTCTTATAGTGACACAACGGCGACATGCACACTGAGCTCGATTTACTGAACGAAAGCATTTAAGATTCTGACCTTCCGTTCCTCTGTCTCTGCCTTCTACTCACCACACTGAGAAAACACAGGCAAGCATCATATCCTTTCCTCACTTGCCTCTCTCTGGCTCACATGAGCTGCAGCTATGCAGTCCTCGAGACAATACGACAGGGAATGTGTGAGGCTGGCTGTAAGGACAAATGCAGCTTTTGCTGTCTGCCTTGCCTCGCTAAGGCTCTCGTCTATCCCAGTCATTCGTTCCAGGGGAAGAATGACACCAGCTTTTCTGAGCTAATCGTCCCTCTTCTCTTTGAGCAGCCCAGTTTTCAGGGGGGGTGGGGAGAGAGAAAGAGGGAGAGAGGGAGAGAGAAGCTCCGTGATCTTCATGCAAACTACCAGCCCGCCTGCTGCCAGCACTTGCTACTCCTGCCAGGGATGACATTCAGGATACGGCGCTGGTTCCACATTATGTAAGGCAGTCTAGGTCAAGTGTAGGAGAGAGTCTACTGGCCTGAACAAGCTAGTGGGTTTCCTGCTTCAGCTTAATGCTTCATGGGGGCATGGAAGTTGGATTATGACCTTTTGCTGCATCTACTTGGGTAATTTTTTTTTTAATGCATGATTTACTGGTAACTATGCTGAGGGATTCTCAACCCCACCCCCTACCCTCCAATACCAATGACTATCAGCAATGCACTGGGACGCAGAGGAGAAATTGCTAAGAAAGGAAATTTGTGGTCTGTTTCTTTGCTTGAAAAAGCATTGTGTGTTTCTTGCTAGTCCTTTTCCAGCTTTGAAACACCCTGCAAACAAATAAATAATACATCAGGGCTTGCTTAACAAACATCTCTCTCCATGGGGGAATTACTGTTGATTTGACTGATTAAGCTATGAAAGAAAATCCATTTCCTTCGAGGTGTTGCGGGAGAATATTGTTGGGAATGGCTATTCAGCGTGGCAGATTTACTGCAGTTTGTGGATCTTTGCATTGCCTGGGACTCCAAATGTGTAAAAACGTGCTTTCTTCTTTCATAAGGCAGCTGCTTTGTGTCTGCATTTGAGCTTGTGCCTGTGTGTGTGTGTGTTTCTTTCTTTGTAGTATTAATTCATGGTAATAATCAAGAAAAGATACTTGGCTAGCAGTCATTTCCTACCTCTGTGTATTTATATCCCCACAATATACACACAGGGGTGTGTGTACTGCGGACAAGACTGTACCCAGTGACTGCTCTGCAGATATCCAGAGAGAGTACCTTTGATGGTGTTTGCAGTCGAAGGATTTGTGTAGCCAAAAGGGTTCAAATAATATGCTAAAGTCTATTCCAAGAGTCCGGGGGGGGGATATTGATCCCTGAATAGGATTCTATTACCAATGATGGATTTGGGTTGTTGTTTTTGAGGGGGGAGAATCTCAGTATTGGATTGCAGCAGAGCAGGCCTTGGGTAGTGAAGAGCACAATATTGATGCAGTCGCCTTGTGGACAGAATTTCAAGCAAACAGACTCATTTTGCTGGAGTGTTACCACTTAATGAGGCTGCATGATACATTGGACTGTACCCTGAAGCTCGGAGGCATTGTTCAGTACCATGGACAGCAACAAAGCACTGTTCAATCAGGCCATATATAAAACAAGAAGCAGGGCAGAAGTCCCTTAAAAGAACTGCTCATCTGTAAAACTTCTGTGCAACCATAGCTCAAGTATGCTGCTTAATTATTATTATTTTTAAGCTAGCTACGGTTACACATCCTGGAGTGGGGGGAAGGAGAATTTCTTCAGTCAGCACACTGACTCATTAAATTCTGCTAGCTTGCATCTGGGTTCTAGAAAGATTGGCTGCGTTCATACTGCTTTATCTTGCAGAACGACTAGGCTTCTTTTTAGCCTATATGAAGATATTAAAGGGGTGTTCTGGCTTGTAACAGTGAGATCTCACTTGTTCATATCATTTATATCACTTTTTTTATGAAAATAGTAAATCATTGCTGTTTCTTTTCAATATCCACAATGAAGTCATTTTCATCATTGCTATCCTTTCACATCTATCAGTGGAGGGGGTAAGTTGCCTGATTACCATTTATCTTTTTTTTAAAAAAAATGAAAATACTTTCTGTTGGGATATCCAGATACTTGTGTGATAGTCATAACACAAAGGAGGGGGTAGGGAATACAACCAATAACAAATGTTAAGGGAAAAGAACTTCCATTCTAATCTTAGATATCTGTCATTATATCCTTTGGGAAATACTGTTGTGCAATGTATAAAAGGGTAGCTTCATTGTGCTAGTTCTGAAAGTTATATTTAAAAGATATTATATTGGCTGTAAGCAACACAGGCTTTTGGATAAAATAGAAGTACTTGTGCTATTAATCTGGTGTATTTTTAGTTCCCTGTTCAACGTATATTACAGCCCAATCCTATATATGTTTACAGAGAAGTATGTCTCATTGGATTTTGTAGGGTTAGTGTGTTCATAGGATTATAGTGTTAGGCTTTGCTTGGGTTTGGGTATATTTTCCCCTCCCCCTCCCTCTCTTCATCTTCATATTTTTTGCCACTCTCAGCAGTGAAGGAGACAGTATCTTGTTCTCTATTGGTAACTGAGAGGACTGTGTGTGTGTGTGTGTATTTGTGTATATACAGCAGGAAGTTATGGATATAGGTTTCATACCTCTTGCCAATTAAGCTGATTCATTTACACCAGTACAACAGTGTGATGTAAATTCCTATACATGCATAGAATAAGTTTCATTGGTTCCCATGGAACTTTCTCCTAAATGCGTATGCCTGGGATAGCAAGTTTAATATATAACACAACCATCAAAGTCAATTTGCTAAGCCAAAGAATTGTAGCCAGCTGATCTTTATTAAATATAGGATTCAAAGAAGTAGAGGACCTTCTTGGTAGTGGTGCCCGCCCTGTGGAACGCCCTCCCATGAGATGTCAATGAAATAAACAACTATCTGACTTTTAGAAGACATCTGAAGGCAGCCGTGTTTAGGGAAGTTTTTAATGTTTGATGTTTTATCGCTTTTTAAATAATAATAATAATATTCTTTTTTAAGCTGCCCAGAGTGGCTGGGAAAACCCAGCCGGATGGGCGGGGAATGAATGAATGAATGAATGAATGAATGAATAAAATTATGTTTTGGTTTTGGTTTTTTTAAAAAAAGTTCTGTTATGCTGTTTTAGATGTCAGGCCTTTCTTGGTTCCCCAAAGAGCCAAAAGCTAACAAGCAATCCCTTATGGTGACCACTGCAAGCCAATTAAAGTGCATAGAGTCTAGGCCATTTTGAACAAGGGTACAGGACCTGATACCCCCCCCCCCACACACACACACAGATTTGATGGAGTAAAACTCCCATCTCCCCTGACCACTGGCCATGCTGGATGGGGCTGATGGAAGCTGGAGTGCGGCAACATCTAGGGGTGCCACAGGTTCCCCACCCTTGCTTATGAGGATTCAACTGTCTCCTTGTTCACTCATTCTTTATCCCATGTAATAAAACCTCCAGGTGGTTTACAGAAATAAAACTTCAAAGTGGTTTATCAAAGGCTACTAGCCATGATGGCTCCGTACTACTTCCTGTTGGAGGCAGTGCGCCTCTGAATACCAGTTCCTGGGGAATGCAAACACAGAGAATGCTGTTGCCCTCATGTCCAGCTTGTGAGTTTCCCCACAGCAATTTGGTTGGCCCCTGTAAGAACAGGATGCTGGGCAACATGGGCCTTTGGTCTGATCCAAGAGGACCTATCTTAATCTCTTGTGGCTCTCTAAGATCTTCTGTGCAATTAGAATTTCAAGCATTTCATTCTTTTCAGAGTTCTCACAGGGTTATGTTCATAAGTGGACGTGTGGCATTCCTAAAGGAGCACTGCTTTTTCAGAGAGGTTCAGGAAACAACTCACTGTTGCGTAAGTGTTCTAGCTTCTTTGTTCAGGAGTCACCTGATATTTCTGCCCTTTTAAGTACCTAGCAGTAGCAAATTTCAATATTAATTCAGTGCTGTTCCTGGTTCCATGCACAGAGCAGTGTATGTACACATGGATCACCATGTAGGTGATCATCCTTCCCAATTTCAGCTTTGGGAAGAAACTCATTGTGTATTGTAAGGATGCACCAATGTCTATGTGTGTACAGATGCGCTTTTTTGGCACATCAGTGCTCCCACGTGCTTGGCAGTGCCATGGGTGAAGTTGGTGGCCTTGTGGTCTGGCAATGGCCTTGACAAATCTCACTGGCAAAACCCAGATTAAAGCCTGAGAAGAGCCACATTATTTTTTTAGTGTGGCAGAAAGGTTGGAGCAGTGCATGCAGGGCAAAAACACTGGGGCCAGGGTCAGTGCACATGCCTCCTACAAACCTCCCCTTCTCCACATCCTTCTTGGGTGCCTGAATGAGGCCAACACCAAATGGAAATGCAGGCCCAAGTTCTTTCTGTGACCAGGCCATTGTTTTTATAGATCCGTCTGGACATTGTTGCTGTAGGTTCATCTAAGCATCTGGATTCGTCCCTGTAGTCTTTTGCACAGATCGGAGTAATTTAAGAAAGCAACAAACTGTTATTTTATTTCTTCTGTATCTGTGCCCCACTTCGTGGTGTATCAGGAGGCCTGGGATTCCTGTGAGAACAGCTTGCTTTGTTCAGGTGCTGTTTCAAGAGGAATCAATGCAAACGTCAAATGTCAAAGTAAATGAATCCATCCCACTTCCCTCCCCACAAGCCCAAAACTTCCAGAGCATTTGTGCCCACCTCTGTAACATTGGTGCAATACTGTGCGGGAGAGACATAAACATGACTGTCAGTTTTGTGTAGTTGATAGAATGTTGGGCTAAGACAAGGATAAGAAAATGGTGGCTGTTCAGATGTTCCTGGGCTACAATTCCCATCAAGCCTCATCACTGGGCATACTGACTGGGGCTGGTGGAAATTAGAGTCCAACAACATATTGAGGGCCACAGGTTCCCCATCCCTGGAGTAGGAAGACTGATGGTGATTTATTAATTTTTTAGTTCTAGTTCCTGTTGTTGTTGTTGTTTAGTCATGTCCGACTCTTCATGACCCCATGGACCAGAGCACGCCAGGGACTCCTGTCTTCCACTGCCTCCCGCAGTTTGGTCAGACTCATGTTTGTAGCTTTGAGAACACTGTCCAACCATTTCACCCTCTGTCGTCCCCTTCTCCTTGTGCTCTCAATCTTTCCCATCATCACGGTCTTTTCCAGGGAGTCTTCTCTTCTCATGAGGTGGCCAAAGTACTGGAGTCTGAGCTTCAGGATCTGTCCTTCCAGTGAGCACTCAGGGCTGATTTCCTTAAGAATGGAGAGGTTTGATCTTCTTGCAATCCATGGGACTCTCAAGAGTCTCCTCCTACATAGCCACAAAGCTCATTGGACTGTTCTTATTATTTATTATTTATTAAATTTGTATACCACCCTATATCCATAGCTCTTGGGGCAGTTCACAATATAAAATCACGATATCAAAAACAAGAACAACCCAATAACCCTCCCCCCATTTCCACATTTTAAAAGAGCACCTGATGTCAATCAGCCCAAGACTAGTCACTGTATTTCAAGCTAACCTACTCCACATGGTTGTTGAGAGCATAAACGAGGGGTGGAAAGAATGAGTGCCCTCCTAAGCTAATTGGAGAAAGCGTAGGATAAAAAAAAGAGAGAGATGGTGATAGCACACAAATTTTCATAGTGGATTAATGCCCCAGAAGCCTGAGAACGATGCAGAACCAGGCAGTGTTTGGTGGCAGTAAGCGATCAAACAGACATGCTGTCACAGCTGTTAAGTGGCCTGCTGGGACTCCTTCTCTTGCTTGGGCTCATGGGACCAAGGCAGTCCACTGTCCTGATTACTCATGCGTTGTGCTGGATGGAAAGAGGTTTCCCTGTCTTGCATACTGCAGCACAAACAAACAAAATTGCTTTTTGGTGTAGGCAAAATGTATGACGCTGGGTTGATTCTCGTGGAAAAGTTGCATCTTGCAGCTCCCCTCATTGATTCAGAAAGGGTGTGTGTGTGTGTGTGTGGTAGGCATTGGAACAACCTCTATACTGGGATGCTGGCATGTTTGTCAGGAGTTTTGATGGAAGATGAGGCCTGCTTGACCTGCCCAGTATTTTGGGCAGGCCTTGACTGTCTGCTTGGGTGTAATTCCTCATCTGAAAAGCCCCTTTCCCAGCAATCAGGGCTACCTCTACACTCTGAGGGGAGGAAGGTCAGCCTCAGATTTGGTACTGGCTGATAGAAGAAAACATGCTGGTCAATTTATATACAATCTCCCATGTCAATCTATAGTAAATTATGCTTAGCAGTTTGTTAGCACATTTTTGCACTGTACTAAACGTTTTTGAGATATTTATGGTCAGGGCACCTAAATTTTTGGTGCATATGAACCTTGTACAGCTAAGGATTCAGATCCAATTCCTGCCAAAGTGGTGACAAAGTTCACAAAAGCTTTTGCCTGAGACCTTGGAGAGCTGCTGTCAGTCAGAATTCGTAATACTGGGCTAGAAGATGGGGAAATAGTCTTGTGTCAATCAGCTCTTGGTAAATATGTTTATCTTTTGAGTGAGGCCACACCTCCCAAAGCATCCCCCCCCAAAAAAACCCCCACATCTTTATGCAGAATGCCATAACTGTGATCTTGCAAGACCTGTTAAATGTGCCCTGGTTTGATTTTTCCAGTGGGTCTGCTAGCCCAGCAAAAGCTGGTCAACGAGGACCAATGAGGAGCAGCCTCCCCTTCTTTGCACTCTCCTTCGGAGCAGCAGAGGCAGATTGGATTCAGAGGAAGAGATGAAGAAAATGGGAAGTGGTGACCATGGCAAGGGCATCCACTGAGAGCATCCTCCCCATTCCCACCCCCATTCTGGAGCAGGCACTTACAGTGGGAATGTTCAGGGATGCAGGAGAGGATATATTGTTTGATTGTATCCTTTTCCAACTTGTGTTAACAAGTTCCACAATTTAGCAGAGTAACATCCCCCTTTTTAAACTTGCAGTGGATGTGTTTGCTCAGGCTCGCTAAAGCCTCTATAATAACTGTTCTGGTATTTTCCCCTTATTCCCTCATAAAAGATAAGACACAACACAGTATAAAAGTATAAAAAGGTTTACTCACACATCATTCTGTTCACAATAGGATCCCAGAAGGCAGACTTAGCTTAGAAAAGTAACATATACCTAGAAACTATCTCATAAGAAAACAGTTCCTTTGTCCTTTCTTGGCTGGAGCCAAGAGAGCATCTTTGGCTAAGCAGATGTTCCTTCTTCGATGCATGTAGTCAAAAGAGAGAGATGGCTGCCCTGCCCTGTGCTTTTGTTGTTACCTGCACAGGTGAGGCCATGCCCACCTCAAGTCACATGCAGAGGAAGTCTGTCCCAGCCCAGAAGGAAACAGGAAGTTTACCAGCTGGCTGGACAAACATTCCTCCCCATGTGTAAACATGTTCACTCTAGGAAGGTTGTATTTGCCTGCTCTTGTGTTTCACATCCCACACTTACAACAATGCCTGGTTAACTTGTGGAATACATTGTCAAAGGCCAGATATTGGAAATGGGATGCTGGACTAGACGGGGGGTGTTCTGATCCAGCAGGGGAATATTGTGTAGTTGGTGAGGACTGTCTGGGTTTTGATTAAACATTAGCAAGAGGTTCCTGATAATATGGGTGGCTTGACAGAATGCTTCAGAAGGTGTTAGACTCTCTTTTTTAAGTGATTTTTAAGCAGAGGCAGAAAGCCACTCTTCAAGAATGTTGTAGTGGTGGCTTTCCTGAATTGGCTGTGCGTTGGATAGGACGACCTTTGAGGTCCCTCCCAGTTCTCTAGATTCTGTGACTTGAGTGGAATTAGCCGTGCTTTACTGTTTGTGTTCAGAACTTTGACAAATGAGAGGAATTAGTGTGGTGGAAGGCTTAGATGACACAGTCAGAAAGCTATACAATAAATTTATTGTCTTTATTTCTCTCTCTGAGAAGAACAGAGCAAGAAGAAGCAGCTCCCACCTCCACCCAGATAACCCTGAGTTCAGTGCCACCTACTGGCTAAATGGCATAATGACATTGTCCACACAATAAGGGATACACACAAATGGCTATTCAGGTTGCTCAGTGGAAGAGTCCACTTTTGACCTCTAGTTGTGCAGGGGCCATGTGGGCAGATTATTACTAATTATTATTATTATTAACTGAGTGTCCCAAGTCAAGCAAAATAAGATGCTGGTTTTCCTCATGCAAAATGACCTCAGTACCAGGCTCCTAACTTGCAGCCTCAGCACAAAGGTCACTGAGTAAATGCACACAGAAGGTGATCCATATTTTCCTTCCTCCCCTTCAGTCATTCCCTATCAGAGCCAAAGCTTGTCATGTTCCTTGCCATACTGCACTTGTCCTGCCACACAAAAGGCTTCAGTCTCCAGTGCTGCCAAGCTCAGGCTTTTCCGAATTACTAAACATTCAGCCCCAGGGGAAGAAATAATGTGAAAAGAAAGTGGAGAATTTAAAGCAGCAGTGATGAAATTAACTCCCCTGTCAACACAGTAGCCCACAGTAGAGTATAAAGTATTAAATCTAATTCTCGTAAGTTTTGTTGTTGTTTTTTTAATGCAAGTAACACAGTAAATAAGTTCATGTTGTCTGGCAAAGAGATGTGTGAAGTAAAATCCACTCATTTCACACAAGGGCAAACAATATGTATGAACAGGGCTCTGTGCTCAGATTGTTCCCTGGCATTTTGATCTACTGCAGGTTCACAACACTGGTGGAGGGAGTGTACCAATGGCATACCACTCAAAGCTGATACGGTGCTGGTCCACTTTGGGGGGGAGTGATGGGGCTGAATCCAGGCACTTACTGAGACCATCCATCACCTGTTAGTGGTGATGTCCTTAGCTGCATGTAGGGATGGGAAGGAAATTAATCCAGTTCACATTTGAAAGTGATCTTACCTAATCTGCACTTCCTGAACCAAGATGTGAACTAAAATGCAGCTGTCCTTCAAAATCCACACTTCTCCGAATTTTGTAAGCGACCAAAGTATGTTGCAACCAGCCAAAGTGCACATTTGTGGAAAGTGCACCAGAAAATATGCAGGTTAGTGAAAAGAATATTCAGATATATTGTGCTTTGTATTAGAGAAAGCTTGTTAAGAAAAATGCACCTATTTGACAAAATTCAAATATCCATACATTAGGAGAAATGTACACAAAAGTTCGCACAATTTTTCATGTGGACTGTCTTGAAGAAAAACTAGCCCACAAACTGACATGGAAATGGGGAGAACTGAACTTAAGATGAGACAATTGAGAAACGGGGAGAAACATCCACCCCTGCCTGCAACTCTGGATGCAGATTTCCACATTTGGACCACTGGCATCAGCACTTGGCAGGGGTGGCCAGCCTGGATGGGTGCTGTCAGCCATGCTGCTGTGCTTACTAGGAGGGAGGGGGCCAGTGTGGTGCAAGTGCAGTGGCAAAGCCAGTTCAGTACCACTGCCACTGCACCCACACCACACTGAAACCCCACACTACTGCCTTCACAGCAGCAACTGGTTCGCTGACGATTCCCCTCTGTAGTGGGGGCTGTCTCCATTAAGGCAGGTGGAACCGAAAGCTGGAAAATGCATGCCAAGCTAAATAAAGTGCTGTGCATCATGTGTTTCCCTTCCTGATTCAGCTTCTAGGGCAGTGAACATGGAGCCCACTCTGTAGAGCAAGAATTGTGCTTATTAGCTGTTCAGAGAGGCTGGATATAGTCTGCTCTGCTTTCCTTGCCCTATCACCACCATCACTGCATTTTTCCAATCAGGCTCTCTCTGCTCAGCTCTGTCTGCAGTACATGTGTATAGGTAACTCGGGGGCCATTGGGTCCTACAGATTTTGGGTGCTGAAGTTTATTTTTATGCTTGGGCTCTCTGCCTAACCTAGAACTGCTGCATAGTTGTCTTAATAGTCTAACTCATCTCATGGGGTGCTAAGCACTTATCACTCAGTTCTAAGAACCCCCACATTTAAAGCATTTGGGTCTGTGACATAGCTTTGTCAGACTGATTAAAGCAAGCATCAGGCATTTGTGATTTTATATTGCTGCACGTGCCACACTTCCCTTAGGAGAAGTCCCAAGTGGCAGTGCTACCTAGGCAGTGTTTCCTTTGGGGAAGAGAGAGAGAGTGAGAGAGAGAGAGAGAGAGAGAGCGCCCTGGAGTCTGATACCACTTTTTGCTTTATTATCTGCTTTATTTACAAATGTGCAAAGAGAGAACCAAGTGGAGGCAAACAACTGACACTCCTAATTGGTAGTTGATCTGCTACACCAGATCCCACGGAAAGAGTCCCGAAGAGAGATGCCTTTAGCCAGCTCTCTGTGCTTCTCTCTCTTCTTATTCCAAACTGCAGGCAGCACCCACCAGCCTCTCTCATGCACATACACTTTTTATGGGCCCCTTACATCCCCAATAGACAGGGAAGTCACTGTCACTCCTTCAAAACACTCAAGAGAGATCGCCAGGCATCAGTTGGCCATCTCTGTAAAATTGGCTCCCATGGAGGAAACATCAACGGGCCATTATGAACTATTAACCCACAATTCACCCAATGAAAGGAAACTGCCAAACGGCTGTAACATTATACTGGATACCACAAGATTATCAGATCTGATGAGTCCAGTTCTTTTTCTATAGTTGATGGATGCTATGTTGCCCCAACTTGCCATGTCTCCGTATTGATTTGTCCCATTGCCTTAATTTCACTCAATCTCTGCACCAGGTGATTTCCCAGGATGTGGAAGTGAACTCAATCCTGGCTCCCTCACTTACTATGTTCAGGCTGCTGTGTGTGTGTGTGCTGAGCCGTTCCTGCATCTTTGAATAAGCGAGAGTATAAATGCAAGGGATTGTGGCCCTACTACCTTACTGTCCTAGTCATCTATAGGGGATGAGACAGCCAGGAACAAAGCTTGAACCCCAATTCTCATGAAACCTTTTCCTTCTACAAGAGGTAACAGCTGGAGAGAAGGAGAGACTAACATTGTAACTTAATGCACACTTACCTAGGGGTAGGCCTTCTGAATACAGTGAGGCTTACCTCTGTATAACATGCACAAGATTGTGTTTTGTTTTGTTGTGTTTTGTTGTGTGTTTTTTAACTTTTACTTGCTTTACATGAGTGTGGAATTTGTGGCCCTCTAGATGTTGCTGGACTATAGTTTCTATGATTCCTGTTGGCCACACTGGACATGGCTGCTGGGACCTGAAGTCCAGCACCACCTGGATGGTCCTAAGCTCCCCATCCCTTCTTTACAACTTCCCAGGGTCAACCATACCATTTGGCGGCAGCTATTGAGGGACAGGGAATGGTAGGGAGAGGCTGGAGGGCAGAAGTGCCTTTTCAGGGGCAGTTCTCCATTTGTGGACAGTCCTCTCTGGTGAGGTGCATTTGTCTCCCTCATTCTTGACTTTGATCTAAAAACATTCCTCTTTACCCAGGCATTTGATGGCTGAAATATACTGTTCTTGGCACACCTGAAATTCCTGGTTGAATGTTTTAAACTGTTTTCAGAGTGTTTGAAATTGCTTTATGCTGGTGCCCTCAGGTGTGATGGAGGGTATTGTCTGAGTGTTAGCACTGAAGCAAGATTCAGCTTCCTGTTGGATTCTGCATGTGGCATAGCCGAGGGTGCCATCTTTGCCCTTCACCTCAGGACAACATAACGTCTTGGGCCAGGCTTGGGACTTTCCTTGTGTTCTTGTTTGTTGTTGTTTAGTTGTTTAGTCGTGTCCGACTCTTCGTGACTCCATGGACCAGAGCACGCCAGGCTTGCTCGTGTTCTTGTTATTTTTACCCTAATATGTATGAAAGTTTTGGTTTTTCAGAAACACTTGCTTAGAGTCTGTCACGTTTCTGTGACTGGTTCTTTCACAAGCATACAGAAGTAGAGGGCAGCCTTTTCGCAACTTAACACTTTTCTGATCATAATGATACTCTGTGTCTGACATTGTGTCTAGAAGTTCTGGAAATGAAACTACCTGTTGTTGTTGTTGTTGTTGTCGTCGTTGTCACTGTTTAATTATTCTGTGCCGTCCATTTTAAGCTGTGTCTAGGGGGGGAAATGCTTTAGACACCATCGATTTGTGGAGCAGCAGGTTGCAGCTATCAGAATGCTTTGAAATACATACAGATGTGACAAGCGATGGTTAGTCACATTACATGGCGCTATTTGTGTGGAAATGGGTGGTGAGGGAGACCAGGTTTCACATTGCTACTCAGTCATGAAGGCCCAAGGTCAATCACCAACTCTCAGCCCAACCTACCTCACAGGGTTGTCGTGGAGGGAAGAATCATGTATACCAGTTTGAGCTCTTTTTGAAGGAAAGTTGGGATATTAATGCAAAAATAGATACTTTACCTGCCTTTGGTCGCATAATTAAACTCAGTAGAGGCCCATGGGGTGAGGTGGAGCTGTGCAGCCACCCTCCAGTTACTGGTGCACCCACACAGCTCTGAACTTGCTGCTACCCTGTCCTACCCCCAGCTCCTTCCACGCAAACTGTAGTGAAACTGGTGCTGAGAGGACAGCTCCACCCGACCACATGAGCTGCTCCTGAATCTGCTGGTAACAGCCGAACTATATATGAGTAGCCGAATCAGGTTTTCCTGGACAGTCACTGTCCCATTCAGACTTGTCATATAGCTGTGTGTCATATAGCTCCCAGAAATCTCCCTGGTTATTCAGACTATCATATCAGGGAGAAGGTTTCTGGACTAGCCTACTTTTCAGTGTGTAAGAGTTTTGTTTTTTTCCAAGTATGGAATCTCTCCCCCCACCCCTCACACCTGCAGTGTAATGTGGAACAGTCCAGAAAAAGCAGCGTTTTGTGATTCTACTGCATGTGTACATTGTCCCTGAAGTGAAGTGGCACTCTACTAAACACAACAGGAAGGGGGGGGGGAGGAATCTGTTTTGGGATGGGCAGGGGTCAGTCTTATGGCACACGGCAACCTTTAGCAGTTTTCTGAAACCATCCAAAGAGTTAATTTCGCTTGCAGATGTTTTGGGCGTCGAGAAGAGGAAAAGTAACCCTTCGAATAACGGGAGAGGGAAACAACTGAAAATACAAAAGCAAAGATTCTGGAAATGTTAGCATTTAAATAGTAATAATAACAATAACCTCTTTTTAGTCCGTCTCTTCTGAAATGGTTCTGGATTGTGGCCCACAGTGGCTATTCATAGCCTTGGTTAAAAGAAAAAAAGAAAAAGATGCCGTTCTGCTGAAGAGGCTTTTCAGATTTAATAAATAAATAAACAGAGTACAGGTTCATTCATTTTGCCAGTAGATGGAGCTGTCCTGTAAAGATGATGGGCTCCTTCCCCCCCACTCCTCCATCCCCCCCCCTCACTTTTTTCCCAAGCTATTTGCTGATTTGTATTAGGTACCATAGAGTGAGCCTTAGAACAGGAAGCCGAGGCTGAAGCAGAAAGGATACTGCAGAGGTCTCTCCCTCCCTCTCCTTTTTCTCACCCCCCACCATCACAATGGAAATGCAGCAGTTTTGAATACTTGGGAATCTTTTCCGAACCGGCAAGCAGAAGAGCTGGCTTAGGTAGCATTTCATCACAACTGTTATTCCTAGATCCCTTTTCTTTTCTTTTTTTGGAAGGTGGGGAAGGGGGGGGGGTCCTTTCGTACGACACATTTATAACGCTTGTTAAAGATCAGGTAAGGCAGCAGTCTGGTTTGTTGTTTAAGAGACTTCATCTGTTCTGCTTTTTTCCTTTTCAGTCGCATGGAAATGCTTACTCCGGGCATAGAAAAGACAATGCAGTTGGGAATTTGCTTTTTTTAAAAAAAATCTTAGTAGAGACTGAAATGAGGTCGTTATTGCAGCGGAGCATTCTGTTGCAAGCTGGGGTTCACTTACCTTACATTTTGCTGGGTGCATGCCAGGTCTTTTGGTTATTTACTAATTGTTGTCACAGCCTAGATGTTCCCAGTCGTCATTTAGGAATGCTCTCCTTTTCTTTTTTTTGGAGGTCATGTTGTTCCTTGGTGTGAAGGATATTCTGGACTTATCTTGAAGTCAAGGAGCGAGGCAGGAGGGTTTCCAGAGTCTTAGCACTGCAGGGGTGAATAGCTTCCCTCACCCTATTCCAACAGAGGCTCTGTTTCATAGGCCCAATGTCTTTTCAAGGTTTATTTGTTGTTTTTCTCTCCCCCTCCCTCCAAACCTCCCCCCCCTTCCCTAGAGGGAATCACTAGTTTAATGAGGTGGAGAGATGACAAGCCTTTGGTTAAGATAAAGAGCATCCCTGGTGATCAGTGTTGCAGACGCAGCTCTGTTTCCATCATCCGAAAATGCGTTATTAAACAGTGCAGGGGACTTGCCAGGTGAACGACAAGTCCTCCTTTCAGCATCTATGCTAAGATGGATTTGTCGGGGGCTTCTTGTGCAAGGTATGTGCTTAAGGCTCGATCAGATTCATCAGGCATGGCTTGGTCTCCCCTTCCCCCAACCCCTTTCACCTGGCAAGAGAGTTCTTGTGGTGGTTGTTTGCTTCTTTTAATATTTGGCTGGATACCTTGACTGAAGTTCTGAGGTGGGTCCTTTAAGGTCATGATTCCTGATCTGTGTCCCAAGGCACAGATTTCACAGGTGTGATGACAGCCCTGTGGAATCATCTGACGCTCTTAGTCCCTCACCTCTGAGAGTTGGCAGGGGAGCTGTTTCTCCTGAAATGTGTAAGTTCCAGAAACAACCAGCTAGGTACCATGTAAAAGAAAACAGACCAAAGTAGGGCATTGTAAAGACTGGTGCCATTTTAAAAACAAAACCCTTGCAGACCTTTAGAAAAAGTAATGGGCCTTCACTTGCTTCTCTAATGCACAGATCTTGAGCAGGCTGCATCAGTTTCATTTCACTCCTCCAAGTACTATGGCTGACTTCATTGCTATGTAACCGACTGTACCATTGTATTGCGTGCAGAACTTCCCACAAGTCCCAGTATGGACCAGCTGGCATGGGAGCTTACCCCCTTGGTCCATTTTTCTTGTGGCTACTGCTGGTTGCGTGGAGAGTTTTCTCACCCATGCCAGATGTTCCTGGGAGTATGCATTGGTGGCAAAGAAACCCTCTGTCTCATTTTGATGTTTGATTTGCTCGGTCGCACTAGACATTGCAGTGAGATAAAAAGCCACTATCTCACCACAGGGGAAAAAGAAGCACAGGCCAGGCTTACATCCTGCAGCTCAATGATGGAGAGAGATGTTTGGACCTGTAGGGTACAATCCACTGTAAACTGTCCATTGATCACGCTCCCTTGATGCGAATGAGAAGCAGAATGCTAGTTGACAGACTAGGCACGTTGTGTAATTGAACATGTATTAAGATGGTGTGTGTATATTTTATCCAGAGTGCTGAACTATAAATGATGTGTTTTCTATAGTGAGATCTCTGTCACTTTTTTTTTTTTTTACTATGGAGCATTGGCTAGGAACAGTGTTAAGGGTTTTTCTTAAACTTTTATGGTCTCACCTTAATAATATCACTTAGATTGAATCAAACCATGCACAGGGGAGAGGAAATTGTATATTCAGAATGGACAATTACATTGAAGGGGCCCAGCTTTCCTAGATGGTACCAATTTTCACCTGCGTTACTTTCAATCTAGCAGTGAGCTTTTTGGATAATGTATTTCATGTCAAAATGGATTTTGAGAAAACTGAATGCTAGATTAGCTCTGTGGTTTTATTTGCAAGGTAAGATACCTATGTGATCCTTTAACCAACCCTGAAACACATCCTGTGGAACTAAGTACTCTGGCAATCCTGCAAAAGTTAAAGGTATTTACTCTATGGACCAGTCTTTTCAAGGCTTCCAGATCTGTAACTGGTGATTCTCCTGTGAATACATGGTTGCTGGTGCCAACTGGATTTCATCCCATTCCTCTTTCTCAGGAGAGCCTTGTCCCTACAGACAATCCCCTGTCACTTCATTCATCATTTAGATAGTCAGCATCTCTGCTTGCTGCTTGTTCCCTTTGCCCACAGTCCTCACTTTCAGAGGGTTTTTGTTTGCTTGTTTTATTTGATTGGTTACCTGTTCATCCAATTGCTGGCTGAGTTGCTACATGCTGTGCCAACCACCTCACAGCTCTGATGTTAACCTACCATCCAGCCAACCTTTCCATGCCTTCTGTACTTCCAAATCCCTGTTAACATCAACCTATCACCCATCTCAATTGCTAGAATGAATAGAGCCAACTCTTTCCTGGTCTATCTTTCAGGCCCAAACCTCTCATATTTGTTCAGAATGTTTTGGCCAGTTTTCTGTCCTGTCCTTCCTTTAGCTGTGATTCTCCAACAACCTCTCCTTAGCCTTCCAAGATTTTCTACCTCTCTAAAACATGGTTACATCAGAAGTGTGCCCCTCAGTTTCATTGAGGAATTGCCATAGGAAGAGTTATCTCTCAGTGGTAAAGCGGGTGATTTGCATACAGAAGGTTCCAGGTTCAGTTCAAAGGGCCATGTCTGAAATCTGAAGAGATGGGCCAGTCATTGTAGGCAATCCTGAGATAGAGGGACCACTGGTCTGACTTACTACGAGAGGAGCTGAAAAGCCCTCACTACTACATAGATTCCCAGCCAAGGTAAATATGGGGTAGACTAGCAAGTAATAAATACCCTTAGATATCCTTTTGTGTGATGTGGGTCACTCTATCAAAACGGAATTGGTTCAATATGGTGAGACTGAGCTCAGATAGCATGAATGGGACCTAAAATCATTTCCACGCATACAAAGTTTATTTTGAGAATTCTTTTTTACAAAGTTTACATAAAAATAACAAGAAACAAGCAAGAGAAAACTTAGGCCTGATTCCAACTTTACAGTGGTCAAAACAACTAGTGCAGATGTTACTTCTAACAAGTCCTGGGCAATGCGCTTTTTGAGTTTTGCAACGCAATCCTTACTCACGAGTAAGCCCTACTGCAGTGTCCCTATTTTCCAGGGACAATCTCAGATTTACAGAAGCCATCCTGTTTTTTTATTTGATCCCGGAAAGTTCCGCTTTTCTTTAAGACGCCCCTATTTTCATCGGAGAAATGTTGGAGGGTATGGAGTTATGGGACCCCCGAGCCAAGGAGATAAGTAACTATACAACCTTTAGAGGACATCTGAAGGAAGCCCTGTTTAGGGAAAGTTTTTAAAAGTTTTATGTTTTTATATATGTTGGAAGCCACCCAGAATGGCAACCCAGTCATATGGACAGGGTATTAATTATTATTGTTTGTTTGTTTGTTTTTGAATAGGATGCCCCTATTTTCATTGGCGAAATGTTGGAGGGTATGCTACTGGTCACAATAGGACTTGCTCCCTAATTAGTGTGGATAGGATTGCTGCTTATACACAACTTGTCTGAGAATAACACAATGCGGCCTACTTCTGAGTAGACCTGTACAGGTTGACTCTGCAGGTCTCAATTTTCTTCCACATTATCCTGATGCAATGAGGAGAAATGACCCTTTGTGAACGGGAAGATTAATGGAAAGGCATTTGCACATTCAGGTTATAAGTGATAACTCGAATTATCACATCAATAATGTAATAGGCGGACTTGCTCTAAAGTCTATTTGAGGGTATTTAAAAATGCATGGTAGCAGAGCACATTCCAAGCAGAGCACATTGTTGCCTCTTCTTTTTAAAGCACTTCTTGATAACACTTGGCCTGCTGTTTAAAGGCATTTGCTTCTTTGAATTTTTAATTTTTACGCAGTCCAGTTTGGTATCATAAATCTATACAGGGATATTGAAGACAGCAGAAACATACCCCAAAGAGGAAGATGCTGTGACTACAGTGGTCTTCATTCTTTAGAAGCTGTAGGAACCACAAGCGGATGCGAATTAGCAAACTGTTCCCAATGGCTTGGATCCTGGTTAGCTCACATAAGGGGGCTTCCCTGCGTTGCTCTGTAAAGCCACTCTTCAAGGTCGGGGGAACATCCGTAACAGTGTATGGTGTGCAGGGCAAGAAAGGGATCCATGGAGCAGCTTTTCAAAGGGCTGTAGTGGCAAGAAGAAAGGAAATGGGTGAGCCACTCACACTTCTTGGGCTTCAAGCCAACAGTTTTACTATACAGTGGTACCTCGGGTTACATACGCTTCAGGTTACATACGCTTCAGGTTACAGTCTCCACTAACCCAGAAATAGTACCTCGGGTTAAGAACTTTGCTTCAGGATGAGAACAGAAATCGTGCTCTGGAGGCACGGCAGCAGCAGGAGGCCCCATTAGCTAAAGTTGTGCTTCAGGTTAAGAACAGTTTCAGGTTAAGTACAGACCTCTGGAACAAATTAAGTACTTAACCCGAGGTACCACTGTATTGTTAATACTGAACAACACTAGTTTCATAACAAGGCAATCCTGCGTATGTCTACTCTTGGTACCATTGAGTACAACGAGACTTAATCAGCCTGTAATGTACATTATTTTTTAAAAAAATTAAAACTCAAGCTATAAAATTGGCTTCCAAACCATTTTTGTCAATTTATCCAGCACTCAAAACATTGTCGCTTCCTTGCTCTAAGCACTCAGATTTAACTTAATATCTCCTTTAAGCTGAGAGATTTTTAAAATACCAAGCAGTCTCTAGATACTTGGAAAAAAAATACATATATCCTGCTTGCCCTCTCCTAAAAAGAACTTTCAAAGAGCTCTTTTTGCATTCCCCCCACTCTTAGAATTGCAGTTGCAATTGTTTCCATCAACGTATCATACGGTGGGGGTGGGGTTGCAGATTAACCTGCATGGACTAAATCAAATTGACTTGTGCCCTGGCAAGCTGACATTCTCACAAAGGTGCCATGACTGTGGTATGGTCATTAACACAAAAGCTCTTCGTATCTCAGATCAGCCCAAAATCCTGTAAATAGGACTATGGGTTTAATAGTTATTAACACACAAATGGGGAAAGCACACAGCACAGAGTCCTTAGATACGTTTTGTGTTGTTTTATGATTGGTTAACATTTAATTATTATCTGCTTTTCTTTCTGATGAGTGGGTTGTGGTTTTAAAATGAAGTTTTATTGTTCTCCACTACGAGATTATTTAAGGATAAGTAATAAATGTTTTAATTGCTTGATTTAACAGACAAAAAGCAGTGCAAAGATATTTTAAATAAGAGAAGGCCGTTGCAGATAAATCAGGGTCCGACCAGCACACTTCTCATGTTAGCCTGGGTGCCCTAGTACAGAGAAATGCATTGTGGGAGACAGCAGAACTATTACATACAGTATTTAGGATTTAAGCAAAAAGTTACTTCACTGGTTAAAATCTCTTTTGGGGAGGACCAGAGTGAAGCCTGCTCCACTCTGGGCCACTCACAAAGCACGTCCACATGGCTTAGCTGGATTGGTCCAATGGCCAATGGAAAAGCCTGTCAAGTAAAGTGGCCAGCCAGGAAGATCCCCAAACTGCTGGTTACCAATGTGGAAGAAGTTCATACTGGATGAAATCCAATGCCACAAGAACAGACATCCACACCTGTGAATGGCCTCTCCATCCTCCTGCAGCAACCTGTACTCCCAAATCTACTCTGGAGGGCCTTCACAGCCCTCCATAGCATATTTTGGGGGTACATGGGCGCTAAAGGGGAGAGGAAGGGAAGGTAAGTCCTGTTGCACAAGCGGAAGTCTGTTCTGCTGGTGAAGCAGCACTGTTGGATGTTGCTCATTTTGTGCTGATGTATAAGATCTGCCAGTGTCATAATCTCAAACTAAAGAACTCAGTGATTTGTAGATTCCCCCCCCTCCCCCAAATACATCCCTTTTAGGATAATCATGCTAAATGCCAGGCTAAGGAGGATAAACCAATACACACAAGCTACAATCAGTTTAGCTCTGTGTCGTAATCCACCTTGGAATACATTAGAAGCATTCCTTAGGGAAAGATTCTCTGCTTGTTATATAGAGAGTTGCCCTTTTTTGTTTTACGGAAAACAGAACTACAGGGGAAATAAGGGTCTGCAATCTACAGAAAACCCCATTTAGAATGTGTTTCATTTGTTTTTGTCATTATATTCATAGCTAGACCAATGCCCACAAGATGGCGGAAGTATATTTGGAAATGTGGTCATAAACAGGGCCTGTAGCTGAGTGGGTGAACCAGCCCTCATTTTATTTCCAGCTGACATTCTCCCTCCTTTCCCCTTGACCCCTGCTTCCTCGTGTGGGACATTTCTGCCTCAGTTGTCCTCTTACCTCAGTCCTGTTATTCCTCCCTCTCTTCCCTTCAGCTGTAGCTCATCCTTTTTTATGGCCATTTTGGTGAGATGTTAACCAAAATGGGGTGGGTATGTTGCACATTGTGCCGGTGGGGTGGGAGTGTCATCAGGAGGGACTGTTGCAATTTGGGTATGTTTGTGTTAGCTACATCTCTCATTGGCTATTCTCATCTGCAATTCTCCCACTTTCCTTTCCCTTTTTATAGCCTACTTGCCCCCCTTGCAGATCTCCTGCGCCTGTTAGAACTGTAACTGATGCTATTTCCCCCACTCACCAGTTAGTTAGAGCTCAGGTTTTCTATCATGAAAAAAGATGAATGTACAGAGGAACCTGATTGGTGAATTAATTTATGATGTTATAAGCAGAGCCTGTGTCTGTACCTGACAGGCTAGGGTCCAAGAGCCACAGTTGACAACTGACTTCTTTAAATCTCTCTCATTGGTTTCCAGCAGCCACCATGTTGATTTTCAACAATGCCTGGAAGATCAATCTACTTCCAGTGCAATGTGAAGGGATAAAAATAGCTGCCAGCACAAAAGCCAAGCATTTTTGTGCTACCAGCCAACCCCCGCCCCAGACGCATACACACTCTCACAAAGGTTGACTCAATATATGGGGCCTTGTCTAGGGTGGGCGGGTGGGGACAGGGCCGTCTTAAGCATATCCAGCACCGTGGTGCAAAGATCTCTCCCTGGCAGCCCCAAAACAAGGGAGGGGCGGTGGAAAATGTCCTCTGCCTCCCCCACCGCCCCGATCCCCGGCGTGGTGGCGGCGATCAAGCAGGAAAACAAGCTGGCGGACATGCTCTCTGGTGTTGGGGCACCCGAGAAGGCAGCCCAGGAAGGCTGCGCGCTGCCTTTTGCCAGGAAGCAGGAGGAGGACAATGACCAGGAGCAGGGCCGTCTATAGCAGATGCAGAGGCTTGGGAGGGAAGCCATCCTAAGCCTCTGCGGGGATCGCTCTCCTCCTGTGGAGAAGAAGGGAAGGAAGCTGTATGCCCGCCAGCCATATAGTTGGCAGGGCGCAGTTGGCGGGCATGCAGGGAAAGGGAAGGCTGCTGGCAAAGCCACGCAGCTCCCCCACTCGCTAGGGCGCCCCTGAGAGGCCGGTGCCCTGGAGCAACGAACCACTAAGACCAATGGGACAGACAGCTCTGGGTGGGGATGGCTGCTATCTTGGGTGACCAGAGCCACAAGGCTTGCCCCCCTATGGCCTACTAAAAACCCTAAAAGCCTACCATTGTAAGAGGAAGGAGGGCTGATTGGATGGCGCTTTACCCAAGGCTCCCCTCAATCCCGGAGGCACTGCTACCTTGAGAATTACACACCCACACCCCACACCCACATGCCACACACACAGCTATACTTTGGAGAAGGGGCACATTTCAATACATCCTTTTAGGGTGAAAACTCAGGCTGTTACTCTCTGATCGTAGCAGTTCAGAAGGAGGCAAGTGACATACTCCTACAGAGACACCTGGAATAATATTATTATAGAAGCAGTTCCATAGGTGTCTGGTACAGATGATATCCGGACAGCTCTTAGACCTTGATTGACTAAACAGAGGAACATAAGCAGCTGCCTTATGCTGAGTCAGAGCACAGCTAGCTCAGTCTTGTCAACATTGACTGCCAGCAGCTCTCCGGGGTTTCAGATAGGGGACATTCCCATCCCTATCGGGAGATGCTAGGGATTGAACCTGTGGCCTTTTTGTGTGCAAAGCACACTCCTCTGAAAGGAGTTGCCTCTGCCCTCTTGTGCTTGACTTTTGGACATGCTCCCCATGGTAATAGATTTAACCTTGGACCTCGAGCTTTCCTTCGTTCCTCAGAATTCTCTCTTCGGTCACCTTCTACATACTTTCAGCTGGGCTCATTTTCTTATCTCCGCTCTTGTTCCGATAAACTTAACCACATGAGTCATGAATTGAAGACAAAGCGGGGTCACACAGCTGGGCACCCCCAGACACGGTGGCATTCTTGAGTCTAGTTTGTGTTTACAGATGTGCTGCTCCCCCTGCCATGCTTGAAGGAGGCTTCGCTTTGTACACAACCTAGACTCGGCCAGACAGCCATGAAAGATACTGGTAGGCCTCACTCCTAACTGCTTGCTGATGCTGAAGCTGTTTTAACAAAACTATTGTTTGCATTTTCCAAGCAGCTTGGAGAATCTTACAGGGTGAAATACAAAAGTGACAGATAAAACTAAATATCGTTCTTTTGGAGCAGCAAGCAAAATGCATTTTTACATACCCTCAAATTTGTTGTAAAAAAAATGTTCTGGGTGGAGTGAGTCTCTCTTCCTCCCCCAACATGCACCCTGATATTTAGCATACTGCTTTATTCTACCGACAAGTCTTACTTGAAAGAACAAAGCAAACTTCTGAAGGCCGGAATAATCAGTTGCTTTAAAAATTAACTAGGTTAGCTTTTTCTCCATCAAAGATGAGAGACCCTTGTTTCAAAAAAGAAAAGAAAAGTTCTAAGAAAAAGTTAGCATGTGCTTGGAAGTTACCATTGTTAACATGCTGTCAATAATATATTTCATGTGAAAGGGTTTTTAGAAATGTTAACACATGAAGGCTGTGAGAGCCTGGAAGCCAAGCCATAGAGTAGTTGGGGGATTGAAGAATATCAGTCCATCCAGTGCTCTGAATCACTCCTGACGTAATCTCTTAGGTGAAATCCAAAGGTCTGATCCAGCAGAGAATGCAAAAGCTAAAATCTTAACAATCAGCTGTTTGGTGGGAAAGGGCCCCAAGGGAAGCCAATCCAGCTCACTGGTGTTCCTCAGGACTATGTGTATGTCCCACCCCTACACAAATGCATTCAGGATAAGTTATATATATTAAGCACATATATTTGCTAATTTTGAATCACCTATTGTGCTTCAGGTTTTTCAAATAAGACTTAAAAAAAAAAAAAGAGGAAGACAAGAACTCAGGAATTGAAGGAGGGATGAATTTGAAGATTGGGGAGGGTGAAGGTATGTATATTCTGAAGGTCATAGAATCATAGACACATAGAACTGTAAAGTTGGAAAGGACTGAAAAGGTCTTCTAGTCCAGCTCTCCGCAATGCAGGAATTGCAGCTAAAGAATCCTTGACAGATGGCTATCCAATCTGTTTAAAAACTCCAGTGAAGGAGAGTCCACCACTTCTGGGGTAGTATATTCCACTGCCCAACAGCTCTTACTGTCAGAAAGTTCTTCATTATGATAAGTTGCAATCTCCTTTCATGTAAGGTCTGTAGCTTAGTGGAGATGCAGGAGAAGAGCTATGTTCTTCTCACACAACTGGGGGATAGTAGGAAACTTTGGCTGGATAGCCAGCGAATGCATTATTCCCATTCCCAGCTGGTCTTTGAAATGCACCGGGCAACACAACGAGATACAGCGAGAGATCCTGCTGTAGGACTTTAATTTGTTGTTTAGTCGTGTCCGACTCTTCGTGACCCCATGGACCAGAGCATGCCAGGCACTCCTGTCTTCCACTGCCTCCCGCAGTTTGGTCAGACTCATGCTGGTAGCTTCGAGAACACTATCCAGCCATCTCATCCTCTGTCGTCCCCTTCTCCTTGTGTCCTCAATCTTTCCCAACATCAGGGTCTTTTCCAGGGAGTCTTCTCTTCTCATGAGGTGGCCAAAGTATTGGAGCCTCAGCTTCAGGATCTGTCCTTCCAGTGAGTACTCAGGGCTGATTTCCTTAAGAATGGATAGGTTTGATCTTCTTGCAGTCCATGGGACTCTCAAGAGTCTCCTCCAGCACCATAATTCAAAAGCATCAATTCTTCGGCGATCAGCCTTCTTTATGGTCCAGTTCTCACTTCCATACATCAGAAAACCATAGCTTTAACTATACGGACCTTTGTTGGCAAGGTGATGAGGACTTTAATTGCAATACTCAATTAGGGGCAAGGACGATGCTGTGAAAGCAAATACCACAGAGGGTTGGACTAGATGATCTTCAGGGTCCCGTCCAACTCTACAATTTTATGATTCTGTTATATAAATTCATGTATTAGTGAAAACACCATACAAAAATCAGGGAAAATGATTTTCAAACATTACTATATTTATCAAAACTGTACACAGATGTGTGTATTAGAAGTGCTAACTAAAATGTTGATGTGGAAATTAGGAGAACTAAACTCAAGATTGAAAAAATAAGAAAGAGGGAGACACTGACATTGAAAGATTTGCCAGTCCCCAGGTGTCACACCAGTGTCTTCTGCTTTCCTTCCCACCTTCATCCTGTTAATTTGTCTCGCACTGTATCAGTTCTGACAAGACCCTGCAAGATGTCACCCCTGTTGTACATGGAGTGCTGCCACCATTCCTTTGCCCATCTCCATTTTCTTTGCCTCGGAGACCGGGTTCAAATCCCCACTTGGCCATGAAGCTCACTGGGCCAGCCACTGCCCCTTAGCCTAGCCTATGTCAAGGTTGTTGTTTTGAGGACTAAATGCAGAGAGGGAGAACCCTGTGTGCCACCTTGAGCTCCTTGGAGGAGAGGGTAGGCTAGAAATGCAATAAATAAGTATACCCAAAGCAATGCACCTCTTGCATAGTGCAAACTCCAGCTGTTCTCTCACCTAATCCATAGACCAGACTACAACTCCCATTACCCATGCTCAGGAGAGCCACAAGTCCCTAGCATCCATTGACCAGATGTAGACAGTGTGGCCACACTTCTGCCCAGAAAGCTCTGGCTCTTTAGAGGTCCAGAGCTGTCCCATTTCTTGAATTTTTCTCTAGCTAAAACCTGATGACTATTGCAACCACAGACCAGGTTTGCTTCATAGCTGTCACTATGAATTTGATGCCATAGCTAAATTGAAGGAAAACTCTGCTGAATAGTATGTGACAGCCATGAAAACTCAGCATCAACCTCACAGTACTGATGGACAGGTTTTAGACTTGAGATTGAAAAATCCAGTTGGATTTCTCTATATATGGTACCAATGTCCCATTTTGCAGCTCCTTTGCCATTTTTATTATGCTTCACTCAGAATGGTTTATTTCTCTTTGTGCAAGATCACAGATAACATGAATGTTGCAGGCTCAGTTCAAACAACATATCAATCCAGTGTTTGTACTAACCCCAAACCTTGGTTTGACCTTCCAAAACAGGCAAACCAGAGCTGTGTATTACATTTACTGCCTGCTCAGCATTCATCTTCAGCTGCAGTGGCTTCTAAAGGCTGAATAACAGCTGTGACTATTGTTTGTCAATTCAGACATCATGGTTTGCTTCAACACATTGTTTGTAGCACTGGCTTGCTGGTCAATTGCAGACAATGGTTTGCCCATTCAGAAGGCAACAACGCACTAAAATTTTGTTAAGCTTGACACGATGAACTGAATTAGTCACTATGCTTGTCTTCATTTCACCAATGATTTCCATAAGTATGATTTCTGGAAGAATCTAAAAATGGACAAGCCTGATCCTAATCTGTAATTGGTACACCAAATACAGACATGTGTACTGAAAACTGTTTTTTCCTTTCTGTAAGGGTCAACAAGGCACAACACACTTTTAGCCTCCTTAAAGGCAAGGGCAAATCTTGCTCCAGTTCCATGCCACATCTGAAATGCATTAGAAGTAAGAAATAAAATCTTTAGTGGTCACCTAAACACCAACATGAAACTTGACCCTTGAATCTAGGCAAAGAGGCAGAATGACAACTCCGTATTTGTGAATTTGTACACCACGATGAATGAGAGCAAATGTAGCAGGTAAATAATGTAACTGGAGGTGATAGAAAATTTTATCAATTGAGTTCCCAAATTTTTCTTGAGCAGTTTGCCCTTATATTTTAATACAGGCTTGATGATAGTATTTGCCTAGCCACCTGTGATGAATGAACCTGATCCACATATTGTAACACTTCAAACTCATGGCTTCCTAGTAATTTTATTATTTATACGCCGCCCATCTGGCTGGGCGGTTTACAGCATATATCAAAACATCAAACCACTACCAAGAAGGCCCTCTGCCTGGTTCCCTGTAACTTCACTTATTGCAGTGAGGAAACCAGCAGAAGACCCTTGGAGCTGGACCCCAGTGTCTGGGCTGAACAATGGGGGAGGAGACGCTCCTTCAGGTATACTGGGCTGAGGCCGTTTAGGGCTTTAAAGATCAGCACCAACACTTTGAATTGTGATCGGAAACACACTGGGAGCCAGTAAAGATCCTTTGGGACCAGTGTTATATGGTCCCGACGGCCACTCCCAGTCACCAGTCTAGCTGCCACATTCTGGATTTGTTGTAGTTTCCGAGTCACCTTCAAAGGTAGCCCCACGCAGAGCGCATTGCAGTAGTCCAAGCAGGAGATAACCAGGTCATGCACCACTCTGGCAAGACAGTCTGCAGGCAGACAGGGTCTCAGCCTGCATACTTGGTAGAGCTGGTAGACAGCTGCCCTGGACACAGAATTGACCTGTGCCTCCATGGACAGCTCTGAGTCCAAAATGACTCCCAGGCTGCGCACCTGGTCCTTCAGGGGCACAGTTACCCCATTCAAGAACAGGGAGTCCACACTTCTACTTATTTACGGCACTTTCACATGGTTCCTTATTAAGGACTCTGTGCTGCTCATACAGGCAAGTTTTTTGCAGCATCCACACATTGTCCCACATCAGAATGTTATCTCATATTACACACACACACACACACACACACACACAATCTAACCCAGAATTACTGTTTCTCTTGTTTGCAGTCATCTTCTTCTTTCATTTACTGGGTTTTCTGCAGAAGTGGTAAATCTGGATTAAATGGGAAAATAATACTAGGTGGCATTTTGAAGAGCAGCTTCAAGTCTACAGTATACTGCCACAAGGAACCACCTTTCTGTACACACTCACACCTACAGCCCTCATACTCACAACACACACCCTGCCTACACTAAGGTTGCAATCCTGGGAGCATGTCCTGAGGAGCTCATGGAATTGGATTCTAAGTAGGCATATGTAGGGTTGTGCTGTCAGTCTCAAGGCTTGATACAGTTCTGATCACAACACCTTTTCCCTTCTTTCCACCTCTTCCCACTAACAACCCTTTCCGCCCTGAGCCTTGTGTGGTACATCTTAATAAACAACAACACCCGAGCAATCAAAACACTCACAATAATGCCATTAACACCATAGCAGCTTAGCCAATAGTTTGATGAAATTAATTTCAAGAAAAATGATGCCTGAGCTAAAACAGCCATTATCGGTGGAGATATTAGATATGCAATCTTCATTTGTCTTAATGTTTTGTTTTGTTGGGAGAGGTCAGATTTACAAAACCTTTACAAACAGTGACAGAGATAAAGGCTTGACACACAAGTAATAGTATATGCAAAATTAGGTCAAAATAATTCAGCTTTTGTATGCTATTGGGTGCCCAATAACCACAACTAAAAAGTAGATTGTAAAACCTTGCAGGGCCTAGGATTATGGTGGGAATAATTCCGAGTATGGTGGTTGTTTTTCTGCCATTGTAATAATCTACGTATGGTTAGTTAAAGGCATCCCTGTACATAATCTGTGGCAACGTTTGAATTGCTTTGGCTCTGGTCCATATAGAGTCCCTGCAGCCCTGTGCTCCTAGACCTTTTGTTAGAAGCTAAAATGTGAGGGGAAAGCTGAGGGCAGACTGAATCCCTGCCAAGCAACCAATCAGCAAGTTTACAGCTCTTTACACATGCAGGCGTGGGACGCGGGTGGCGCTGTTGGTTAAACCACAGAGCCTAGGGCTTGCCGATCAGAAGGTCAACGGTTCGAATCCCCGTGACGGGGGTGAGCTCCCGTTGCTCAGTCCCTGCTCCTGCCAACCTAGCAGTTCAAAAGCACGTCAAAGTGCAAGTAGATAAATAGGTACCGCTCTGGCGGGAAGGTAAATGGCGTTTCCGTGCGCTGCTCTGGTTCACCAGAAGTGACTTAGTCATGCTGGCCACATGACTCGGAAGCTGTATGCCGGCTCCCTCTGCCAATAAAGCGAGATGAGCGCCGCAACCCCAGAGTCGGCCACGACTGGACCTAATGGTCAGGGGTCCCTTTACCTTACACATGCAGGAGTTTGCCTACCTAAGCAAACTCACACAGAAGTCCACTTCCATTCTCACATAACCCCTAGGACAGAAGTTGTCAATCTCCAGGCCACAAGCAGCCTCACCTTTGCCCTACGTGGCCCCAATGGTTGCCTCTCAGCCACTGAAATTGCCATCAAATCGAGTCCCATCACTACAACACTTAATAGTGCTGCCACCAATGAAGTCCATTAGCTGCTGACCCACCACCCAAGAGTTATTTCTCCTGTTTATTTGTTATCTTCCTTGGCTTCTTCCTACCAGTTTCCAGCAGGAACAAAGATGCATGTGTTATTTTAATATGTGAGATAGGAAGGTTCAACGTTAATGATGCTTGCCTAAAATAGTACAAAAATGGTTATCTATGCTGTGCAGCATTGTTTTACAACACCCTCCCCCCCCAAAAAAAAACCCCCACAAATACAGATATTGCTACAATACCTAATATCCTACATTCAGCGCCTGGGCTTCCACATGCTTTGCTAACTTGTCATGCATGTGCATTGCCAGGCAAGTGATGACGACTTTTGTTGGCATTGATAGCCTTGCTCACCTGTCATGGGTCAAAGTTTGGCTCGCAAACCCCACTTTTCCAGCCAAAAGCGTACAAAAGTTAAAAGATGGAGCCTATAAAAAGTCTGAGGAGGACAGTACCTCAACAGAATGGCTCTCATTTTGCAATCAGGGATGCTTAAGAAAGACAAGCCCTCAAGGCATTTCAGTGCACAGATGCTCTTAGAACTCCATCTGTGCCCACACATGCCTAACCACTAGTCAGGAACCTGGCCTTTATGGTTATCAGACAGAATTTGATTGGTTAACTTCGCAGCACTATTGCAGTGTTTTCAGTTCTAATTGACAATGAATTGTGAAAGGTGTGCTGTCCTGTTAAACTCTTTGATTGCATTTTCTTCTTAATCACTTGCTGAAAACTCTTGCTTCATCACACTTCTATCTCATGCTTTGCAAACATCAAAACAGTCACCCTTTCCAATGGGGTGCAAACACATTGATAAATCTGATTTTTAAAATAATACTGCACAGAAATATTCAGCATTTCTATGTACAGGCATTTTGCCTTAAAATGCTTTCCCCCACCCCCACCCCTTAAGTTCAATGTGGTTTTATTTTTTTTAAGCCTTACGTACTGTTGAACCCTTTAAAAATTAGTTGCCGTTATTTGTTCTGTTGCTCCTGGAACACAATTAAAAATTTATCCAAAGTTAAATAAATTAAAATCCACCACTCATTGCTATTAACAGTTTATCACAATGTACACTCCAGAACACAATATCAGCACCTACCATTATTTTTTAGGTCTTTTTAGGAGTCAACTTGTTAAGATGCATCTCATGCAGATTTACAACACAATGCATTTCACTGAAAATAAATATAATAGTGCAGTACATCAAAAGAAAATAAATGCAGAGTATTTGCCTTGCTTGTAGAAGTTGCCCTTGCCAAGATCCGTCCGCATTCAACAGCTGTCAGCCTGATGCTTTTGTTCAAGCCAATCCCTAGAAAAGCCATTTCCTTCTTTCTCTGTAAACCTAATACATCATCAACAGGGTGTGGCAAAAACATCAGCTTTTGCTGTTGTGGCTCGGAGTTAACCATTTGATGTCAGAACCAAATTAAGTGCTAATTAGCATGGTGGGCAGAGAGGAAGGGGTACTCAGAAATATCTTCAATAACTGTTTGCACAGTGTGAATAGCAGGGTATGATTTTAGGCAGCAAACAGGAGTGCCACACGTAAAGGGCTCTGAATCAGCCTCTGAATATTTAGTCGGTCATTTTCTGCAGATCACTTTTATCATGAAATAATGACAGTTCTTAAGCCTTAACACAAACATAGAAATTCTACAGGCGAAGGTCTTCCCGTCACTTATTTCCACAACACTGTGTCTACTATTTCCATGTATGACACTGAAATATAAAGTCATGTTAGCTGGGCCAGTAATAGAATGGCAGCCCTACCCACAATGAGTGCCATGTGTGGCTGCATCACAAATTAATGCATTATGGCCAGTATGTTCTCTGCTATGGGATCTTGTCTATGGCAAGCTGCCTTCTTTAGGTTCCTTGCTCTTGGTTGCATCTTTTGGAACACGAGTGAGATCTTATAGCAACTCATTTTCTTGTTTGCTGCTATGGAAGAAGGAACTTCAAGCATTGGAGCGGGTTGTGTTTAAGTTGCTTGGTCTTGGTTGTTAGTGCTTCTGTCAACCCTGAGCAGTGCAGGAGATCACAAGTGACCAGAGCAAATACTGAGCAGGAGGCCCAGACCAGCTGGGGAGCTGTCCAGGAGAAACTGAATGGCTTTGCCATGAGGCCTGGATCAGCAGGGGAGCTGTCCAGCACAATCCAGAGCTGGGTCAGCAGAGCTGTGGCACCAGCAATATAATAATAATAATAATAATAATAATAATAATAATAATAATAATAATAAATTTATTGTTTATACCCTGCCCATCTGGCTGAGTTTCCCCAGCCACTCTGGGCGGCTCCCAATCAAATGTTAAAAACAGTACAGCATTAAATATTAAAAACTTCCCTAAACAGGGCTGCCTTCAGATGTCTTTTAAAGATAGGATAGCTGCTTATTTCCTTCACATCTGAAGGGAGGGTGTTCCACAGGGCGGGCGCCACTACCGAGAAGGCCCTCTGCCTGCTTCCCTGTAACTTGGCTTCTCGCAATAAGGGAACCGCCAGAAGGCCCTCGGCGCTGGATCTCAGTGTCCGGGCTGAACGATGGGGGTGGAGACGCTCCTTCAGGTATACCAGACTGAGGCCGTTTAGGTCAGCACCAACACTTTGAATTGTGCTCGGAAACAAGCTTGAAGTTCCTTCTTCCATAGCAGCAACAAGCATCTCGAGGCTGGCAGTTTATAGTAGACCGGGTGGGCCTGCTTCTTCCTGAATCTTCTCAGGGTTCTGGCCCAAAATATGAATGGGGTCATCTTTCTTCTGGATAGGCCAAAACTGGGTGGCTGAATTAATGCTTTGAGGCTGAATCTGAGCTTTGCCACAGGCCAGTTGTTGCCACTGCTGTTGCAATCCTGAAGGTGATGCGCAAAGGTACAGAATGGGGGTCCAAAAGAGGGGGGGGCTCCTCAAACACTGCATCATCTGCAACTGTCCCTCAAGAGGAATGGACACTTCAGAGTCAGTGTACGTGCTGGATGCTGCTGCACAATTATGATGTCCTTTTTGGAGGACATCTCAGCTGGTCTAAGGTCTAAATATGAGCAGGCATTGTCAAGCTACAACAGAGCAGTTAGCTGCAAGCAGAATTATTCTGTTCTATGTTTGGACAAGAGGGCTGGTGGAAGGGATCATTTGGGGCAGGAATGGGGAATCTGTGGCCTTCCAGTTGCTGTGGGCTCCAGCTCCCGTCAGCCCCAGCCAAGCATAGCTCGTGGTCAGAGATCGTAGGAGGTGCAGCTCAGCAACATATGGAGGGGCATGGGTTCCCCATCCCTGATTTTATGGAGAAGAACTATTTAAACAAATATTGTTATAGGTTCAGAGATAGTAGAGTTTTTGAAGGAACAGGCTTATTGATCATACATAAAAGGGAGGGGAACCTTGGGTTCAAGAGTATTGTTCTTGTAAAAATATGCTAGTTATTTCACAATGCTATTTGTTATACAGCACTCACAACAATGGCACATTCCTTATGCAGTACAATCATAAGGAAGAGGTCTTCCAGAGGTGAAGTGAAACTCAGAGGATGGCAACTGGGGGGGAGGGAGACTATTCAGTGGTGGCCTGTAGAATTAAATCAAGGTTAGACCTTTTTCCAACAAGGCATTTAAACAGGGGTTGGTTTTTTTGCCATATTTAACTATATTAGCATCTTCTTTTTATCAACCAGTCTTTTTACTATTCTTTATTGAAATGGTTCAATCTGACAGGGACTTCTGTTTGCATTTGTGTTTGAGCTCCAAGAGGGGATTTTGCTGTTTGTTGTTGACTTGTGAAGATTAGTTGCGGTGTTCTTGTAGTTTGTATTTGTTGCACTGTGTGGTTGCTTTAATTTGTAAGCAGAGATTGTGGGATCTACTTCATCCTTTGCTGGAACCCTGAGATCCATAATGGCTCGGAGTACACAGAATTAAGGCACAGGCTCACATTTCTGTCACACACAAATATCACTCCTGGTTTTCCATGCAAGCTCTCCTCATCTCAGCAGCCTGGTTTAGAAAGGTAGAAAAGTTCTATTACTTGTTGTTAAATGAGTGAGAGTCAGTTTCATCTATGGGGCCCAGTCAGGCACTCAATTAACTTCAAAGATCAGGGGCGGAGCCTGCCACCATAACAATACCTCCCGGTTATCAAGCCAAAATCATCTGGAAGATTTGGGTGAGATGATAAAGAAGTGTAAATGAAGTGTGCTTCTTTCTTACTTAATGCTCTATCTTTTCCCACTGTATGCCCAGGGTGCAAATAGCTATGGTTGTAACCACCAAGCCTCTTGAGCTTGCCAATCAGAAGGTCAGTGGTTTGAATCCCTGTGACGGGGTGAGCTTCTGTTGCTCTGTCCCATCTCCTGCCAACCTTGCAGTTTGAAAGCATACCAGTGCAAGTAGATAAATAGGTACCACTGTGGAGGGAAGATAAACAGCATTTCTGTGTGCTCTGGTTTTTGTCACGGTGTTCCGTTGTGGCAGAAGCAGTTTAGTCATGATCCAGAAAGCTGTCTGTTGACAAACACCGGCTCCCTTGGCCTGAAGGTGAGATGAGCGCCGCACCCCATAGTCGCCTTTGACTAGACTTGTTGTTAAATTGTTGTTAATTCAGGGGTCCTTTACCTTTACCTTACCAGTATCTCAAATAAAGCTGTACTTCAGATCAGAGGACGGGCGGGGTATAATAACATCTAATAAATAAATAAATAAAACCAGAAGAGACCTAGGGTGTAAATAACTCTCTGGAAACTCAATTTGTGGCTCCATAGATTCAGTCTGTTTCTCTGCCTAACAAATCAAGAGGAAAGTTAATTTAAGATACATAGCAGAGATGCTTAGTGCCATAAACAGTGCCCTAATTGTAATTCTTAGTAGCAGCAATAACGTGTTGATTGCTTTGAAATTAGTTAGGCGAGTAGTGAGAGCTGTGACTGTAGTTAACAACTTGAAACTTGCTGACTGTAGGCAGTTGTGTGGACAGCATTGTGGGGCTGTGCCACTCACTTGACCTTCCTCCAGCTGAGTTGCATCCTGGAATGGAGAGGGGGGGGGGAGAAATAGTGGTGAAGTTGGTGTGGTACAAACACGCCACCAGGAGCACCAGATTGGCTCCACAAACGTGTTTGTACCTCACCTCTGGCTGCCTTTCCCCTTCTCCATCCCAGAATGCAGCAGCAACTCAGCCAGAGGGAGGTCAGATGAGCGGCGCAGCCCTACCATGCCATCTGCTACTACTGATGGTTGGTGGCTGTTTATTGGCATCCATCTGCCTCAAGAAGCAATGGAGTATGCCTCCAGGGGTGAAGTCAAGCTGCTGGGTTAGCAGAACCAAAGTGATCTTCAATGGTACACAAACCTGGGTGGTGTGTACTGAGGTCCTGGGCTGCCCAGATGACAAGACCCCTCTTTCGGTCTCACTCATGTGGTCCAAAGAAAAGCAGAGTGATACATTTGGCACCAGCTTGGCTGCAGGAGTTGCCGGAAGGAGGTGTGCAAGGTGCCATCCAACTGTCCTAGGAACTCCACTCTGGATTTGTGTAGGGATTACTCCTTAGCCTTCTCCCGAAGATATCCTGCTGGTAGGGCAAAAGTAAAAGAAGGAAAACGGAAACCTCTTTGTTTGGGATGCAAACAAGGAGGTATAGCGGAATAGCCCTAGAAGATGCAGAAGTAACATTGCAGAGCTGCTGTTCAAGCAAAGTAGAAAAGCAGAGGCAAACTATAGAGATCAAATGAAAAGTCTTCTCAATAGTTATGCCTTCTGTGAGTGAAAACAGGTGAGCTTTTAAAAGTGATGCTTCATGTAGTCATGTGAGTAGAATCCCCATGTGGCAACAAAGACCTTACCTCATCCTCGTTTCTATGGTGCCAGGGAGATATGGTCAAATTTCCCTCCATATGGAGACATTCTATTCCTTTGTGGCTTTTTAACTGGCTATGTGGACCTTCTGCACTCAAAGCATATGTTCCAGCCAATAAGTCATGGCCCCTTTCATTTTATTTATGCTTCAGTACTATCTAAATTAAGCCACGGAAATGAGAAGTACCCTGTTTCCCTGCAGTTCTTTCTCCTAAGCAGAAACACTCAAATTAGCTCTGTCTTTTTTTTTTTCTTTTTTTTTTTTGCACCTGCTGAAATGAATGGTACATCCTAAATCAGATTCTGGCCTCTGATGGTTTGGAACAGCAAGAATTAAAGCAAAGTCTGTTAAAATGACAGCCTCTGTTTTCCATGGTGAATCATATTGCAAAAACTGCAGCGTCATTTTTACTGTAGATGGGTAGCTTCATTCCAGTTTATTAACCCTTTCTTCCTAAGCCTTTATCATTCTCTCCCCCCCCTCCTTTTAAAAACACAGTCTTATCCTGGATAGAATGTACATTATATTACAAGTTAGTAATCTCGTTCTAAAGAATCAGCAGCATTATATGCTTTCCTCTAAACAGGCATTTTGAAACAGCAGGGGAGAAGGGGAGAGAGGAAAGGGCTGCTGGCACTGCTGTAAGGTTTGTGGGTGTCAAGTTTGCAAATCGCTCGGCAGCTGTTGTGTAAGAGGAGCCACAGTGAAGAGGGTTGTGATCTCCCGGTTGCAAGGAACTTCCATGGTTGCTTTAAAAAAAAATCAAAATCTGAAAAGGAGGCAAGCGTCTCTCAGTCGCTACCTTGAAAAGATCTCAAGCACAAGCTTCTCCCCACTGCAGTCATTTGCTGCAGGAGGAGCACTGCAGAAAAACGCACATCAGTCTGGCAGCAACAACTCAGCAGACCTTTTTCCCTGGGAAACGTCGCTGCTCGGATGCAGCGATCTCGTTGGCGCTATGCGATCCCACCCACTGATGTATTTTTAAACGCAGCTAATAACGGCAACACCCTTATCAGATTAAAAAGTACTGGCCCGTTTCTGTTTCCTATGCCATCGTGCATTTGGAAGTGCATACTGTAACTAATAGGGAGGAGGATAGAATCTCGGTGCAGGTGAAGCCCATGAAAACGTAACAGCAATGTAACTGCTCACTGTCACCTCTATGTACCTATCAGTCCGTCTTGTTGATTATTCCGTGTGATATGCATTCTTTTACGTCCCAGATCTATAAGCAGTTGTTGTTCTGGCAATGCATAAAAGCAAGAGCTAGAATCTTGACACCAGGCGTAGCCCCAAAACAGCAACCTCCATCTACACGGCTCCTCTAGCAATTGCACATTTTGTCTGGCACAGCATAGCATCACATGCTCCAGCCTTCCCTATTAATTTACAGGGGACAGTCCCTGTATTATTGTCCCTTGCAAGTCACTGTCCCTATCTTTGCCTTGGGCGTGGAGTTGTCATTTGTCAGAATCTTTGGAAGTGACATTTCTGAGTTGGGGGGACAGATATATTCATCTTCAGTGCCCCTACCTATTGCCATGGGTTTCATATCAAATTTCATAGAATTGTAGAGGGTCATCTAGTCCAACCCCCTGCAATGCAGGAATCTCAGCTAAAGCATCCATGACAGGTGGCCATGCAACCTCTGCTTAATAACCTCCAAGGAAGGAGAGTCCACAACCTCCCAAGGGTGTCTGTTCCACTGTCAAGCAGCTCTTACTGTCAGAAAGTTCTTCCTGACGTTTAGTAGGAATCTCTTTTCTTGTAACTTGAATCCATTGGTTTGGGGCCCAACCTCTGGAGCAGGAGAAAAGAAGCTTGCCCCATCCTCCATGTAACAACCCTTAAGACAGGCATAGGCAAACTCAGCCCTCCAGATGTTTTGGAACTACAGTTCCCATCATCCCTGACCACTGGTCCTGTTAGCTAGGGATGATGGGAGTCGTAGGCCAAAAACATCTGGAGAGCCGAGTTTGCCTATGCCTGCCTTAAGATATTTGAAGATGGCTATCGTATCTCCTCTCCATCTCCTCTTTTCCATGCTAAACATACCCAACTCCCTCAACCATTCCTCATAAGGCTTGGTTTCCAGACCCTTGATCATCTTAGTTGCCCCCCTCTACACACGTCCCAACTTGTCAACATCCTTCTTAAATTGTTGTGCCCAGAACTAGACACAGTATGACCAAGACAGAATATAGAGGGACTCTTACTTCCCTTGATCAGGACACTATACTTGTTGATGCAGCCTAGAATAGTATTTGCATTTACTTATTTTAGCTGTTGCATCACACTGTTGACTCATGTTAAGCTTGTGAGCTACTAAGACCCCTAGTCCTTTTCACATATACATTACATATACATATACATATACATATACATATACTAGGGACGCGGGTGGTGCTGTGGGTTAAACCACAGAGCCTAGGGTTTGCCAATCAGGAGGTCGGTGGTTTGAATCCCCACGACAGGGTGAGCTCCCGTTGCTTGGTCCCTGCTCCTGCCAACCTAGCAGTTCGAAAGCAAGCCAAAGTGCAAGTAGATAAATAGGTACCGCTCCGGCGAGAAGGTAAACGGTGTTTCCGTGCGCTGCTCTGGTTCGCCAGAAGCGGCTTAGTCATGCTGGCCACATCACCCAGAAGCTGTATGCCGGCTCCCTCGGCCAGTAAAGCGAGATGAGCGCCACAACCCCAGAGTTGTCCGTGACTGGACCTAATGGTCAGGGGTCCCTTTACCTTTACCTTTAGCTTTACCTATACTAGTAAGCCAGGTGTCCCCCATCTTATATTTGAGTTCTGTGAGTAGAGCTAATCAGAAGTAGCTCCCTGTGGGCAGCAAGCCTATTAAATAATTACTGTTTACAGTCTTATAAAAATTGTTTTTTGTGGGGGTTTTTGTTAGCTGCCTGGTAAGCTGTTGTAATGAGGCAGCCATATAAATGCAGTTAATAAATTAATGAACAAATAAAATCCAAAAAGGGGTTTCCACAGGGAAAAAGAGCAGCTAGAGTTCCTAGCTCTCTGCCATTGTCTTGGAAGCTCTCTGCCATATGTCCAGAATTTCTCACCTGCTGCAATGCTGTAGTTGTGCCACTCAAAAATTCAAGCAACACTATTATAATTTAAATTAGGATTAGCTGACACCAAGCACTGAACCATGTGTGCCTTGCTCCCTGGTGCAGAGTGACCAGAGCTGTCTCCCCTTTAAATGAACAAATTAACTAACAGTGAGCTATATCAAAGCTATCAAACATTTCGCTCTTATACAAAAAATACCTTCTTCAGAATTAAAAAAATTCAGAAACCACTAGCAAACACTTCCCAGGAACGCATATAACATTTTGCAGACTTGAAAAAGCATAGACTCTAACTTTTTCTATCCCAAATCTGGGACACCCACCGCCACCATGTGGCGTCTGTCAATCCAGGACAACTGGCAGGTATGAATAAGGCATAATAGAAAGATGGAGTGTGTTCCCCAGCTTCATGGAGGTGTGCGGATCTCCTAAAGCCAGAAAGTTCTGGAAATGTGGGGGCCCGAGAGTGTGGTTGTGGGGGGTAATTCTGAAGACTAGGCCCTAACCCTAAGAGTTAAGAGCCAGTGAGACTCTGGGACTCAGCTGCATTAGTAAAACACACACACACACACACACACACACACACACACACACCACATTTTAAATGCTTTATAACACTGTGACACCAGATGGCGCTATAGAGTTTGATCTTTCAGCAACGTGATTCCCCCATTATGAGCTTTACAACACGTTTTCCTGAAACGATTTTTGGATGTGTCTAGATCCAGCCCTGGTATTGTTGCATCTCTGACTGATAAATAAAACCTCTGTTGTTCCCATAAGCTGAATAAGTGGTGCCTGGTTCCTGTTAGGCCCAGAAGGTGGAGGCAGAGCCAATGGCAAGCAGGCAGAGCTAGATGATTCTAATTTGGGCCTCATCTGCCTCCTTTCAGAATTCTACAAGGGCAGCACTGGAATTTAAGCAGAAGAAACCTGGTAGGCAGTGCTATCCTGTAGGCTGGTTTTACATCAAAAGGCAGGAAAGTGTCCCATTGGGTCTAATGTACCAGCCACCTCTCAGCTGGATCTCTCATTGCTGAGATGTAACTTGCCTGGCTGAACTGGTGAAGTAGCCCACAAACCTACATAAACAAAAGAGCTGTGGCACAATGCTCTCTGTCTTTGCCTCTGTCATCTGTTTTCCTTCCTGAGTTAGTCTCAGATTTGGAGGATGAGTTCGGAATAACACACTTTCACATTCTTGTCTACATATTCTAGAGACCTGTCATTCCTACAGCTGTTTAGAGGCCTTTCAGATACAGTGTAGCCAGATAAAACCTCATTATCTTTGCTGACGAGACTGTGGTTTTATGTTTGTTACAATATATGCAAAAAATATTTAATCAGATAATGTGCTATCAACTTTCAGTTTTGAAAGAAATTTACTTAGTGGTCATCCTAGGATCTAGGGCCTAGATCAGCAGCTGGACACTTGGCTCTTAATTTATATTCAAATATGATTATATATTAACAGTGTGGTCGTATTCATCCTTACTTGGAAGCAAGTGTCAAAAAGGACTTTCTCCCTAGTAAGCATGTTTAGCACTGCAGTCAAAGTAAGCTTAAGCATATCTGAGCTATATTTATGCACTTGCTGTTTCACATATGACTTAGCCTTAGAATTTCAGCTTAACTCAGAGGTCAGCAATGTGCAGCCCATGGACCGGATGGGGCCCACAAAGACCGTTTTACTGGCCCATGAGATGCCCGTTCGGCGAGTCCCCCTCACGCAGTGCTGAACCAGCGCAGCATGGGGACTCGCCGATCGGCGCTGGAAATCGAGTCTGCACATGCGCAGATACCGGAAATTGCATCTGCACATGTCCAGACGCTGAAAACCGCTTTTGCGCAGGCACGTTTTTTGGCATCTGGGCATGCGCAGAAGTGATTTCCGGCATCACGCTGCCCCAGTCCGGCCCACGGACAATTTCCGTGGGTATGATCCGGCCCATGGCCGGTAAACCTTGCCTACCCCTGGCCTAACTGAACAGCTGGATTTACTTCCTAGTAAACATGCATAGGTTTGCACACTAAGGACTTTGACCAAATATGCCTATTAAAGGCATCAGTGTCTTACCTTTTAATTTACACAAATGAAAATCAATTGTCAAGAAACTCGTCACATCACATTTACACATACAATGAAATTGACACATTAGGAAAATGTCATAAATTTCAGTGTTCCTGTTGTACTCTCTTACGGTTGTACAGCATGCGTTGTAATCAGATAACCATGATGAGCTAAGCATTCTGCACCCAGCAGAGGCCCAGAACACAGGTGGCAACTCTGCTAAACAACCTTAGTCTCGAGGGGATGATTCCCTTTAATAATGATTAATTGCAGGATGTTTTCCAGCTTCCTCACCTTTCCTGTGGTTTGCAAGAGAGAGATTTATTTTTTGCTTTTCAAATTTAGAAGGGCGGCGGGGGGGGGGGTTAAGGTAAGACAGCATCAGGGGCTCTACTAATTATTGCCGCCTCTCCTGGGTTTAGCATTCTAAGAACTCCTACAAAAATTTTTTACAGGATAGTTCAGAATTGTTTGTGCAACCCCAACATGTGAGGTTCTTCAGTTTGAACTCTTCCTCCTCAGGTGACATGGCAGACAGAATGTGGTACCAGATCAGTAAGGCCTACGGAACAAAGGAAGCTGCCGTATACCAAGTCAACTATTCGTCTGCCTAGCTAGATACTTTCTCTGTATTGTCTCCAAGGACAGTAACTGGTCCTTCTCAAAAGGCTCTGCTTTCCATATGCAGTTTGCATATGCAGAGTTCATGTAAAGGAAGTTCTGACTGCACACCAAGGAAAAGGACTGCAGGAAGCTGCCACTGGGTAGGGTATGGGGAACCCGTGGCCCTCCAGATATTGCTGGAGTCCAGTTCCAAACATCCTTGACCATTGGCCATTCTGGCTGGAGCTGATGGGAGTTGGAGTTCAACATCTGGCAGGCCACAGCTTCCCCAACCCGTCTTAGAGAGACTGTTGAAATACAGCTCTCCTCACCTTTTGTACTGATTCTCAAAACAACTGTTCTAAGAAGGCTTCCCCAGGGTTGGCAAGAAAAGAAGGCACATAGGAGACTCTATGACGACTCTCTTTTTACTAGGGTCCCCATACACCCAACATTGCTCAACAACTTTGCAAAACTTTTGCAGAACAGAACAGAACAAAACTTTAAAAAAACCTTTAAAAAGATCAACTTTGCCCCCCCCCCCCAACAAAAACAAATAAAAAAGCTCAACAACTTTTGTGTTCGGATTTGGAAATATGGCAACCCTAATTTTACATACCCATGAAAAAGAGGACATGTCCTAGAAAGATAGGACACATGGCAACCCTATTAGAAGTGGCCAGGAGCTGTGAAAGTTTCACAGTAGAGTCATGCAGGCCATCAAATGTACTGCCCCCTCTTCTTCTGCTTCTTTAGATTTAGTGCTCTTCTAGGGGGCATGTAGGGACGCGGGTGGTGCTGTGGGTTAAACCACAGAGCCTAGGACTTGCCGATCAGAAGGTTGGCGGTTTGAATTCCTGCGACAGGTTGAGCTCCCGTTGCTCGGTCCCTGCTCCTGCCAACCTAGCAGTTCGAAAGCATGTCAAAGTGCAAGTAGATAAATAGGTACCGCTCCGGTGGGAAGGTAAACGGCGTTTCCGTGCACTGCACTGGTTCGCCAGAAGCAGCTTAGTCATGCTGGCCACATGTACACCAGCTCCCTCGGCCAGTAAAGCAAGATGAGCACTGCAATCCCAGAGTCGTTCACGACTGGACCTAATGGTCAGGGGTCCCTTTACCTTTTAGTGGGCATGTACTTTAAGACTGTAATATTTAGATCCATTGTTGATTTGAACCTTTCTTTCCAGGGAGATTTAAAGTACTTTCCCTGTGTCTCCACTGGTTTTACCAGATCCTACAAAGAAAACCTGCTGGCTTTAATAGACAAGCTAAGGAAATGTAGTTTCATTTTTTGATGCATAAACACATGTTAGAGAGATGGCCTGACCTTCTCTAAGCTGAGTCCTCAAGTAGACAGCTCAGAAAACCTTTGCAAATTTTGCCAGTACTTCCAAGTGAACATGCTGACTTTGGATCAGAGAGCTGCTGATGTCATGATGGGAGGCCATGGCAATCAGAAATGTTTTATATAATCTTATCACATTTCCACAACTTGTATCAAAGGGATATGATACCACAGTGTTACATTCAATTGAATGATCTTTTAAAATGGTTTATTATTGCCATTTTGTATGCTCTGATCCAGTAAAGGAAATTTACACACGCAGGTGCATATTTACATGCACATCACAGTGCACACCTGAATCCCATTACAATATTGGCCTGAATATAAGCTTCACTCCCCCCCCCCAAATTCTGACCGTGAAAAGTTAAAGTGCAGCTTAAATTCGCGACCTTACAAAAATGGGCTTCTAGAATATCGCTGCTGAAACAGACATATGGTAAAACGGAATGGGTGTGAGTGCCTGCGGATTTTTAAAGGTGCGGCTTATATTTGGGTGCGAGTTATATTCGGGCCAATACGGTATATTGGTTAGATGCACCCTTGGGTGTCTATGGGGATGTGTATGCCTGCCCACAGATATGGGTTCTTAGGAGCAACTTGTTGTTGTTGTTGTTTAGTTGTTTAGTCATGTCCGACTCTTCGTGACCCCATGGACCAGGGCATGCCAGGCACTCCTGTCTTCCACTGCCTCCCACAGTTTGGTCCAGCGTCATAACTTTTATACGCCTGTTGTCTTTGTGCATGGAGTTTTCTTGGCAAGGATACTGGAGTGGTTTGCCGGTTCCTCCTCCAGGTGGATCACATTTAGTCAAAACTCTCCACTATGACATTCCATCTTGGGTGGCCCTGCACAGCATAGCTCATAGCTTGTCTGAGTTATTCAAGCCCCTTCGCCACGGCAAGGCAGTGATGCATGAATGGGAGGAGCAACTAGTTGCTCATATCTAGAACTGGATATGATACTGGTTTTATTATTTTATTGTGAACTTCCTCAAGGACTGGGAGAGGCAAGTTACATGGCAGGAATGCAAACTCTTTTTCCCCCAAATCAGTGAGGCTGAAGGAGGAAGCTGCAATACTCCAGAGCGTTCCAACTGTGACTCTGACACTGTTTCAGAAACTAATTCTTCTTGACTGAAGCAAAGTTTTCGCCCCACATTGATCTACGCAGATACCACTGCTTAGTGAATGGCATTTAAATCTTTGTGACTGATGCGAGACTACAGTATGGCTCTGCAGGAGTTTGGTTTGGGTTTGAGAGAGAAAATATTTGGCATTTTTCATTCTTTTTTCCATTTCTTCCCCATGGGAATACTAGCTAGAACCCATCTCAGGTTGGCTTCTGATGCTCTCTCATACTTGCATGGTGGCTTCCAGCCCTTCAGTAGCACGTTAGAGAACTGATGGCTGGGCAGCATTCAGAAATAACACAGAGCGTATCAGGGGGAATTAGAGGCCAATGCGCTGTAGGTTAAACCACAGAGCCTAGGACTTGCCGATAATAAGGTCGGCTGTTCGAATCCCCGCGACGGGGTGAGCTCCCGTTGCTCGGTCCCTGCTCCTGCCAACCTAGCAGTTTGAAGCATGTCAAAGTGCAAGTAGATAAATAGGTACCACTCCGACGGGAAGGTCAACGGCATTTCCGTGCGCTGCTCTGGTTCGCCAGAAGCGGCTTAGTCATGCTGGCCACATGACCCGGAAGCTGTACGCTGGCTCTCTCAGCCAGTAAAGCGAGATGAGCACCGCAACCCCAGAGTCGGTCACGACTGGACCTAATGGTGAGGTGTCCCTTTACCTTTACCTAATCCTGTGTCGTAAAAAGCAATGTTGGGCACAATTCTCTACCACCTGTTTATGAAGAGGTGAAACTTGTATTTGAGAGGAGAGACATAAACCTAAGAATCCTGTCTGGTCCAAAGTAGGAAGAGCACCTTCCTTATTAAAGAAGTTGGAAAAATGTGGGGCAGGATCCAAACTTCCCCCTGTCCTTCAAGTGGACACCAGCTGTGGGAGGTCAGAATAGCTAGGGTTGGGTTTTTTTTAGTTAAGCAACATCATTGTTAGGTCACAATCCCCCATCTCTCTTTTATGAGTCAGACAGCATCAGCATGTGGTCACAATGACCAGCCTCGCTTTCTGAGGCACAGCTTAGTCAGTCAGCCTCTCTCCCTCTCATGTTAAAGCAGGCTGCAATTTTGTGTATCAATGCTCTTCTTTCTCGACTGAAGCAGGAAGAAGCGCTCTTTCTCTCACACGGGGGTGGTTAGCAGAAGTGTGTGGGCACAAGGGTGAAATGGGCAGCAGCAGGGGCGGCCTGTTCACGAGGCAGTCTGAGGCAGCCCCCTCAGGCAGTGGACTACAAGGGGTGCCTCTGTGGGTGACAGTGGCGTAGCGTGGGTTGTCAGCACCCGGGGCAAGGCAAGTAATTTGCGCCCCCTAACCCGTGGATTTTAGTAGGGGCAGAGAGCTGCGAGTGCGAGCGCGCCCCCCTCCCAGATGTCGCGCCGGCCCCTCCTGCACCCCCCACGCTACGCCACTGGTGGGTGAGCACACCCCTTCACCCCCAGAGAAGCAGTGGTGTTGATGGCCTCCAGATTCCAGTGAGATCTTACAGGAGATCCCGCAAGATCTTGCCATAACCCAGAAATCTCAGCCTTGTAACTCCAGTAAAGCAAGGCTTCAGCAGGGGCTGTGGGGAGTGGGGCAGCATCTTCACATTTAGCCTCAGGTGGCAAAATTAGATGGGCCACCATTGGGCAGCAGCATGTGGGCAGAGGAGCAGCAGATGAGGAGATGAGAAGCGATGGCAGGCAGGCATTGGAAGTCTTCTATCTACAATGAGTAATGCATGGTATCCTGGCACCAAATGAAGTAGAGATAATGGGGGGGGGGGGCAAAGGAAT